>NW_024962335.1:7389142-7735498 GCF_019238085.1 Lagopus leucura
CCTCTCCTCTCCTCTCCTCTCCTCTCCTCTCCTCTCCTCTCCTCTCCTCTTTTCTCTTTTTTTTTAAACAGAAGTTTAAGTCCATCCCTTTATTTGGAATACACAAATATTTTACAGTAGATGAAAAGTTTGGATTGCAGACCTGTAGGAAAATGTAGCAGGCAGAGGACTTTTGATAAAACTCCAGGGCCATCTGGCCAACCAGCAGCAAATAATTAACTTTGCTGACTTGTCTTGTCTGAGATAACATCATTTTCAGGCTTCAGCACTGCTTTTGTTTTCACTCTTTCACCACATCACTACTGTTATTGTGTGATCTCTTTCAGTTCTGATTGCACGCAGCTCTTGGCACCCACTCCTTCTTCTGCCCCTGTGTTACTGTCAGCTCCCTCTGTTCCTCCCCAGCACACCCACTCCTATGTCACCCTGTGTGCCACTCTCCTACAGTTTCAGCTCGTTTATCATTCTCGTGCAGTGTGGGGCCTCTTCAGAGGAGCTCTGGCCATGAAGCAGTGTGTGATTTGGTGAGTTTGATCCAAGGTCTCCAGGACCAACCTTTGATTGTTTCTGTGTACACAGATGTACTCCCTCCTCCAAAATTCATACTGCACTGTTATTTTCGAGCTTGTTCTGATAAAGCCATCCTACTTTGCTGGTCTTCGGAGAGTTTTCCTTATGTGTGACAGTGCCACTTGATCACAAACCATGACCGGATATTCCATCCCTGGTCAGCTCAGATAAACTCAGAGTGTAACAGAAGGGCAACAGCATTCAGCAGGATGTTGCCTGCTTCTTCTTCTTCTTTCCTCTGTCCTTTTAAAGTGTCTTCCTTCTGATACTTGGCAATAAATTCAGGGCCTTCAGCAATTAAATCAAACTCAGCAAACTGACATTTTCTCTTGGGAAGGTTTTTGTTCTTAGTTAAGAAGGACATCTGGAGCCCAAAAGCAGACTGTCAACATTCCACCAGCCTTGAGGAGCTACAATATAGCCTGCTAGGGTGGATAATAGGCACCATAACAAGGTCAAAGTGCTAATTAAAAACTTGTGTCAACAACCACTTCTGAAACCACTCTGCTTTTGTTTTCCTCCCTCCAAAAACTTTGGGTAGTAACTGACTGCCTTTTAATACTGGGACTATTTTACTGTTTTATGTTACCAAATAATGGTGTTTCAATACGTGGTACTCTTTCAATTTGTTCCATTTTGTGTATGTACCAATAATACTGATATTCTTCATGTCATTATTTTGCTTATTGGCGTGCCAAAGTAGACACAGAATGCAGTGAACTGAAAAGTCAGAGGATGAATTTCCCTTTAAATATTACCGTATATGAACAATATCGTTCATCAAATGCTACAACACTGATCTATTCCATTTGTGGTTCTGTGCTCCTGGGTGACTTCCCATCATGTTTTCCTGGACAACCCTACTGTGCTGACATGCTGACGTGCACACTGTGCCACTGATCTGTGTCCCTCCATGAATGAAATCCTGGATAAATGTGCGGAATTTTCCAGTTCTGTCTGAACAGGATTTGTGGTGAGTGAGAGCGTTTGGCTGACAAAACACAGATAGATGGCAGCCATAGAGGAAGGACTGGTTTATTCACCCCCCTTAGAGACTCCTTTGAATTTGTTGTGTCCTGTCCTTCTCTCCCAATATTTTGCAAAAAATAAAAATAATCCTGAAGTTAAATTTGTTCCTCATCTTGTTCCTCTGTCAACACCAAAGTTGAGTTCATTCTTCTTTAGCCACAGACACCACCCCTGTGTAATGCATGGTTGAACTTTGCCCCGTGAAGTGCAAAATACTGAGCCTAGACTGGATCTGTTTTCCACTCCTTTTTCATTCTGCACCAGCCTGTACTGGGAAAGACTTTTTCCCCTATCCTGTCTCACCACTCTGGAAGCGTTCGGCAGCCCTTCCCCTGCTGCTGACTCAGCTCCCACACGGGATTTCTGGTCCCCAGCCTCCTCACCACTTCCCTCCACATTAGTTTTCACAACACCGCATTCAGCGCTGTCTCAGCTGAAGGTGAGAGAAGAACTCTTTACAAAAGTGGCACCAAAGCTTTGCACTGATTTTTACCTACAGTTGTGGTGTTTATTCAACAGCCAATAGTAAAGCTTCAAGGTTCTTCCCTGCATGCATATTCCAAGAAGAGTTCAAGTGATGCTCCACAGCACATCTAGTATCAGCAGGCTTAAGTTTAATGCATTGGGTTTTAAAGGTTTTTCTTTTTGTTTCCCTGGTGTTTGCTAAGTAATTGCCATCAACAAAAACACATCATAGAGCACAAGCAGCTCTTTAAATGCAGCATGTTTGACATGCCTCCAGGCAGCCTCATTTCTGCAGGCTCAATGCTAAATGTTGCTATGGGAACAAAACCTTCTCTCCACCCAATCAGCCAAACCAAGAGGATTTTTTTTTTTAATTACAAAGATTGTCTATACCTGCGCTTCACCTAATCAGTCAGCATGAAATAAGAATTACTAGTTTCACAGTCAAACTGTGGAAGGATATGGCTTGTTAACTGCCCCCCTCTCCCTGCCAGTAAATAAATAAAAAATAAAAAAGGAGCCTTTTAGAGACAGGAGATTGCCATCTTACTGTAGAACATGAACGGCAATAACTCAAACTGATAATTGGATCCTACTTGACAAGAAAATCAAGGAAACAAATGGGCATGAGGCTGTTCAAACCACAAATTGTACAAATGAAACCAAATCTATACATAGAAAAGAAAGCATTTGCTTGAAGAGGTGCCCAAAGAATTTGGAAGAGGAGCATTCCAAAGTAATTTGGAAGAGGATGAGATTCAGTGCTGTTCTGTGACTGCTTCATTTACCCTGTGTGCATACAGAGACGGCTTTAGGTGGCAACTCTCTTTTCCATGAGTTGGCTCCATGCTCCCTGAGCTGCCTCCCATGGCACTGCAGGGGTGGTGGGCTGCCCTCACACAACATACAACCAACTGTACTGTGAAAGCAGAGGGCACCATTGACTTCCCCCAGTGGCTGGTGCTACGCGCTGCTGCGGACTGGCCCAACCTCCAGCAACCTGCAAAGCTACAGCAAACAGATATTTAAGTCCTGCCTCATGTCAGTCTGTGAAAGAAAATACATTTTCTAAAGGGAAAAAAAAAAGAAAGTTACACACCAGTGATTTTGTGGTATTTTTTAGACTAATTAAAGTTCTGTTTATCGATTGAGATTTTTCTACGCTGTCAAGTAAATGGAAAGTACTTAACCAAACTTTAATAATAATAATATCCTTAAAAAATGTTTTAAATTGACTAACAGATTCATGAATGAGAATAAAGCAAGTCTTCATTAATGAGTAATTGAACTGTCAATCTTCATTCTTTCTTAGTCATTACAATGAATGAATGCACACCCGTATCAATCTTGGATTCTATACACATGTCACAGAATCACAGAATCACAGAATTGTAGGGGTTGGAAGGGACCTCCAGAGATCATCGAGTCCAACCCCCTGCCAAAGCAGGTTCCCTACAGCAGGTCACACAGGTAGGCATCCAGGCAGCTCTTGAACATCTCCAGAGAAGGAGACTCCACCACCTCCCTGGGCAGCCTGTTCCAGTCACAAACTGTCTCTCCTCCTGGAGCTGTCAGTTTAAAGTTATGAAGCAGGGCAAAGGACAAAGGAAGTAACAGTGCGTTCAGAAGGCCCATAAAAATAAAATAACACTATATGCATCTGTACAAACTAAAATTTGAGCATCATTTTAGTTCTTTTCTTCGTAACTAATATAAAAGAACGATCTGTGTTTTGTGGTTCTTACCAGTTGATAGGAAATTATAGTGGCATAACTTATTAGATTACAGATCAGCCTATAATCACATCTAATATAAGCATTAACTTTTTTTAAAAAATTAGTTTATTAGAATGAATTTAAAATTTAATTTTTAATTAATTAATTTTTTTAGCAGTGGGATTTAAAGCAGGAAATGGTGATAGCCTGTGTTATGGTAACACCTCAGTGTTTCTCTTGCTGTCAGGGTGCTGTCAGACACAGTGCTAACTCAGAAGCAGCAGCACACTCCAGGCTCAGCCCAGGCTCAAACCCTTTCAAGGACAAGTAAGTCTTCAAGGACAAGTCCTTCCAATGTAAGTACTTCAACAGTGCTTACTTGGAGCATTTTGTCAGTTTATTTCTTATGCTGAATTTGTTAAACTGAAGTAATCGTCACAGAATCACAGAATGGCATGAGTTGGAAGGGACCTTAAAGATCACTGAGCTCCAAACCCTGCCATGGGCAATGCTGCCCCACCAGCTCAGGCTGCCCAGGGCCCCATCCAGCCTGGCCTCGAGCACTTCCAGGGATGGGGCACCCACAGCTTCTCTGGGTGAAATTTTCCAGTGCCTCACCACCCTCTGAGTGAAAAATTTCCCCCTAATACGTAATTTTTAAAGCTGCTTTACTACTGAACTTCTTGTTCCATGGACCTGCAGCCACAGCTCCTTCTGGTTTATACTGGTTATCTGGTGTTGTATGCATAGGTGCTTGGTGATAAGATAAGTGGCGCACAAGTAATTTAACTTTATTAAGTGGTTTTGTTTTCTCATTTGAAATATTCCAGTTTGCTGTAATATTCTGTAATACTCTCTTGCTATTTGCACATCTCAAGCTATGCAAAGCAACCTGAATGAGCTGTCTGTTCAAAACTGTACCTTCCTTTGCACAATTTCCAGGAAGCAGTCACTCAGAGTGAAGAGATACAACTATGAAGTACGTACTTATTTAGAGTACCCTTTTTTTCCTAGAAATCTGAAAGGCATGTCATGTTAATCCAACAGCTGCTTCTGTTCCTGTCTCAATAAATGTTTTCAAATATACTTACCAGGAATTTGGTTATTACTGTAAAATGTAGCATTGCTCCTCATTCACAAAATAAAGAATTGGCTTACCTTTGCTCACCTGTATGCTAGCAAAATTGCAGTATAACTTCTAACTCACTGTGAATTTAACTGTTACGTGCTCAGAGTCATGGTAGGGCACTTCATGCTCTTGCTTTTCAGGTGGCTACTTGGTTGGTTTTGCTGCGCCTTCTGATTTGCCTAATAATTCTACGTACACAAAGCCAAATCCTGTTACTATTCACATACATTTGTCCCCACTGAGGGCAATCCTTAATTCATAACTGCATGACATTATGCTGATAGCGTTGACTGAGGCAGATCCACAGCTTCTCATGTTAAGAGTGGATTTAAGATCTTGTTAGTTCCTAGGGCACCTGAAGTCAGAACACAATTGCTGTATTTTAAATAGAAATTTTATAAATTGTGTCTTTCCTCTGCCTGCATAAGAGAGAAATACTACAATATATTCTTTCCAGCTTCTGTACTGAAGAGCATAGCAACTTCTAACAACTCCATAACAGATGCCTTGTGCATTCCTTAGTCATCATAAAGCAAACCATCCATCCAAAAACATATGCTCATTCACCTATGAACTCCAGATCAAGTGGCCATCGGCAGACATTAGGGTAAGCTATGTAGTCCCATGACTGCTAGCCAGACTGACTGAACAAATGAAGTGTGCATAAACAGCAAACATCCATCACCATAGATCATCCTCAAACTCCCCTTTCAAACACAGACATCCCCTCACATCTAATGCTTCTCAGACAACCTGCGACAACTGTAGCCTGAATCCTGCAAATGACTAGACTGGGTAGGAAACGTGCTCTGTAAACATGTTGTTCATTATAGCTATTTTACCTTCTGCCAGATGGATTGATTTGAAATGGTTTATTGCTTACTCATCCTTTTGCGTACTTGAATTAAATGAGTTAGACTAACAGCTAGGAATCGAGTGCTTCAGTCAGGCAGAAAATTTGAAACTGCCCTTCCTTTTCTTCCCCTATTGGAAGTTGTGGGAGAGTAGAAAATTGTACATGGGAGCATTTTTATTTGAGCTGTTGTAAGACAAAAGAGATCAGCTTCATAAAGTAAGCATTGCATTTAAAATAGGACTTGTACATCCAGCCTTTTCACAGGAGGAACAAATATAAAATATTATACCTTAATAATTGGTTACAGTATTGTCATTTTGATATGTTTTTAACAACATATAGATAGACAGGTCTAGATATATAAGGAATGTAAGAAAGTTAATATTAAAAAGATAACTTCTCCCAAAACAGAAAAGAGAAAGGGGTTATAATGAACATATACGTGTTCTGTGTCACTATTTCAATATCATCAGTCCTGAGGTGAAAATTATTACACTGACAGCATTACTACCAGTATCTAACATTTATTATTAAAGAAAATACAGACCAGTCAAACCACATAAGCCAATATTTTGAAGCACTTGAGTAGTCCTGAGGGCTAAAAATGTATTGAAATCAACAAAATATTGCAGTCAGGCTGAACAGACCAGAATTAATAGAAATACTGTGTGCTGTGGCTAATGAAACAAGCTCAGCCAGAACTGATGCTTTTCTCCAGTACTTACATAGCAAGAAGCCAGGTAGCTTCCCTGCTCTTTATGAAACTAAGTGTGATTTAGCTGAACCCAGCATATCAAACTGCATTCAGTAGCTGCCATTCTGATTCAAGCCTGTAGACTTTCTGAAAGATACAAAAATATTTTTGTACTGGGCTTCACCTTCTCTATAGACACAATACTTCTCCCCCAGCTGCTGTAAAAATAAGCCCAGCCTTTGCCAGGGATGGCTAATTCAGATATGGTGCTTCTGCAAGGAAATATTTTGCATCTCTTGACTGACACTGACGTTTGAGAGTGCCTGTCTGGGCTGTAGATGATTTATCAAAGTGGGTTTTGACTTCAGTTTTGCATTCTGCCTCTGCTGACAGAATTCTGAATTTTATTTAAATGATCAGATATTGGTTCTGACTCGGGGAAGTATGTTACAGTATATCTTAGTCTCTTAAACCTTGCTTAAAGTGCTTTAAGTTTAGTTCTTGTTGAAAAGATTTCTTGAACTTATAGAGTACTAGACTGTCCTGAAATTGTGTTACCTTAACATTGCTTTCCACTGCCTCTGTAGAAGAAATGTAGGTTTAGAAATATTCCTGCACTTCCTTCCTTCACAGTCCACTGCTAATACCTTCTCTGCATGGAGGATGATGCTGAGAAGAAGACCCCTTGTTGGGAATTATCAGAAAAGGCCGAGTGCTGAACAGGCGTATGCATCCACCCAAAACTGTAAATGTGGGATAACTTGCTGTACGTAAAGCACCGTGGGCCGTTTCAGAGTTCTAACAATGACCTACTTTCATGAGCAGCAAGGATTTGAAAACATAGTCAGCAAGACCAAATGGAGAAGTGTGTATCTGCCTTGAACAGTTTGTGTATTTCTTGGTGGGTATTCACACGACAGATGCTAAGAGTCTAGCTCAGCTGTTGGGAAGTTGTTTGCTTTTGTCTTGCTCTTAAGGAGGCTTTTTATATGGCAAAAACATAGAGGTATCATAGGCAGTGCTAATATCTCCTTCACCATATAGAGGTAACATAGGCAGTGCAAATACCGCCTTCACTCAGCCCATCACCCCAAGCCAATAATTGTAGCCAGTTTCTTTCTTGCTGAACAGAGAACACTTTAAACAATAGGAATAATGAGAGAATAAATGACAAATTTGGCAAAGAAAATGTAACATTTTCCAGAGCCATTTGGACATATCGGGCCCCTTAATTCCCAGGTACAAATAAAGCTGTCAGGCATCTACTTGACTGGTTTTTAAGTGATTTTTAGCTCACAGAGTGGAATAAAAATTATAACTTAGCGTGCAATGTCAGATCAAACAGTTTGTCTGCTGTAGATTAGAATGCAAGAATATATTAAATCTCAGGATAACATCTGGCTTTTCAATTCAAAAATGGAATCTCTCAGGCTTGGAAAGATTTTCACCAAGAAAATTTCCATTTAAAGCTGAACAACATAAACTGCGACCAGATCGAAGACCACAAGAGCTACTGAACTCAGAAACAAGACATGGAAAAGCTGACTTTTATTAGCTAGCATTTTCCTATCTGTTAACTCAACATAGTATGCTGCAAGTGGAATTTGGGCTGTGCAGAGCAACATGGAAAGCTGTGGATGGCTGCGCTGAATTAGCTAAAGAAGGCAAGTATGTATGGTGGGTTTTATGAAATAGGAAACTTTAGATGTAATCATGCAAAAATCATTTCTTATACAGAAGATGTTTGTGTTTGCCTGCTTTTAGCAGTTGCTATACCTAGTGGACTACATTTTCTTTTTTCTTTCATTTGAAAATATTTATTAAAATATAAAATAGATCTTCTTTGGCAGCACATATTAAATCAATTTGGCTCTAGTAGATTGGCAAGAGAAGGGAAGGGAAAGAACATGTGTCTACTGCAGTGTCATTCAGTCAAGCCATAGAAGGTCACTCTTTCTAAATAGAAAAAAAAGAATCCATTGGTAGCATGGACAACTGGTAATGATGGGGTAACATTTGACTTCATTATTGGGTTTATTATTTTCCAAAGATCCAGCTGATAAATGTAAGTAAACACAAACACTACCGCACAATTGCTGTAGAGTGGAATGAGCATGTGCCCCATGGCCTCATGTGGCCATCAAAACAGCTTTGTTTTTTCACCCTACATTCACATTCACACCCCCATTGCATGCCATGTTTTCCTGAGCTCCCTTCATATCTCAGGGCTGCTGGTTGCTGTCCCACTGGTCCCATTGCATGCAGACCATACAGGCCAACTGTGACACGGTAGGCTGTACTCACAGCCACAGCACTGCTGTGCGTGAGGAGTTTAATTTACTTCGATTTCCTTCACCCAAGTGTCACTATGTACAAATCTTGCAGGGGCTTGACATCCCTGCTACCTGCTTTCTGCTTGGTAGCACATTTTTATTCTCTGTGAAACAGCAGCAGACCTGGCGTCTTCAAAGCAAAAATGCAGCCTTGCAGTGGCACCAAGTTTTTCATAGGGTGCACGTGTCACAAAGCTGGTGATTCAGGAAGCACTGGTGGTGATAAAAAATCCTGATGTGTAGCACATTCAGAAGCAGGGGAAGTGTAGTTTGGTTTCATAGAATCATAGAATGGCCTGGGTGGAAAAGGACCACAATGATCATCCAGTTTCAACCCCCCTGCTCTGTGCAGGGTCACCAACCACCAGACCAGGCTGCCCAGAGCCACATCCAGCCTGGCCTTGAATGCCTCCAGGGATGGGGCATCCACAGCCTCCTTGGGCAACCTGTTCCAGTGTTACAGACAAGTAGCACTAAAGCAGTGTGTCCCTAGACCCCCATGCACTAAATGCCATCAGCCATCAGCCCTGGCCATCAGCCTGGGGGTCGCCTGGGAGCTGCAGCGCAGAGCAGGCACAGAGGGTCCATCCCCAGGTCTGCCTGCAGGAGCCATGCACGCAATCCCCAGCAAAATGCGCCAGGGTGTCTGGAGCCCGCTGGGTAATTGTGCACTAAATAGACAAACAAGGTGTAATTTTAGCTTTTTCTGCTTCCCACACTCTAGTTTTGTTACAGCCTTGCAACGCAGAAAAAATAGACCTGCATTCCCTTGAAATGTCTCTGACGCCAGTGAGAAGTAAAGTTATTGAAAGGATTGCCACAAAACATATGCAAGAGGAGAAACAAGCTCAATTTAAACAAAACCTGAAACATTTAGAATATTAGAGGAAGCAGAATGTAATGAGAAGTCTGGCTTTGATTTTTTGTTGTCGTTGCTTTGTTTAAATTCTTATTTCCCATTTGATTGTAATGGATGTTGATCAGGGCAATGACAATCCTCCCTGATGATCAGGGAACACAGTCCTAGTGCAGCACTGGTGTTGATAGAAATGGAGAAAATCAGGAACACTCGGCAACTAAAAGCACAGCAAGAGCTTCCAGTGCTCTTTAAAACTCTGTTGCTCATCAGGTGCATGTATGAGTCAGTATGCAGTTCTGGGGTCCTGAGGCAAAGCCAACTTGGGCAGGCAGCCCAAGGAACTCTGGGGTTCTGCCTTTGTCTGTGAGCGCTACCTGTTTCAGAAGGTGAGTGCACTGCTGTGGGTCACACTGCTCCTTGAACACCAGCCTGACAGAGGTCTTTGGTCAGCAGCATCTAAACATTGCTCATAAGATTGATTGTAGACCGAGGCAGAGCACCACAAGCTGATGCACATCAGGCACCCAGCAATCTTATGGAAAGGCATGCCGCGCCAATCTGAGCGCAGGGCAGGTTGCACTCACCCTGAGAAAAAGCACTTATCCTTGCCAGATAGAGCACTGTGAGTCATCAATCATTTTAAAACCTGCATTAGCTTGTGAGCAGGTTATCATCAGCAAAATGATTAACAGCCATCAGCAATGGGTGGCGAGCAAAAGCTGCTCCACGGCCTGCTCTTCCCTGCAGCTGTCATCGGCCTCATCACACCTCTGAGGGGGCAGTTGCCCAGCTCCTCTGGTGCAGCAATATGAGGAACACAAACACTGATGTGCCTAAACATCACACCATCCTGCTGAGGCTAACAGCAGAAGAGAAGTCTGTGAAGAGCGAAGCGTCTTAGAGGGGGAGATGGATCAGAACTGCAAGGCAGAAATGCCAATAAAACAGAGCAGTTCAATATTATTTATTTTGTATCTAGAAAGAAGTAGGATTATTTGCTCATACCAAGTGGAGAGGAATTGTTCTTTGATGGTAACTGAGGAAAATGGTTAAGACAGATGCTGCTAACCTGACATGTTGAGATGTACCAGTCGACTCCAAGTGTGGTGGAAGAATTGACTGAGGATCCTTCTTTTTCACAGGCCTGGATTTTGAAGGCACTGGGGGAATTCTAGAAGACTGGAAAAGCTCTTATGTTATACTAGTATATAAAATAGATAAAGATAAATGTGCACTAACTCTGACCAGGAGAATGGAAAGACTACCAGTGAAGACAACAGGGGGTGACAACACTCAAAGAACTGATGGTAGGTACACAGTGTCTTACTGTGATTTTCCGAGAATTGCCAAAGAAATCTTATTTCATCATTTTGGATTACAGGTTTGTACAGGTAAATGTGGAGATACAACACACCTAGATAATTGCAAGGAGTTTAATTCTGTACTGTGTAAAACCTGATGAAAAGTTAGTGATGTGCCATGTCAGAAAGCACTTCCTAAGAGGTTTAAGAACTGGTTAGTTCAGCAGCTTGCATGAATACATTTTGTATTTGGCTATTCTCTCATAAGGATATGTTCCAGCCTGTCCTTGCTCTCAGGGTCTGCTAACAAGTATTGCAGCAGCTCTTAACCCAGCTGCGCCTGAGAGCAGAGCTGGAGTGGCACCCCACAGCACAGGGGTGAGGAGGAATGGAAGGCACAAAAGGTAGATCTGGGGCACAGAGTGAGCGGTGCCCAGCACTGGAGCTGGAGGAACCCTGGCATGAGAGCTGCCAAACCCCAGCAAAGTCTCTCAGATGGGACCTGTTTACCCACAGCTTTTGGGACACGTTTTCTGCTTCCCAGCTGGGAAGCAAGTGGACAAACCAGCAGAGTTCAAAGTGAAATTGCAAAGGGGGAGAGTCAGTGCCAAAGGGACAAGTTTCTTATGGGCCATGCAGTAGCTCTGTCTGGGACACTCTAAGCTGGATCCTGAGTGAAGACCAGTGTGAAGAGTCAGAAGTCAACGTGCTCCTACAGAAAGTGCAGGCTGTGCTACAAAATGGCAGCAAACAGCGACCTGGGGAGAGACGCGGTGGGTTTTGGTGGAACACAGCTCACAAGGACCTTTTTTTGCCTGCAGAAAAAGGCAGAAAGAAAAAAGAAGGTTAAATGTTGTTGATCTCTTGCCACACATGATGGAATAAAGCAATCAGGAGGAGAAAGACCATTTTTACAATCCATTTTTACACTGTGTGCAGGCTTGGTATGATAGATAATCCTCATTCTGAAAAGTCTGATGAAAAACTGAGGAGTGTAGAGAACCTCAAAAATGACATAAGAAAAGTGCTTTTCGGTGATAGATCTACAGTTCTGGCTCTGTCTGGTCAGCTAGAGAAGTGAGAGGTGACTCCATTACAGCATACGTGTGCTTTCCCAGTCAGAAAATGCTGGGCATCTCATTTTGCAGAGAAGCACAAGAGGATCCAGCAGCTGAAAGCTGCAGACAAGCTAATTAAATTAGAAATTAGCTCTGTAACAGTGCAGGCAACTGGTCATTACAGATCATGACCAAGTATAGATCCCTCGTCAGAGTCAGCCGAGATGCTTCACAAGAAAATGTGCTTTAGCCAAATCTAAGATGGTTCATACAACCCTGAGAGATATAATGCAAGTTAGTAATCTCCAGGATGAGAGGCTGAATACTCAAACACTTTGTTTAAAAAAAAAAAAAAAAAAAAAAAAACTTTCTGTTTTGAAGTGCTTATTAGCTTATTTTGCTCAATTCATGGGTGTCCATCTGATTAAGGGAAGAAGGTGAAATCTTTCCAGTTGCTGTGGATCACAAAAGAACCATGCATACATGGTTATGAATGATGAACTTGCAGGACAAAGTGAAAACCTCACATCTTCTGCTCAGTTCTTCTGTAGTGATAAGTTACCATTCAACCTCCCTGAGAGGTTGTTTCAAAAAAGAAAATGAGAGGCCAGCTTTAGAGGGGAAACTGGATTGAAGCAATTGCAGAGAGCACTCAGTTCCATGGGTGATGAGCGCAGTATTATAACACAGTGAAGGAGAAACCTGCATAATTAGACAGGAAGTGAGAAAGGCACAGAGCTCCTGCCATGAGATGGGAGAGCAGAGCCTGATGTGGGAAGCAAGGGGTGGCACGGGACCTAAGCTGTGGGTGAAAGGAGATTGGATGTAAGGCAGCACACAGAGGTGATTACAGGTACAAAATACATTTGTGCTCCCAACCTCCCACTGCCTGCTGCAGTCATCACTGTAGAGCTGGGGAGAAAATGTGCTCTGGTGCAGAGGTGGCTCCCAGGTCCCAGAGGTGAAAGCTGCAGTGCTCTCAGCTGTGCTTTGAACAATCCAGCACAGCAAGTGAAGAGCTTTTCAGTGCTCTTTGCAATTTCACTGCAATGTAGGGGTAAAACACACTTCCCCCAGGCTTCAGCTCTCTTGACCCACTGCGGCACAGCATTCAGGGAGTGCATGGAGAGAAGTGGGAGCTGCAGGCAGTGTTGGAGGTGGAAGCAGGTCCTCCATGGATGAAATGTATAGCTACTAAAAGAAATTGGAGGTTCAAGCAGCTCGGGTGATAAGCACAAATATTCCCTTACATAACATTTGTGTGTATAAAGGTATGTGTGTATTTATAAATCTCTGCTCAGGATGTCAGTCTCTCTCCTGGGAGAGTGTTGGTTTTTTTTTAATGGAGGCACAGAGGAAAAGCAGAAAGCAGAGCAGGATGGTGGTACCCATTGACTTACTGTTCCCTGTTAGTATAGGCAAGCTGCTCAGGAGTTATATTGTCCAGGCGCCCGCGAAACGCCATCCTCTCTGACTGACCCATATGAATTTGAATGCACCACAGCGAATCTTCAAGCAGCTTTTAAGCATCTGATGCTAGGCAGCATATGGTAGGTGATAAAAGTTGTTTGTTTCCTTGATGTATTTCAGTATCAAGATGCTGTTTTGTTAATTGCAGTGCATGAAGTCAATTATACTGTATAATTATGCATTGTGACATGAGGGAATGACTAGCTGAGCATCATTTTGCCCAACACAGCATCAGATAAATGGGCAGAGGTCTCCCCGCCACCATCAGGCCTGAGCTGACACGCTGTCAGCCTTCACTTGTGTTTTCCTGTTGCTCAGTACCAACAGCAATTACAATCCCTGCTAATAGGAGCTACACAGAGACAATTCCACTCAGGTTTTAGAAGAAACAGAAGCATACCCAACATAATTTGACAGCTGCTACAGCACAGATTAATTACTGCTCACCACTTTGCTTTTGTAGGTAGCTAATTGTGCTCTCAGCTTGGATTTGGAGGATCTGGTCTGTGCTCGGCTGTGACAGAGAGGTGGCTGTTTCAGTGTCAACTTTTGGATACAAGTTTCCAATGGCCTGTAGCGCAGATGGGTGACAGAGGCACTGACAGCCCTCTGTGGCTGTGGAGAGGCTTCAGCTGCACGATGTGTGCTGTGTTGTGCATTGTACAACCTTTACTTGCTTGTTTGCACTTGGGCTTCATCTCTGTGCCTGGGTTTTTCTTGTCAGAGAGGCAAACAGCCATAAGTTCCTTCAGCAGTGGGCAGCACAAAGATGGTACAGGGCAGCACTGTGCATGGGACAGGCACCCATGGCAGATCCAAAGGCTCCCAGTGCAGAGTGTGACATGCAGGACAGCACAGAGCTCAAGAGTGCAGAAATTAATTCGGCACAAATTGCTTCTTGCTACCGACCATGAGATTGACTAAGAGTTGTGTTAAGCATGGTTTCTTCTTGCAATGCTTGAAGTGATTCTGCCAGGATGCGTTTGCCTCTGCTGCTGTTTTTTCAAAATGTAAACTTTAATGGCCAAATCTTTAGGCTTTAAAACCAACAGATGGGTAAGGCATTGTTTTTTGGAAGAAGAAAAAGCCATCAGAAAATATCCATCAGCAATCATTTGAAGTCCCTCAGAGATCATCTGAAGCTGAGAAAGCACAAGTTAATTCTCCCTGCTAGTTCTACAGCAACAGCACTGCAGGCTGTAGAGCCCCAAATTGGAACTGCTCATAAGCAAGAATGAAACCAGATCCTGCTGGGGGGGGGGGGGCGGAGGGGGTGGGTGGAGGGGGGGGAGGGGGGGGGAATGCAAGTTAAAGAGTAAGAACTGCAGGAAAGCCAGATAGATTTCAATCTAATAGCTCTGGGTGTTTTGTTTGTTTGTTTGTTTTTATAATAAAAACAAGAGTAGTAACACTTTCATTCTGGGCAAATAGCAAATTCTTGAACGAAGGATGTCTTGTTCTGCCTGCCTGGGCAAACTCCAGCAGATTTCTGGAGACCAGAATGACTCTCACATGTTCGGCAGCTTCCTGGGACACCTGCCATCTTTTCACCTGTGATATGGGAGATAGCAAAAGTCACTTGTTGACTTTTGTTCCTATTTACAGAATCACTTCTCTGAAAAGATTCACATTATTAATGGGCTCTCTGGGCACAGACACATGGATATTAAGCTCTGACATATCCAGAAGACTGCCAGTGCTGCTGGGATTCAGCACCTTACCCAGACCTGCACCAACGAGGACCATCAGAGGTGGAGGTGACCTCCCTCAGCAGAGGCTGAGAGGTCCCGTCTCACCTTGCCCAGTCCCTTGGCTGGGCCCAGGGAGCCGCAGAGGTCAGGCAGGAGGTGCTGAAGGGAAGAGGTGCCAAATGACAGAAACTTCTTGCTTGTGCCAGCGGTGGTCTTATGGCTCTGTGGGCACATGGCTTGTAACCGAGGACCATGCTCCAAAAACCTGTCCCTTTCCTTTCCAAACAATAAAGCTAAGCGGCCCCATGAACTCCAGAATACCCAGAGTAAACAAATCCTCTTCTCCTTTTTAACAGCTGCCTCAAATTAAAACCCATTAGGGTTTGCTTGCTTTCTCTGGACACTGCTTTGCTGCAAGGCAGGAGGGAAATGCCACACGGACAGATATTGCTGAATTTGGTTTTGCCTCATTGAATTTTCATGGATGGTTACCCTCAAAAAACAAACTATTAATAGGCCTGTGTCTGAATGCTCAACCACATGAGACTGCATCTGTTACGTACAGGCTGTGTTCTGATGGATCGCTGTTCCATCAACTGAAAATCCTTCAGGCAACGAAGGAAATAGAACGGCTCCACAAGCACTTAATCTAAAACTAATATTTAAAAGATAAATTGCAGGTTAAAATGAAGTAGTCCATTAGAGGGGCGGAAATAAATTACCCCATAGAAAAAGAGAAACAAATAGGCATAATATTCCAGGAATATAAATCAGTGTAAAGCAGAAGTCTCTTGAGTGGCAGTTTGCTGAAGCGATGCTAACAGCAATACAGATTATTTACACAGCTTCTGTATCCGTTGCTGTTATAGCAGAGATTAAATGACACCAAGCACTTAGTGTGGTGGTTTGTGAGTAATTTACATAAGGTGTAAGATCGACTCCTAGCATTTTAGTTTGCTGCCTAATCCTACATAATTGAAACAATTCCAAAAACCTCTGGATTTCAGAAACACACCTATGAGCACAAAGAAAAATCTTTGGTTGCAGTACCAATGTCTTCTGCCTTTTTTGTAGTGCAGGATAAACTGATCTAAATGAAGTGATTCCTGATTTCAGTGACAAACATTTTACTTCATAATCCGATGTAAATCTTCATAATCTGATGATGAAAGTTCAACATTGTTTGTTGGAAACTTGGTAATACAAATTTGCTACTAACTACAGTCTCTATGCTAAATTTAACATTCATTATTCCTAGTTCAAATATACCTATGCACATATGTGCGTGCAGTTGCTGCTTAGCACACATGCATTCATGTTCTAATTGTTTTTGTCTGCTGATATTTAATAGGAGAAAAATCCTGAATCACAACATCCAAGTAAAATGCTTAAAAGAAATTATAAATGTAGGTCTCAAAGCATTTATCAAAAAAATAAAATTAAAAATCCTGTAGGTAATTACTTCATATATAAACTAAAAGAAGCACTGCCCTTTTCTCAAAACACTGCTTTGGGTCTGCCCTTTGTGTTCATCACATATGGTCAAGTAACATTCCTGAGCATCTGCAAAATCTTCCACTCTGAGCAACGATGTTGTGTGGGTGCAAGAGATGTGAAACCACAGCAGAAATGGCCAGGCCCAGGGAGAGGCACAGTGCCAATGGATGCCATCGATGGAGTCCTCTTGAAATGGTAACACTGTGCTAACCTGGCCTGTTGGACTACCAGGGCCATGCTGAACTCTGCTAGCAGTCACCTGTATGGAGGGGACAGGGCTGGTGTCCTGCTGTACAGCTCCAGTCAGCTCAGTGGGCCTGGGATATGGCATACAAGAGGTGCACGTGGCACTGCTTAAAGGCCTGTCTGGTCTCAGCCATTCTTCTCCAGGCTGCAGACAGGGCAGAAGGTGCAATCCAGGCAGCCATGAGGGAAAATGGTTTTAAGTTGAGGGAGAGAACATTTAAGTTGGATGTCAGGGGGGAGTTCTTTACTGTGAGAGTGGTGAGGTGCTGGAACAGGCTGCCCAGAGAGGTTGTGGATGCCCCATCCTGGAGGTGTTCAAGGCCAGACTGGATGGGGCCCTGGGCAGCCTGGTCTAGTATGAAATGGGGAGGTTGGTGGCCCTGCATGTGGTAGGGATGTTGGAGATTCATAATCCTTGAGGTCCCTTCCAACCCTGGCCATTCTATGATTCTGTGAGGAAGGAAGCAGTGCACTGTTGCAGGAAGGGCCAGCCAGGACCACAGGGATGTGCAAAGGTACTCCCAAAAACACAACTTTAAAATAAAAGCAGGCTTCAGCGCTGCACTGCAACTGAAGGAGAGAGCTGTCTTCTTAATGGGACATGGTTTACATGTCTGATAGTTGCTCCTTTTAAAGTCATATTTAGGAGAATATTCCCGTTATTGCTTCAGTTGCACTTGGTTGAAGACACCATCTGCTGCAGCACTCAGCTGGCTTGGCATTTGAAGTGCCATTTAGATCAGAAAACAATTGAGCATCCTCCATCTACTGAGGCAGATGTTATCAGCAAAGGTGAACTTCCACAAGTGAAGGACGTTGCAGATACACCGAGCTGAATAGCAGAGTGTTTGCAGAGAGCCCTGTGAAAGACTGCAGGTGTTCCTTCACATGCTCACTTAATCTCCTGTAAACATCTTCTGCACCCTACCACAGGAGGCAGTGTTACAGGTGCTACCAGTGCAATTCCAGTTTTGAAGTCCAGCAAATGCGGTCCCTGCAGCTTACAGAAGGATGAGTGAGTTTTGGTTTGCTCTCCAGAGATGGGACTGACAGTATTTTCCAGCTCTCAAAGCCTAGGCTCACTTCAGCTCCATGGGGCAGGAGGAAGAGCCATTTTCCTTCCTCTGGGGTGCTGCCACACACAAACCTGCATAAAACTCTGTGCTGAAACATGTTCAAGCTGCAGTCCAAAAAACCCATGCGACAAAGGAAGAGGCATGAAATTAGGTAAAACACATTAAAAAAGTTGAGGCTAGCAAGAGTCAATTGCTCTACCCCCGTTTGTGCCTGTAGGGCAAGCACAGAGGCAGGTAGGCAGTGGGGCTCTTCAACCGCTCAGGGAAATCTCTTCAGGTTTTTAAGGTCAGCACATCTGCTAAGATGAAAAGGTCAGATTCCCACACCTGCTGCTCATTATTCCACAATTTGCTTTTCAGTGGTGCTCTGTGCTTTTGTTACCTTAACACAGGTTAAACAACATCCTTTTAAATTAGGTTAGGAGAGCTCAATAAAGGCTACTTTCTACTAACAGAAACGCTGGGACTGTTTCACAGCACTGAATGAAGGCCATGTGCAGGGTGTGGGTGTGCTGCCACTGTCAGAGTGGCACTGTATTCTTTTGAATGGTACAACTGCAAGAAGTAACCGCCATGGAATGATTACCATGCTAAAACAAGTGAGGGTGGCTTATGTAAACACAAGAGCCACTAACAAAATGACAAAAAGCTGAGTATCTAGCAGAAGACTTGCTGTGTATTCTGTCCTCTACTTCTTCCCAGTGTTTTCTCACTTGGTTTTCCCCCCAGCTCAATAAACGAAACTACAGCAGTCAGAGGAAGCTTTTACTTTAAATAAAATTAGTGAAAATACAGTTTGCACTGAAGGCCAAAGTGGAGGCAAATCACTTTTTGCTGTTGTTCTGCCTGTTATTTGCTAGCTGTTGTAGGTGGGACCCACTCCTGTATCTTCTTGCGTGTAGTAGAGTAAGGGACGTACTGCCCAGGAGTACCACTCTGGTTGAACTTATGGTTCTCCCAGATAAATTTACGAGCAACTGGAGGATGAGTAGTTGGAGGGTCATCCGTCATGGAGTGAAGCCAGCGATGCCTTAAGAGAAAAAAAAAACACCACGTTGTTAAGACATAGTAAGGGGTATTACATGACCTATAATGAGCAAGAAGTCAGGTGGTAAAAATGGCACCAAAAAAATTTGTGGTTTTTTTCTGTTTGCTTTTAATTACCAGAAAATTGTGCTGCACAATGATATTTCAATAGCCACCTCCAAAGTCTTTGTGAAGCTGCCACTTGGGATATGGGATAATGATTTAAGTTCACCTAAGCAATCACATAAATGTTTACTGGGTACACAAAAAAGTGATTAATACCAGTCAGTAATGGAGCAATTAACAAGTGAGTATAGTCATTACCTTTTACCTATGAACTACATGTCAACTCTATCTCCCCTGCAAATAACACTAATGTTCAAGGAAAGCATCTTCCATAATAATTCACAGAAACACTTCAGCGGGGATAAACTGAATTGATTTTATCCCATTTCTGTTTCAGTGCCCAAAGCAAATTTCAAAACTGAATCATTTTTGTTATAAGCCAGTTAACTGTGCATGCAGCATGAAGTACATGTAATGAGACAGAAGTGAGGCTTTTTGCAAGCTTATGGATGTTTTTACTGAGATGGGATTAAAACAGGCTTCTGCTTATCAGTTTTTGTCAAAGAATTCACCTAAAAATATGAAGTTCTCTGATACCAGTTGTTATTAGAAAGCCTGAAAATTACATCTTCATCCTTTAGCAACAACTCCTGCAGACTGCACTGATACAGCAATACAAAACCTCAATAAAAGCAGTATGAGAGATGCACGTGTCTGACTGACAGAAGGTTGGATATTTTTTCAGTTGAGTAGATTCTAGGTATTCGTTTAGAAAGAAAAAGAAATCAAAGCCTTGGATATTACTTTAGTTTAAAAAAAAAAAAAAATCACCTAAAAATATAGAATCACAGAATGGCTTAGGCTGGAAAGGATCTTACAGATCACTGAGCTCCAACTCCCATTCATGGGCAGGGCTGCCACACATCAGATCAGGAGCCCAGAGCTTCGTCCAGCCTGGCCTTGAATGCCTCCAGAGATGAGGCATCCACAACCTATCTATGCAACCTGTGTCAGAGCCTCACCACCCTTTGAGTAAATAGTTTCCTCCTAACATCTAACCTAAATCTCCCCTTTTTCAGTTTAAAACTGTTCCCCCTCATCCTCCCCTATCACACCATGTAAAAAGTCAGCAGATTTCTGTCTGGAAGAAGGAGATCCCATAGCAACTTGCTTCAAAAAAAGGTGAGTTTGGAGAAGTGGGGTCATACGCTTACACTCAATAACCCAGCATCCCATTGCTAACAAAATGCAATGCAATTGTCACCATACCCCACCATCCTCCCATGTCTCCTGCCCCCCTGGAAAGCAATACACATCGAGAGGGAAAACAAGTGTTTTCTTGGCTAAAAATGCAGTTACAAAAGCCCTGACAAAAAAGCTGGAGCAGATGGAGCACAAGAAATGCTTTAAAGCTCAATTAAAATTGACTGCAATTCAAGCTTACACAACATCTCTCTTCCAATACAAGTGTATGCACTCTCACTTCCTGAAATGTGAAATTATTATAATACTGAGTTTATTTACTCATGTAACTCAGAAGACAGAATAGTTTTATTCTCCATTTCAGACTGGATGGCTTTGCAGTCACTCTAAGACTAAGTCCATGAAGTTTTCCAAAACACAGTATTTTGGAGAAATGCTCTGTTTGCTTTCAGGACTTTCTGGCACAACATCAATTCAAAACTGAGCTCAAGTTTCAATGGACCAGCAAAAAAAGCCCCATTCAGTCATATTTTCTCACTGAAAGTAGAAATAAAATTGCTCACCACACGTGCTGAAAGAATTTTCTCCAGAAGATATTTACAACATTTGTGGTCTCCTCCCCATTTAAAACATACAAAAACTGAAAATTTCACTTTGGAAAGACTTTCCCCTTGACAGCATCCCTCAAAGAGTCCTTTGAAGCCTCGGTGTCTCAGACTCTACTCCCAGATGCTCAAGAAAAGCTCTTCATGCATTAGACTGAACAGCAGAAATAAAGAGATTTGACATCTTGCAGATGGCCAGATTTCTGTACAAACTCTGCCTATAAATCCATGCATGAAAAAATAGGATTCAAAAGCAAGTAATGACTTAGAACCTGAGAAGGAGCAGACGGCTTATACAAAGCAAAGAAAATGAGGAGAGCAGCAGCTCGAAAGAGGCTGAAGCAGTTTCCTGAGACACAGAGCAGCACTACCAATACTGAGGCAGGTAAAGCCTCCAAAGTTCTGCTTTGGAGACAGGAGACACCTTAAAATACCTTCAAGTGCACTCAAGACCATGTGGGATGCTCTCCCCATTCTTAGACAAACATTTAAAAGCGGAGTGATTTCAAACTGAAGCTACAAAGGACTAGAGCCAATCAGATGTTGTATGAACTGTCAAACAGGAACTGGTGCAGCACAAACTCCAGAGCTACTAGCTCTATGTCCATCTGCAAGGTTCAGTCACTGGCTATGTAAGCTCAGGCTACTTGCCAACTTCCTAAAATCCACTTATTTTTTCCCAAACGAGCCAACCATGCTGCAACAAGGCAGATGAAGGGGTGTGCTACAGTCAGAGGGCATTTCAGTGCTGTCCCAAGTACTTTAAGTACAAAAGCAGGAATTTAACTTTGACTTAGTGTAACCAGAGTGTTTTTTATATTCTTACTAAAGGCAGCCTTCATTCATCCTCCCAGGTCTATGGATGGGAATAGAAGGAAAAAGGGACAAGAAACATCTCCCTTGTGTACCCATGGGAGACAACTGATTTCTCATGCAAGCTTCTGCCAGATAAACTGTACAGTAATGTGACAGAATGCCACTGACCTGAAAACACTACACCAGCATTTAATATAGTTATGAAACACAAGTTTATTGTGAAGCTGCTAAATGGATGGAAATTCCCTCCCTCCTCTCCTTCCTGATTAAACTCTTATTCTCACAGGCAGACTTGAAAAAGAGTGGAAAAAAGAAAAAGAGGAAAAATATATTCCTTTCCATTTCGGGGTATGCTGGCACTTAAGTCTGAGATGCTACATTCCTCCCTTTTCTGGCTGCCTGATCAGCTAACGTAAACAGTGTTAATTATTAAAATTAACTTACATTTGAAATTTCATGTTATGAAGTTAGCACTCCTACAGCCTGCAATGCTGCACAGGTTAGTACCAATCATTCCACAAGTGTCAAAAGGATTTAAAGAAATCAAACGTGTCTCCAACGAAGTAGATACCATCACCTTGATTCTGATGCTAAGAAATCCCTGAGTAACGAGGTTAAATAAGATCATGTAAATCACAACAAACCAGAAGGCAACATAATCCACTAGGGCAATTTGTTAAAACAGCTGCAGCCCCAATTCCCTGCATAGCACACATCTGCCAAAGCAGCTCTTGATTCCTTCATGCTGTGATTCCAGTACATCCACTGTCAAAAGACATCACACCAATTATTTCAGAATCTGAAAACTGCAAAAATGGTGCTGTGCTGTATTACTGCACAAGGCATTCTTCCTTCCTGCCTTTCCCTTCTTGCCAATACCTGGCAGACAGCTAACGCTGACAACATTAATTCCTACTTCATTTTTTTCCCAGCCAATCGTTTTCAGAATTCTCCAATATGCCGAAGTGTTTTTCCCCAATTCATCATGCATGAAATGCGAGGTTCACGTGACTGCATCTCAACAGTCCACAGCATTCCACAATCCTGAATGCACGCAGCTGCCCACAGAGTTATCCTTTAAGCTGCACGGTGTACTCAACAGCCAGAAACATGGAGCTTGCTCAGCTTGAGTGAACAATCCCAGTTCCCTCAGCTGCTCCCCATCAGACCTGTGCTCCAATTAAAAACACAAAACATAACAAGAGCAAAAAACCCCAGAAGAATACTGCACAGCTACATCTCCTGACGCTTTCTGTGCATGTGTAACCTTTCACGTCTCATTGCACCAATCAGTGCTGATAATAATGACGAGCCTACTGTTTCTTCCAGTGCATTTTTTACACAGTAACAGGAAAGCTTTTCACCTCGCTGCTTTATGTGATGTAAACACGCCGTTCATCCTAGAAACATGACTGATACTCAGAAATAAACTTGGTAGAATATTGCAAGGACACAGCTAGTCACACATAAGCACGAGCAAAGAAGGAAAACACTGCCTCAAAGAAATGATAACATTGGAAACAGGCACAGCCTTATAGTGAAAAGGATAAAAAGTGGAATCAAACAACAGTTATTATGCAGTCAATAAGGACCAGCTCTGCACTGGCATAAACATGCTGGTCGTGGAGATTTCAGATATTAATGTCACTTCTAAAAACCAATGCCACAAAACTCATACTAGAGATGAAAGAGAAAGCATTAACTGCATTAAACATAATTTGAAGACGGGGGGAGTTTGAAGCAAAACTGACTGCCTAGACAGCCTACCCACGCACTGCTCAGATGTTCTAATAAGAGCCATGTCACGCTGTCTCCCATACCCACATAATTTTTAACCTATTCCATACATCTGCACATATATACAACATTTTACATTTCAGCTGCAGTGTCTGAAAGCTGCATTGTTGTTTTTTTGGGTTTTTTTTGCTGGAGTACGCACAAATCAAAAATCTGGGTTGTGGTGCTTCCCAGAGCCTAAAGCATAACCTGCCCATCCCGTGATCCTGTGGCTGTTCCAACATTTCTGAATACTGAACACCTCTTTCCAAGAAAAGAATGGGGCTTTGAAAAGGAGAGAAGCTACAAGAACAGGCACTTGTGCCTGCACAGAGCACTCCTGGACACACTGAGCAGCACTGTAGATTTTCTATCAGCTTTCTCCTCTCTCTCATTAACCAGTGTGCAGCTTAATCAAGGAAGAACTTCTGTATCTATGGGAACATTGTGTCAAATGGTACCCTTCTTCTGCAACTTAAGCATCCAGCAAAAACCTTTCTAACCTGAAATGAAAACTAAGCAGTCTGAAGCCTTTTTATCATGCTGCCTCCAAGAAAACTTATCGCCAAAAACTGATGTATTATTTTTTATCTTCCGCTTTGTAATACAAGAACACATACATGCAATTACACAATGCATTCAAGTTACTAAGTTAAATGTCTTACCATTCAGGGGGCACCATACTTCCATCAACTTCCCAAAATGTATTTTTGCCATTCATTTCACTAGTATATATGACCCATCTGTGTCGACCTTGATTAAATGAACAGAAACACTGTATAAACTTAAGAAATTAGTTTCACATAAAGTAGAAAACACATGAAAACTATTTTGCTTAAAAATATCTGCTATTATGGGCCATCACTGCAAGATAAGTACAGCTATGACTAGGAAGCAGACCAGGATTTGGTTCTTTTTGAGTTTTCTGCACTTTTATTGTCACTGCAGTCTTACATTAGCGAACTTAGTGCTCTCGCACAAGCAAAGAGCAAGGAAGATGGGCAGGCAATAAATCCTAATTCACCAGCAGTAGAGCTGGGCTGCCACTCAGGAGGTGGTCACATCAGTACACGTACCAAAGAAGTTTCTTTTGTCTTCATAGTACTTGTTTCCGTATTTGTCAACTCCTACCAGTGTACCAGTCTTCAATTCGTTGACCCTGTGAATTCCCAGAACAGCTTTGATTACCTTTGTCTCAGAGTGAAACTGCAATATCAGGTTTTTTTTAGAGGTTAGCAAAAATCTGTAATTAAAACTCAAACACGTGTATCTAAAGCAAAACAAACAAAGGAACCCCAAACTACTCAGACTTAAGAAGTGCAAAACGTAATCACCAATTCCTGCAACTGACAGCAGCTTGCCTTCACTGTGTGCCCCACTGACAGGACACTGAAGTCATACAGATAAGCCTTGGGGGGCTGTTCAGAAGTTCATAAACCTTAAATATCATGTGAAGTGAGTACCACAGGCACACCTATGACTTGCATTCCACTGACATGTTTTAAAGTGTTTTCCCCCACCTAGATCTTCATATTTTTTCCCCCTTCTTCATTGACTTTCACCTTAGGCAGGATCACGTAAAGTTTCAGCTGCCTGCAGTGCTCTGGGCACTCTCCATCCAGTGCCAAGTGACAGAACACATGTACACCCATGCTTCCTTGGCTGGAGTTCACTTATCACTTAAAGAAGCACTCAGACTCCCACGTTATTTAAGCCTAAGCAACTAACCTCAGGAAAACAAGGGATGTTTCATCACTGCTCTCCCTTCCTTCTTTCCTTCCCCTCCTCATAAGGGCTGTTATGCCTTGTCCTGGCATTTGTGTCCTGAGCACTGACACCAAACACTAAGAGGCATTTAGAACCTCCAAGAGACGTTTCTCAGCCAATTTCAGTGAGCCCCGACCAAGGAAAACGTCTCCAGGCACACAAAGCCATAATAATTTGATTTTTGGTGTACTGATGTTAAAGACTGTCCTGTTCTATTCTGCAGCCTCACCTCAAGCACTATGTGTGGGCACTACAGTACAAAATGGTCATAAAGCTACTAAAGAGCACCCAAAGGAGGGCTACAGAAATGGTGAAGGGTGTGAAGGCAAGGCATGTGAGGAGCGGCTGCGGTCCCTCGGTTTGCACAGCCCAGAACAGAAGAGCTGAGGGGCAGCGCTGAGCTCTGCTCTCCGGGCACAGCCACCAGGGCCCGGAGCGGCCGCCAAGGTGACCCCACGGGACGGGGAGGGGGGGCGAGGCGAGAGCCGGGAGCCGCCCGCTGCTCGCTCCAAGCGCGCCGCGCCGCGCTCCCTGTTACCTGAGCAGCTGCAAGATGGCGCCGCGGACGCCGCCGTGGCCGCCGAGGTGCTTGAAGGCCCGCTTCATCACCTGCACGTACTCCGCCATCTTGGGACGGCGCCGCAGCAGCTCCGGCACCACCCCGCCCCGCAATTGGCGCGCACGGGGCGGGGCGGCGGTGATGGGACGGACGGACCGCCGAGCTCCGAGGCTGCGCAGTGCTCGTTCGCTTGTTCTTGAACTTGACAAACCGTTGTTTTGCTGCAAGAAGAAAGATCTGTGAAAAAGAAGTTTCTAAAAAGAGGCCAGCCAACTTTTGGATCACTAAGCAGCTGCAACTCCTAAACCAGTTTCTAAGGATATTCACGAAACTGGTGAACCTGGTCATCTTCACTGACCAAGAATTTAATTCTGAGAACGTTTTCTCTGCTGGCAGCGGTCTGACAGGTTTGTTTGTATCTTTTTCCCCGAGGGTTACAATGGATAAGCTGGGTCACTTCATGGATCCACGTGGCACCGTGTGTCCTTGTGGTTACACTGAGACGGCTCTGGAGGATGGCACTTTGTAACTCCAGGCTGGGAAAAGGGATTTCAGGCCTCACCTGCAGTACTGTGTCCAGTTCTGGGCTCCCCGATGCAAAAAAAGACAGCGATCTCCTGGAGAGAGTCCAGCAGAGGACCACAAAGATGTTAAAGGGTGGTTTGTGGGATCAGGACAAAGGAAAACGGCCATAAACTGGAGCATAGGAAGTTCTGCACCAATATGCAAAGGAACTTCTTCAGAGTAAGGGTGACAGAGCACTTGAACAGGCTGCCCAGGGAGGCTATGGACTCTCTGTCTCTGGAGATGTTCAAGACCCACCTGGACACCTACCTGTGCAGCCTGCTGTAGGGAGCCCGCTTTGCAGGGGGACTGGACTCAATGATCTCTGGAGGTCACTTCCAGTCCCTACAATTCTGTGATTCTGTGATTAGTGTCATAATGCAACCTTAATCGTACAGCTTATTGAAGCTTTTATGGAATAACATTCGTAGAAGCAGGAACTTCTTACAGTACCTTTCCATTGCATTTTGATTCTTCCTCAAGCCAAGTAAGTCTCCACAAAGAACTTCATTGCCATTAGTCCCAGTGCTCAAATCCTATTGCACCTTCTTACAATGCTTTTGCTAACATCTGGTTGCCACTCATGAAATCTCTGTCTTACTGCTCTGTTCAATGTTATCTTCAAACTCCATGCAGATACCATGATTGAATAATGTGGAATACAAGCACAAGCATAATGCTTTCCTAAGAATTTATTGGGGTACCTTTGGAAGATAGCATTCACTTGACTGTAAAACTCATGGTCCCATAAATAATTCTTTATTCCCAGTTTCTAAGATTTGATGCTAAATCTCTGTTAGATATGCTGTGCCCCTAGTTTTGTGTGTTGAACCTCACTGTCTTAAAAATTGCCTAACCAAATTTAATGCTCGTTTTTTTTCCCCCTGTGGTTCCAACAAGTCACACAGACTTAGTGACAGAATGCCATTCTACACAAGCCCTGAACATATCAGTTAGCTCTTTCTTTTCTAATACAGAATCACAGCGTAGTACACAAGAACACATTTTTTTTGAAGATAAATCCATTTCCTGAATGACTCAATGATTGCAAAGAAGAGTCTCATTCAATCCTATGTTTTATTTTTTTAAGAGCTTTATTCAGTGATAAATTGATTTTGAGAAACCTAAGTTCAAGTATTTCACAGAAAGTGTAAAAAACCAACCCACAGAGCAATTCAATATTTACATTTTACCTTACAATATATATAATTGTTTATCCCACTGCAATTCCTTCTGTTCTTTGTATGAGAAGTCATGTAAGTTTATGCTGCAATGATTTCACAACTAAGGAATATACATTTGCATAATTAATTGGAATTCCTCTTGCAATTAAAATAATAAACCCAACACACAACAGACCCAGCTATGTAGATTTTGAAAATCTGCCCCATCCTTCTAAAATTTCTGAGTCTCAGAAGCAATGTCAAATTCACATCACCATTCTTTACATTTTGTGGGCCCAGCCTCTAAGCGTAGTTTCTCTCACTCTGGTCTGCACAGTGCAATCTCTAATGCTTTCCCTCTTGGATTTGTAGCCCTCCTATAACCCACATTTCCCAAAAGCACGATCAAAAAGTTTTTCACTTGTCTTCCGCTGCTTTAAGAGATTGATTCGTGGTGTGGAACCGAGGCTCCAGGTGCGATCTTACTGAAGAACGGAGGTATTCTGTAATTTTCCAAAAACCCCACCAACATTCTAGTGTGTATATGCTTCTGTGACAATACTAAAACACTCAAAACCAACTGTGGTGGCACTTTTAGAAGACTCATGCTGCTTCTTGAGAAGTGCCTGGGCCATCTCACGCAGCAGCTGCCTCTACCTTTCATTTCCCAACAGCAAAATTCCACTGGCTACAGTGTGAAAGAAAAACTTTCATGAGAGCTATCATAAACCAAAGTATGTAGCCCTTCAGCTTGCTCTCTGGTAAGACCCAAAGGTAAAGCAGGGTTGAGGTCTCCATAGTGGAGCTTATGTATGTGTTCAGCATCAGCAGCCACAAAAACCCCATGTGTCCAGGAGTGACTGCTTCGAACGGAGGTCAGCTCCAGTGCCATAACTGAGGATACATTTGGTTCCTACATTGGAGCCAAAATGCACAACCCGAGTTCTGATAAAAGATTAATGTAGCAGAAAATTGTGTCACATATTAGCAGTAGCAGGGTGAAGATAGTATTTCACACTGCAGAGCTGAGGGTAAAAGGAAGACTGAAGTGGCTGAACAGGGCTGCTTACAGGCATGGGTTAATGTGACTTTGTGCACATGAACAAAGGAAAAGCAGAGCTCAGGAGAGAAGGGCTCACATGATGAAGCAGAATCGTTATTTGGGGTTACTTTATACAGAAGTATGAGGAGGACTGTTAGAGATGTTGGTTGAAGACGCTGCTGAGTAACTCTGTTGGAGAGTTTCTAGACTTTTGTTATTTACCAGAAGAGCACTTCTTTCTAGAGAGCTCTTCCTTTTTTCCCTCAGAGGTGACCAAAAGGCTGTGAAATATGACTGGTATGGGAAGGAGCAGGTAGTAGATTAGCAGTCTGACCAGAGAACAGGGTTCTGTGGAAATGCAGGGAAGGGTAAGCTTTTAAAACAGAAGCAACAAAGCAACTGGAGTACCTGCTAATGGAGGAGGAGTCTGACTGCTTATTCCTTCATCAGCATTACCCACACTTTCTCTCTCAGCATACAAAGCTTTCCTCTACAGTGCATCACCTACTTACTCCACAGTACTTCATTTACTTCAGGATGAATGCATTTCAGAATCTAGGCACGGAGAGATGGTAGCTCATTTCTCATTTGTTCTTGCTATCTGCATATTCACGCAAACATCACAATCACTTGTAACTGAAGACTAAAAAAAGAACAGACAGCTCTTCAATTGGCACTGGGAAATCAGTTCTAGAAAGGACCCAAACTTGTCATCATTTCACAATCCATAATGAATTGAATAAACTTCTCCAAAAATAACTATTGCTTTACTTGGCATGAAGATCTGTGATCAGAATTCATTATATCAACGTCTATATGTAGTGCTTTAAAAGAAAAAAAATGTTGTTAAATTCCATTCTATAACAAATCATTCATTTTCAAATAGCCAAATTCCCAGGGCAGAAAGGAGCAGTAAGCACAAAAACAAAGAGTTCACAGCAACAGGGGTAGAGAACAGCAAGATACTGCAGTGGTCACAAATCCCAGAGAACCAATCTATTGACAACACATCATTGTACAGTAAAGTGAAATATCCAGACTCTTTGGAATCATATACACTGCTTCAGGCTGTAAGACAACCTGTGTAGAACACTAACAGACAGGTGATTACTATTGCTTTCTCTAATAGGAAGTTACAATTTATTTTTAAAAATACAGCCAAAATAGACCTTTACAAATTCAGGTTTCAAGACATTTACAATGAATTTTTTTATACCACAGCAGAACAGGTACAGCGATATTCTAATGCCTGTGCTGGGAAACCACAGCTGCTGAACAGAGTTAACAGAGCAGTGACTTTCACTGAAGCCAATGGTCACAGAAGAGAGGTACCAACAGGTTATAAGTGCAGAAGGTACTGCAGTGAAAGTGCTTTTGAAGCAAGTTTAAAGTAGAACAATTGTTTGTATCAGGAACTCTACCAGTACGAAACAAGCCCCCTAAACTCATATATATATGCACAACATACACTGCCAAACTAGTCCATTTGTTCTGTGTATCACTGCTCCCATCTGAAGGGACAGGATTCCAAATGTATCATTTCTTCCATTCATGTGATTGATACAGAAATGAATTTTCATAACACTGAACATTTTAAAGCTGTCAAAATAGAGCTTGTTCATTCATTGGCAAAGCAAATTATTAGTAGTAAGTGTTGCAGTTTAGTTGTATTCTGACGAGGTATGGAAAATTTCAGAATGCTGAAGATCAGAAGGTTTAAAAACATAAAACATAAAGGAGAAAAGGTCACAAAAATAATGAGGTACTTTAACATCTACAGTGAAGTGAGCCTTACTGCTCGCATTTGTGTTGGCTGAACAACAGTGTGACTGAACAGCAGGAAGGGCAGCCCATTCCTGAGAAAGCCCAGTTGTGCCTCACTCCTCATCAAGAGCATGAACTCACAGTTAAAGAACCCAAAATGATAAATGAAGAGTCTTGGTAAGAAAAGTGAATAATACAAATGCAGCCACCTGCACTATGGGATCCACCTTCTTGATCATCAAGAAGACAGGAGAGAATACTCGCCAGGCAGCACAGATCAGCACGCCTTTAACCTGGTACTGAACTTACAATGAACATTTATGAAGAAAAAATGCAACAAACATTGGGAAAAAGGTTACTTACCAGTAGGCAGCACTTTTTGCAGTGTGTTGCATATCTGCACATTCACTCTATAGAAGTCCAAACATTGGAGGTATCCAAGATTACGGTTTTTTGGGGAGGCCCTTACAATACCTCAGGTGTACATGCATCTGTCTCCCTCTTTTGTTTCACCTGACAGTCAGTATGGAGCTTACATTTGGTTAGCCACCAACAGCAAGGGGAAGGGAGGGCATGTGGTTATCGCACAGATGGACAGCAGAAGTAACTGGAATCTTTTGAGATAAATACCTTTTCTTTTTGGATGAGTATGCGCATAGCCACACAATACATAAAAACTGTATGCCACTTCTTGGCAATTTGAAGATCTCTTGAACTAGCTTTCCATTTTGTAACAATACTATACAGATATTGAGCAAAGCCCCAAACGCAGCCTGGGAACTACTAGAGTACATCCTGATTACTGGTGGTGACTCAACTATACTGCTATCAAAAGAGGGAATAGAGTCTGTAACTGAGCTTGGAGCGTCCTGTTTGACTTCTCACCTGAGAAAACTAGATTCTATGATATCTGCAAGTTTTTGTCACGTGAAAGGGTGTGACACATGTCTCTTGCTACCCAACACAGAATGCTTAGTCTCACATCTGGAAACACTGGATTTAAAAAGAAAAACATGGATGGGTTGAATTCTTGATTTAAGTGATCTGGCAAAAATCTCAGATGAAGCTCAGAAGATTTTGCCAGGAGAGTAACAGAAAGAGATGTGGGAAGGGAAAATGTCGGCCACTGAGATTTGAAACTTCTGCTGCCATGCAGAGGTGACAGGCATCCAAGAAGAATGTCACAGTGGTTCTTGTGCTTCTGAGTTAACACAGCCTAACAAAGATGTCCTGATCCAGCAGTCAGCAGTGACAGCAGTTCACACTTCCCTGAAGTAGGCCAACTTGTATTCAGACTACGGCGTGAAGGGGGAACAAGAATTTCAGAGCAAATTTCTATGGCCACATCCTTCAAAACACGGCTCTCAAAGACAGATATGCTGAAGGATTCAATCCCTAAAGATGTACCTCTCTACAAACACTGGTATTTTCTCAGCTGTTTCTGAGAAACAATACCATGCAAAAACCACGTTTGCTGAATCTTCTGGCCAGCTGCAAACAAAGAACTGCTTGTCATGCCTGAGGCACAGGTCCCAAAGGCTAAAAAAATATAAATCTGCAAGGGTGTGGGAGAGATTTGCAGTCTACTGCATTTAGAAGGAAAATGGGTTATCTGAATTTGGAGAATATTGGGAATCAAATTCTTCTAATATTTGGAATGCCTGGTAAACCATTTACAAATTATTCAGGAGTAACCTCCTGGCAACTTCCTTGAAAGGTTTCAAACAACTATAACTGTTCCTGCTAGCAACAGAGAAGGGCTGGAAGACAGGGTCCAGCTTTCTGAGGAAACACCAATAGAACAATTCACTTCCCATCCACAATTTGGTCCTACAGACGACAAGATGGCAGGGCCAATAACCACTGGGAGGAGACAAGCACAGCATATTCGCAGCCGTTGTCTTTCACATTTCCATGACTACTGCCCTCTTGAGACAGAAAAAAAGTCCTCACACTTCAGGAACTCCAGGGAACACGAATACAGAGCCTCAATCCTTCTCCTTTAGACACATGGACTGTGGGAAGGGCTCAGTCACGTGGGAATCTCCAGCATCTTTAAAGGCTGTTCTCCAGAAAGTCGCTACATGCCAAATTCAGAGCAGGGGAGAATGGTTCCATCCCATCAGATGTCCTCAGCACCAAGCATTTCCATCTCTGGATCCGTGTATGAGCAATCCACAAATACAGCCTCTGGTTAGAAGGTGGCCAGTGAAAGATCCAAACAACTCTATTAGTAGAACTAAAAAGGACACAATAATTCAGTGTCAGTTTTCTGCTTCTTTTTGGCTGGCTGAAATCCTTGGGTGCTGAGAAAAAACACAGAAATCACCAAAATCTCATCTACCTGTCCTCTCAATGGCCTTGAGGCATGGCCTTGGAGTTGCAGGTACAAAGGGGCAAAGGCCCCCCTCAAAGCTGATCTTCTGGCTAATTCTGGCTAATTGGGCTCTTCCTCACTCAGTGCTGCCACAGAACTAAAAAGTTCAGGATAAATGGAACTAGGCCTCAATCCAAGATTTAGATAAACCTGCAAGCTGCTGTCAGCAGCAGACCATAACTTTTCCTAGAATCTCTAATTTTAAGCAACAGATATTAAATGTGCTAGGAATATATAGTTTCCCATTGCAAAAGGAAGCTAGGAATGAACAACCATCAGTGTTATTTGACAATGAGGCACGTTCCTCAAGACAGGAAAGCATGTGAACCCATCTTTTATGGAGCCACGATGTGTAATTCAGTCTACATACATAATCTAGACTCATTTCTAACAAGGACAGGCAAAGCAGCAGAGACCAATCTTGTATAAACAGAAGTACTGGATTCAATAATTTCTAATTTAAAAAATAATCACATGAGACTGGCTGACTGGAAAAGACAGCTAAATAGCCAGAGGATAACAATAATTAAAAAAAATACCAAACCAAACCAAAGTCCTGTGCAAGAGAAATGATATGAACACATGCACAGAATTCTAAACAAGATTCGTTACTTATAAAAGTGGTTGAAAGAAAACTGAGACACATCTCAAATGCCTCCCTCCCCATGTGCTGAGTTTGAAAGAGGAAAGAGTACTGTGAAAAACCTTTAACTTTTGAGAGCAGAAAAAATAGGAGGCTGCTCTCTTTGAACACCTGCAGTACACAGTTCTCAATTTTTCAGAGTATCAAACAGCTGATATCTACCAACACACAATATTACAGCATAGTATACCCTTGCATCCACAGAACAGTCAGTACTGATCCTTTGCAGCTTTACTTTTGATCAACTGCACCAACATGTAAGCAGAATATTTTTAAGTGTGAAATTCCTCTACCTTCCCTGCTCTTATAACAATATCCACTGCTTCATTCAACCTGAAATAATCTCTTTCCAAAAGAATAGAAAATAAAAGTTTGGTTATAAATGTCTCCCTTCCATAGAAACAATGCCCTTTTCAAGACGTTTGATCTTATTTTCCATTTAATCAGTGAGAAAGAACTAGCAGCAAAACACTGGAAACACAACTCAGAGAGGAAACTTAATTTATTTGTCTAAAACACCAAACTAAGTTGAGATACCTTAGTTCAGTCAAAGCTTCTTCCGTTTCTTCACAAGCCTGCATTTCATAAACAAATATTCCAAGTTCATCTATCTACAAAAATAGGATGAACAATTCTTGACTTTCCTCAGATATCAAGTGAATTTACAAGTCCTTGAAGATCAGATGAAAAATAGGAAGCGATCCTATATTCCTTAAGACACTCCACCGCATTTCCCAAGTGTACTGGAAAGGAGGAACACGAGTCTTCTTTAGAAAGGTGCGTGGGAAGGCCTATTGCCATCTCTTGGAGACAGAGTATGCATTTACATCACCATGACTGCCATGGTACAGAATCCTTGATTGCTACTTTTATACGGCATGACCGATTATTTGAGTGTTGTAGTCTGCCGTCTCCATTCGCAGAATGTACGGGATGATGCTATCAATCTGAACGTTTCCTATTAGTCCTGCAAAGAACAGCTCTTCAGTAATGGCAGCACTCATCAGCCTCAGGGCAGGCAATCGGAGAAGAAGTCGAGACAGTCTGCAAAAGTAAGTTTGGCAAAAAGTCACTTTGGTCACACATTTTGGCCTTATCCACAGCCATGTTACTGAGAAGAAAACAAAAAATGAGTAAGGGACAACGGCGAGAGAAATTTGCTATATTTACTTCATGAGAGGCTTACATACTTAGATCAAAAAATGCTATCTTTACAGTCAGTCATTTCTTCGGCGGCACCAAAATTGTGCATATATTAGTCAATGGACTGTACAATTGGACTGTAATTTGGATTAGACTAAATGAGGAATTACTCCAGATAGGTGCAATTCAAAATGAAAGAAATACTTCCTCTATCTTCCAGTATTTCATTTTGGAAATTAATAATAATTAGGTAAACGATAATCACAATATGCATGAGCTCTTAAATATTTTAAGTGTTCTAAAAGTCATTTCTAAGCTTTAAGAAGGTAAGAAGAAAATATATGTGTTTACTCTAAGTAATACTGTGCAAATCAGTATCACTGATGCTCTGAAAAGAGAACCAAGTGAGCACGAAAGTGTACATACCTGTAAGTATCATCTGGATAGGCTTTTGTTACATAGTCTTGGAACTCCATGTATGCCTTTTCTTGAAACTTCTCAATCTGTACCACATTTTCCAGCCCTGGGTGATCTGAAAGACACCCTACATTGTTACACCTGTCACACCAAGATGTGTTAAAAGCTGTACCAATTATCTACTTGTAAGCATGCTGAAATGATTATTTGATAGCAGCAACTTTCAGTTCTCCAACAGTTTTAATGAAGAATGCTGCTTCACCTCCTTATTTCTCTTCCTCTATGCTGATGTTTTACCTTACTGTTCATAAAAACAACCAGACAACTGGAAAAGTTCAAATATGTGCAGTGCTTGCAGTGTTTACATCATTCCTGATAATAAACCTCTGTTCTCTGTGTCACATAGAACAGTACTGTTCCAATGCATTGATATTTACTGAAATTCTGTATGCACAAATACCATTTGTGAGAAAAAAAAAAAAGATAAATACACATAGGGAGGGAAAAAAAAAGCTATGAACTATTTGTTTCCTAAATTTTGCAGAAATGAAAGGTTATCTAACCTAATGGCCAAGTCACAATTGGAAATTATTATCTGGTGATTCTGACCCCTTTACACAGTTTAATCTTTATTTTCCATCTGGCTTAATGTAAATATTTTACTGTCATAATACCATGACAAATTGTGTGATGTTATTTGTAAAAAATCAATGCAGATGACAGGAGGTTAGCAAAGGAAGCAAGAGATTTTGAAGAGTTATTGTTGACATGCAATATATATTGCTTCATGACGTTGCTTCTAGAGCAATGTCAGAAACAGCTAGAAGTCTGCTTCCAAACCAGTTCTTGCAGACTGCTAGCATGCTAGTAGCAATCTATACAGATGCCAAGTCTCGTAGGCACTCCCTTGCACTCATCTCTTTGCCCAAGGCTGACTTGCTACAGTCATGCAGCTGGCGTGGCACAGAAGATTTTCATTAATCTTCCAACCTCCAGCTATGGCACACGGCACAGCAGCAGAGCCTACCAAAGCAGATGTTCTTACCTCAGGACTGCTGCACGTGCAGTCCAGCCCCATCCTGTAGCGGAGCAGTAAAATCCCTGAAATTGTAATTTCTGGCCTATAAATCATTGCCAGAATATCCCTTCTGTTCAGGGTACTGCTGTAAGTTTTTTTATGTCTTGCATGTATACTGTCAAGAATATTGGCTTATGAGTCAATATGCCAACATTAAAGCAGCTGCACATCCTCAGGGATGTGATCGTAAAACCACGTGACCTAAAGAAAAGTCAGTCCAGTCACCTGACTTGACACAGGCTTTTCCTAGAATATCTGTCCTACCTTTTCAATCCTTGAATGCAATTTGGAAGGAAACAAGCTAACTTTAGGCTGAACAAAGAAATAATTGTTGCTTTGAAGGTGTAAGCTCTCTAAGGAAATATTTTCAGGTCTGTAACAGCATTGATTTCTTCAGTCAGGTCAACACAGTCTGCTATAAATTGTTTCCTGGAGGAACCTGTGCCAGTTACAAGTATAGGAATGGCATGAAAGGACTGCTTTGGGGGTAAGGAATGCTTAACAGTGAATTAAATCTCCTGCAAGCATGATCTACCAAATTTAAAGCAGCAGACACCTTCTTACCCCTCACCTTAAGGAAGCCTCTGAGTCTGTGTATTCAATCCTTAGCAGGAAGGAAGGAAAAATCGTAAACATTTTCAAGCACTCTTAATATTGAAATTATTGGCGACCCTGCACATAGCAGGGGGGTAGAAACTAGATGATCATTGTGGTCCTTTTCCACCCAGGCCATTCTATCATTCCATGAAATTAGACCCATAGTGGATACTGCTTATCAGAAAATTGAAATAGTTCCTGTGCTTCGTTGGACTACAGAAGCAAACACAAAACCGTGCAAAATTCTTCAAGATAGAGGGTTCTAGACATTACTTAAAAGGCTTCTCATTTGCAGGAAGGTCTTTAATCTCAGAGGTCTTCCAAAAGAGCAATATCAAAAAGAGAAGGAAAAAATAAAAAGGGGGGAAAATGTGAAGACACACAAGGTTTTGTTATGCACTTAGCCAAATGTCATGTATTTGTGCTGATGCTGACACTTTCTCTGGAAGATGTGGATATTCTTTGAGGATACCACTTAAAGAAAAGATAACTTCAGTGTTCTTCTATATACATATCAGAAAACTTGCTTAAAATTTATACTTTTGAAGCGCCACAGTTCAAGAAGATTTTTTCACCTCAACTGATTTCTCTTGGAAAGGGTGAACTGCAACTGAACTGAAAAAGACAGCTCTTCTCAGACCTAAGACACATACAGAAGTGGCAGGGACCATCCAGCTCTCTGCCACATCCCACACAACAGACAGACTACACTGTGACTCACACAGCTTTTCAAATACATTCTGATCTTTTCCACAGAACATCAGCATCTAGAAAACACAGAGCAACGAGGAGCTGCTCATGCTTTTAAACTTTCCTAATGCAAAATAGAACAACTCTATATTTACCTGCTAAATCAGTGAAAAATTCCTGGTGATACAAAAATACTTGAGGTTTACTTTTTTTTTTTTTTTAATCAAAATATACTCGTTTTTATATTAAATTCCTAAATTCTGAATGAAATCTAAGACCTGCAGCATGAAGACAGAATATCTGAATGCATTTACTGAAAAGTTAATTCTACAGTTAAAGATAATTCTACAGATAAAGAAATTTAGTTTTGTCATTTTCTACAGTCTGCCTGCATTTGTCACGGAATCTACTCAGTCCTTTTCTGTCTTAACCAGAGAACCTTTACTCCTCCACAGTGTGGACTGATCACTCAGAAGGAAAAAATAGTCATTTTATTTTAGCACCACTGCCTAATGAATAGCCAGTTAACTTTACTTACAGGACATTATGCAAATACTGACCAGAAAACAAAAACAAAAGGAAATGCTATGTTTTATATTCATTTTCATAATACTCATGTGAAGTGAGGTCATACGTTACTGTGATTTTATATGCAAGAATCAAGGCTTGGAAAGGTTGTCATATATTAAAAGCATAACTTGGATTCACCTCAGCAGGAAGCACAGGAACAATACTTCTGAAAATTAAACTCCAGGCCCTCAGAAGTAGTACCCCAGAATAGAGACATACATTTAAAAGTAATAAATAGATAGCAGAGGCAAAAGCATCATCATCATCCAACTATTTCCATTAAAAGAGAAACCCTCTTCTTCCTACGGTCCTGTGTCATCCATTACACCTTCCCGGGTTCCTCAACAAGGGACGCAGAGATTCTAGAGGTAATAGCAGCAGCATCGAATGAAACAGAAATTATATGGCAAAAAATAACATACATACAGATACTTCTTTGTCACCTCATGAATCTTGTCCATTTAGCGCAGCCCTGACTTTCAAAACCGAAGACTTGATGAGCAGGCTCATCCCAGTTCCCACACAGCCCACTTATCTGATGTTACTTCCTTATTTTCTAAAGCAGTTCCATCTCTTTTTTCCTTTCTCTATAAGCCCTTAAAAGGACACGAGGAAAAAAAAAAACAACTTACCTAAAATATGCCTTTGTGGAAGACAGAAGATTTTAGATATGGATTTTTAAGCCAACTTTTGACCACTCAAGTCTCCATAGTCACAGAAAAAGAATAAAGTTTTACATTAAGAATGATTACATACCAGGACTGAAGAGTACAATTGCTTTCAAATATGCATATTCATATCCATCTAGGCAAAGCTTCACCATACTGTTACAGAACTCTTGCAGTTTGAAGATGTGCTCCATTACTAGTTTTCCTCTGTCTGTTGGCAGCTTGTCTGAGTTGACACACACACAAAATACAAAAACCCCAAAGTCAAGAAGCATGCAAAAGTGTAGTCACGTTGGAATTTTAAAAACATTCACCACTTAAAGTACATTCAAACAGCAGAAAATCTATGCCACCTACAAACTCTATACACTCAACTGAATTATCTTTACACCAACAATTCCTGCCACTTAAAATTTCCAATAATCAGAGGTGGACTACAGCTCCGAATGAAAAAGGAAAGAAAAGGTTACTTGTCAGTAAAGAACAATACCATGCTATTGCAGATCTATGCTGTACAACTAAGAGTCGGGTACTGTACTCCATTCATCGATGGAGTAGGTCAGTGTACATTTGCATGAGTTCCTTTAGTGGATGTGAGCACAGTGAGGTGATGCATTTCAGCAGTGGTGACAGCAACATGGCAGACAAGCCATGTCCTGGACAGCCATGCAGATTGCTACAAGTGCAGCATGCAGGCTCTTGTTCATCTCTGGCAAAATCATGCAGCTAATGGTGGTGACTGTGTTGAAAAATAGAGTCTTGTAGCAGAGCATTTGCTCTGTCTAATGACTTCATTGTGCTCTGTGTTTCTGCTGTAGTTTCCATGCAAAATAAATAGGAGGCATTACTTTCAGAGCAACCTGCATATATACATAAGCCAAATTATTTAAAGGGGTTGTATCACAAAGGAGGCATTTGGCTGCTGTTTCACAGCTACAAATAGCAGGGACGGCTGGGTCCTCCTTCACATCCTAGGCAGAGAGGAATCATATTCGCAGTACCCCTGTGTTCTTCAAGTTGGTGTTGCCTGAAAGACTCCTATTTTGAGTGACGTATCCTAACAGAACTACAGAGTGCTACCAGATATCACACACAATTAAAATGATTTTAAAAACCACACTGTGTTCTCATTATTTTGTTAACTTCCACGAATGGTAGATTTTCATTAACTACTGACAGATAAGTGACCAGCTTCTGCTCAGTTCAACTCTTCAAACCCATGAATTCCCTAAGTCTGCAGATGTGCTCAGTCAGCACCTTACCTTGCTGTAAGCTGTCGTGAAGGTGATTAACAAACGCAGCCAATATAGTCGCCACATTCATGACTTGAGAGCACTGTGCGAGACCAAGCGTAAAAAGTTCGTTCCAGCAGGCTTTTACTAATGATATGCTGTTATCCTGTCTATTAAATTGAAAAACACAATAATTGCACTTAATGAAATCATTCACTTGCTCTTACACAGTTTTTCAATTTGAAGAACACTTTATAAAACACTGATCTGATTCAACCACTGCAGCCAGTGCCAAAATGAAGTCCTGCACCAAAAGCATTTCTGTTTGCATGCTAGGATTAAATTGCTTATTATAAGTGACAATGTGAGTCACTCTTCTAAAAGTTAGAATTACACAGTGCATAATGCGCTGAACTTTAAAAAGGATCAGTAATTTCAAATAAATCTCCACTTGAAAAACAATGTTAGGATTTTCAGCCCTTCAAACGGAAAATGGCTAAATGGTGTTTAAAATACCATTGCCCATGATGTAGACTAGGACTGCAAGTGCTAGCACTCAGGAGAGTATTAACACAGGTGTTGTGGCAGCCTATTCTTTGCTTATTCAGACAAGTATACTGGGAAGTAATATATATATATATTTAAAAAGCAGATTTTCTATGCTCATTTATCTATTAAATCTTTTTGTACAGACTGATCTTTTGTGGCTTTTATTTTTTAGAAAAACTATGTGCTGTTACAACACCGCTTTGCAATACCTGTCTTACAAAAAACCTGAAAACATGTGCAGTGATGGAGTTCACCATGTTAATTTGCTAAGCATTTTCAGGTTCTGCAGCAGCAATTTGTACTGAAGTATCATATTTACCCACTTTTCTCCGCTTGTCATTGTTTAGTGTTATAGAACTTGACTCCTTCAAAAGAGAAGTTTCAGTTATACAGAATACACTATTTTAAACAACGTAGAATGATTTGGCTTAAGCACTTCAGTAAATACAGATCATCCGTGCTCTGCCAAGATCTCTGGTAAAGGGGACAATCCCTCACTATAAACAGGAATTCTCTTTGCTACCACCATCAGATGCTGTTTTGATATTCAACTAAAGAAGAACACAGAACATCCTGATCTACAAGATGATTTTGTGCCTCCTTTGTATCATGGCTGATAGATGTATATCGCATTGTAACACAGCCAGTTTGATGACAGTCTTGATCTTGGTTTCTGAAAGTAATAAAAATCACTTTTCCTCATGCTGTTTTGAGATCTTTTTTCATGATGATCAGCAAAGTAGTACCACATACAGCTTCAGAATTTTTAGTGATTTTTAGTGATTCTGCTTATAAAAAGAGAGTGCTGCACAAACTGTAAAGAGAATAATAACAATTACTTCCTGGCTATAGCAACCATTTGTTTTTGGAAAATCCTCTGCAACTAAACTTTGGTTCAGCAAAAATTCAGGATTAACTTAGCATGTTGTTCACATTGTTTATTAAATGCAAAATTATTACTAACTCACCTATAAAGACAGCAATATTTGGAGCTCCAGAAAGGAGCTTCTCTTTGGTGACTGATACGCATCTTAAGTTCAGGGGGTGCTATTCAAAAATGACAGGAAGTCCTACTTACTGCAAATTTATTAAAGAAGGGCAGTGAGCAGGCATTTGATCATTATGAATCTACTCCTTTTTTCTTCCAAACTCAACCAAGTATTTGATTTGAAATGAAGCTGGGAATCATTTTGATTGAGTGAACTTACCTTTGTGTTTAAGATCAATACAACAGTTTTATTAAGCTGGTTTATATTTTTAAAAGTCCTCAAAGATGGCAGTGCAAATAACAAATGAAAAAGCGTGTAATCTCAACATGAGCAAATAGAGTAATTGAACACCTACCCTAAAGCTTGGAAAGACGGAATGGAACGTGCCCAGTGCATGGACAGGAAAAGCAGCCTGGAGGCAGTCTCACAGATATAGTGAACGTTAAGATATTCGGGCATAGGAGAAGGCATGGTGAGCTGGCACAAAACAAAAAAAAAAGTGCAAGTCAGTTGTTTTGCTTTCTCTGTATGAAACATAATAAGAAAAATCATTTCCAGGATTGAAGGGAACAAAGTAACATTTTTTTCAATAACCATGAGATAATCCCAAAATAAAATAGAACAAATGCTTTTTTTGCTCCTTACTAGCCACACTGTGATACCCTAATGAGACTACAAAGCAACCAAAACAGTGAACAATTTTTAATCTTAACTTAGATAAGGATTTATGTCTGGAACACATGGAGATGAAAAATCTGAAATAAAACATTTAAGACAATCTGTACAGAAGCTGTAGAAGAACAGCTGCACAATTAGAACAAAGTAGCTCAGAGCATATAGCAAAGTATGTAGAAAATACAAACAGAACACCACCACCACTTTCACTTGCAGATCTGAAGGGGGATTCGACCCCAAATTTTATCCTCAGAAATCAGTTTGTAACAGAATTTAAAACAAAACCAAACTGACATTTGCATTGGAAATATGAGAGACCAAAATGTGTTTAATCCTAGAATCATATGAACCACAGAATGGCTTGGGTTGGGAGGGAACCCAAGGATCATCAAGCTCCAACCCCCCTGCTGAATGCAGGGCCTCCGCCCTCAGTGTCTAATACTAGACCAGGCTGCCCAGGGCCCCATCCAGCCTGGCCTTGAACACCTCCAGGGACGGAGCATCCACAGCCTTCAGTGGGGCATCCACAAAACTTCAGTTTAATGCAAACCATATTTTTAAGGTAAGAGGCAGTAAAATAAGCCGTGCTACAGAAATGGTGAGGAGAGCTGCCGATTCTCCCAGGCATACAGCCAACTAGCGAACAAAAAGCCGTGCATTCATCAGCAATGAATGGCAATACCTGAATAGCTACCCTTCAGAGAAATTCAAAAGATGACTTAATCAGATCATTAATTTGTCTTACGAGGTTAAAATGGTTAGAAATAGCCAAGGATAAAAAAGTATTAAGTACCCTGAATGCTACGTGTGCATCACTGAGTAGCGGCCCCTCTATTTCAACGATATTCATGCTTGTTTCTCCACCTCCAAGCTGCACGTTGGCCTCAACACTTTCAGAGTTTTGGCACGCTGCACTCTCTCCAGGATTTAATGCTTTTGCAAGAGTATCAAATGCCCTGTAAAATCAAGAAAAAATAAAACAAGAAAACTTCATCTTAGAGATAGTTACTAATAGTTTCTAATTTAGGAGGAACCCGCATACCTGAAACCTGTAGTTAGAAGTCTGTTTCAAATAAACAGACTTGGAAAATATAACAGTAATATACTTTTCCTGACACTCAACCAAGTAAAATTACTGAAAACTCCAAGTTACACAGTCTTTGAAGCAATAAAATTAGCAGCAGATCCTATTCACACTAGTTGCCAACAAATTCACAGTTTTGACATATTGACTGTGCTGCTGCTGAATCACAGTTTGTCTTTTGAGATCTCTTAAGTGATGTTTACTGAGAGTGCTGGCATAAGCATTTTAAGCATATAAAGATCAGAGTGCTGTTAAAAACAACTACTGCATGTGTAAATTTTGGAGATTTTTGCTTCTAAGAAGCACAAGCAGAAGGAATAAGCTTCTGCAAGTAATCAGTTACAGTTAGGCTATTCAACACAATTTAAGAAAACAACCTCCAAATACTTGAGAGAAAGCACTCACATTCATTTGGTACCATTCTGAGTATCCTTGATACAGGGCAGTGATTTCTGAGAAGACCAAGGCATGAGTGCTAACATTACTCGTGGATGTCAGAATGAGAATCATAGAATCATAGAATGGCCTGGGTTGAAAAGGACCACAATGATCATCGAGTTTCAGCCCCCTGCTCTGTGCAGGGTTGCCAACCAGCAGACCAGGCTGCCCAGAGCCACATCCAGCCTGGCCTTGAATGCCTCCAGGGATGGGGCATCCACAGCCTCCTTGGGCAACCTGTGCCAGTGTGTCACCACCCTCTGTGTGAAAAACCTCTTCCTAATATCTAACCTAAACCTCCTATCTCAGTTTAAAACCATTCCCCCTTGTCCTACCCCTATCCACTCTCGTAACCAGCCATTTCCCCTCCTGTTTGTACTCTCCCTTCAAGGACTGCAAGTCCACAATGAGGTCTCCCTGGAGCCTTCTCTTCTCCAAGCTAAACAAGCCCAGTTCCCTCAGCCTTTCCTCACAGGAGAGGTGCTCCAGCCCTCTGATCATCTTAGTGCCCTCCTCTGGACTTGTTCCAAGAGCTCCATGTCCTTCCTGTACTGGGGGCCCCAGGCCTGGATGCAGTACTCCAGATGGGGGCTCACAAGAGCTGAGTAGAGGTGGACAATCACCTCCCTCTCCCTGCTGCCCACCCCTTTTTTAATGCAGCCCAGAACACAGTTGGCCTTCTGGGCTGCAAGCGCACACTGCTGGCTCATGTCCAGCTTCTCGTCCACCAGGACCCCCAAGTCCTTCTCTGTAGGGCTGCTCTCAAGGAGATCTTCCCCCAGTTTGTATAAACACCTGGGATTGCCCCGACCCAAGTGCAGCACCCTGCTCTTGGCCTTATTGAACTGCATTAGGTTTTTATGGGCCCACTTCTCCAGCCAGTCCAGGTCAGAACAGATGTACGACTTTATTTCCCTGCTTGGTAACATATCCACGTTGTGCACAAACACACCTGAGAAGCAAATCTGATCTGTGTACAGACACAGCCCTGATTACTGCCTACAGGCAGATGACATACTGTGATAGTAGTATCATTTGAACATTGGCAGAAGAAAATCTCACACTGATGTTTAGGGGCTTTACAAAAGCTGATTACAGGTGTGCATACAGGTGTGGAGATGATTCTCAATTTGAATGCATATGTTTTTGCCACAGAATCTAAAATTACTGAATTAATGTCCAATCAAAATGCCTGATTTCTGAAGTAGAATTTTACCTACCTTCTCTTCTTCCATCTCCTTTGCTATTTACATTTATTAATACACTAAAAAATAATTTAAAAAAATTTAAAAAAAAGTGCTTACTGTGTTCAGTACAACCATTTACAATCCAAAGAAACAACACAATACCTAGCTGGTGATGCTGTCTCAGGCGATGGTAAATGAGCTGGAATGGTTTGGGGTCCTACCATCTGGGTTCCTGCACAGAAGGGAGACTGAGGCATGCCCAAGTGGGCACCACAGATGTACCTGGGAAGCTTTCCATCTCAAATATGTCAAAAGTGGGCATAAAGAGAAGACACTCTTGGGTAAGCTCTGCAGTTACATCGTTTTTCTCCTGTGAGGAAATCTGAGTCTCAGGTCTCGTGTGGCTCCCTCTTGGTAGCCTTGGGTATAATAGGCAAAACCAGCAGCGTTGTGGCAACTGCTTAAGAAAAAGAGGATCTCTTCAGAGCTCTTGCATGTAGCAGGGACAGAGATGTAAGCCAGGAACAAGATCTCCCCACTAAGTAGTGTTATGTGTCTCTACATATTATTCTAGTTTAGGTTAAATGGTCTTTTTTGAATGTGTTGGGCATGTACACTCTGTAACCACATCTGCCCATGTTACTTTTCTTCCAAGTTATTCTTGAAAGTCTGCTTTCAAAGAGTCCTCTCCTTCCTTCCTCCTAAATTTGCAGAAGAAAGCTTGCAGAAGTTCTGCTTCCCAACAGTTCCATGCTGTGGGTTCCCTTCATATGCTATGCTTCAAAATGAACAACGGCTGCAATATAAAACACTAAGGAAAAGAGGATCCAGACTACCTTGCCTTGAAGTTACAGAAACAAGACTCACTAAGTAACAAAAAAAGGTACAATCAGTGTTAAAATCCGTGGTATTGACACTCTGTTAGGAACAACTGTGCTTGTCCTTTCTTGAGCTCAGTCACAGACATGTGACAGGACTTCTGATTAGCTGTAAAATTCAAACATCGCCAATGAAGCCATCAGAGGACAAAACATGTAACATTATAACATAAAAGCAGCAGAATACCTGAAACAAAGTTATACTAAATTTGTGCCAGCAAAACTGAAAGCCTAACTACTGTATCTGCAAGCAACGGAATACAACAGAATGCATGCAAAACACTGATAGATAGAACCTGCTTTTTGAAATCCCATGAACTCATTTTTGTCAGTACACATCTGCATCAGTAAGATCAAGCTGGCACAAGGCCTGGCAAGGAAAGCAAAGATTTGATTAAAAATGTACTTTCTGCTTGGGTAACAACTTCCCTTTTACAGGAATATTTGAACTGAAAGTCCCCACTGGAAATCCGTGAGGTTACCCACTAGATAAGGGCATGCCTACACTGAGTCAGAGCTCTGGCTCACTCTGACTGAGAGAACTCAATGGCTTTTCACAGATGCATTTTTAAAGCTGAACAAAAGCAAGCACCTGGAACCAAAGAAACGAAAGATTATCACGCAAGCTTACTATTAACTGCACCTTCATGAACAGCCATTTGATGTTTATCAGCACAACATAATAGCACTCCTTACACTGCATATTATTTAACTAGGAGAACACAGCAAAGGTCCAGACCAGCAGCTATATTACAGGTCACATCAACTTTACAAGCAGCACATATGGAGAAAGGAGCAGAACAAATGCGTTCTGCTTGACATTACACTGAGTAGGTGACTGGACTATAGGGAAAACCATGTATTTTGGGTCAGTATAAACTGCTTCATTACTTTCTAATCTTTTTTTTTTTTTTTTGATTGGTTTATTCTACATACACATTTTCAATACCACATGTATAATATAGATGAAGTGTAAAAGAATACTTCTGAGACAGCTGTCAGAAGCCTGATGGAGTGACAATCAAGGAAGAGCATGATTCTCACTGAAGGAATAAACAAGGAAGTACTATAAAAGATACATCCCATTATGTTGAGTTAAAACCTGTGCAAAGACAGAAGTTTTTAAATACACAATCACAGAATCACAGAATTGTAGGGGTTGGAAGGGACCTCCAGAGATCATCGAGTCCAACCCCCTGCCAAAGCAGGTTCCCTACAGCAGGTCGCACAGGTAGGCATCCAGGCAGGTCTTGAACATCTCCAGAGAAGGAGACTCCACCACCTCCCTGGGCAGCCTGTTCCAGTGCTCCGTCACCTCACTGTAAAGAAGTTCTTGCGCATGTTTGTGCGGAACTTCCTATGCTGCAGTTTCCAGCCGTTTCCCCTTGTCCTGTCTCCACTCACCACTGAAAAGAGTCCGGCCTCGCCATTCTGCCCCCCACACCTTAGATATTTATAGACCTGGATCAGGTCCCCTCTCAGTCTTCTATTCTCAAGGCTAAACAGACCCAGACCCAGAATGAATGCATCTCTATCAGCAATGAGCATTCTTTGAGTTTTTCTGCCTCTAAATAAAAGGCTTTTCAAGCTTTTAAGGCAATTAACATTTAGGAGTAATGAACTACTTACAGATGAGATCTTCAAGAAACAGTTTCCCTTAATACTAAGAATACAGTACAAAAATCAAACTTATCTTATTCTTACCTTTTAGTCCTCCTTAACATCAGCTGAAAGACTTAAGTTGAAATTCACAGAATCACAGAATCTCCTGAGTTGGAAGGGACCCACAAAGATCATCGAGTCCAACTCCTGGCTCCACATAGGACCACCCAAAATCAGACTGTATCTGACAGCATTGTCCAAATGCTTCTTGAACTCCAGCAGCTTAGAGCTTTGCCCACTGCCCTGGGAAGCCTGTGCCATGCCCCCCACCCTCTGCCGAAGAGCCTTTGCCTAATAACCAAACTGAACAAACAACTAGAAGTATTTTCTGTCTCTAACTGAACTTTCTTATGATTTCCTTTGGGAGAATCCTACAAGACTGAACCGTAACATGAGTTCGTGCTGTCACTACTATTATTTTTAATGCAGGCAAATCACCTAAACCATGATAATTTAATTAATTATCTCTGAACTGACAGAGATATTCTTGAGAAGGGTAACATCTCAAATGGAACATGCTTTACCTTGTAACATCACTACTTCCTTGTTCTTCTTGCTGAAGTTCAGGTAACGATCCATCTCCATTACTTAAACTCTCAATCATAGACAGCTCTGTACTGCTTTGTGACAGATCTTTGGATTTACTGAGGTTTGCTAAAGATGTCACCACATTTGCCAGGGTACTTAAGTCTCCCTGACAGGCTTCAACCTAAGAGAAAAATACAGCTTTTAATTCTTTCTTATTGGCAGTGGATAACTTGAAACAGAAGAACTCCTTTACACTAATGAAGAACTGAGCTAATGAGAATAGACCTGTTAGAAAATTATTACTTTCAATAAATGGGCAATCATCATGCAGCAGTTAGACACTGCACTGTTACTAAAATATGAAATATTTAGATGCTTGGTTTTACAAGTAACAGCTATCTATTGCTTTCAGAAAGAATGCCACAGACGCAAGCTACAGGGAGAGATTTTAGCATCTCCACTCACTAGTCCATCATTGGGATTATAAAACTGCACTAGATTACATTTTTACCATCTTCTTTCCTTCTTTGCATTATCAAGAAAGTAGTAAAATTTTGAAGACAGAGGGAGGCAAAATGCACAAAAACAGTATGAGGTGATTTAATATTGGCTAGAAAAATACAAAAGCTTCCTACTGTGCATATGTAGGGCCATTACCACATCACTTTAGTGGATCAGTACCCATAACACAATGGAAACAAAGGAAAGCCCAGCTTGGAAATACATCAGAAAAAAGATCACTACTGAGACAGCTCTCATTAGCTTTGGGAAAAAAAAGAGAAAAAGAAGAAAAACAACACAGGGGGAAAAAACTAACAATATTTATGAAATGCACTGTGATAATGCCACAGTCATGTGAGATTTTGCAAACGCCTTACTCTACTTGAATCAAAAAACCTCAAAGCGTCAGAATTGCCAAATACAAAGAAAAATAGAGCTGCCCTTAAAGCTGTCTAAAAGGAGGGAGGCATTTGCTTTGTAGAGCTTTTCACATTCTTTCTATGAAGGGCTAACAGCATTCTTCTGAAGAGAGACATCTGCAACACTGGGCAATGTTTTAAAAACTGAATTTATCAAAAGCATAGCAAAACAGAACAACCTTCCATCCCTACACACACTTTCATATAACAATCAAACCAAAAGCATCAATACATCAGTCATGTCATCATATACCTTATCTGGAGTCATCAGCACTGTAGGCTCGCTTTTAATGCCAGACTGAATGTTAACGAACATTCCTGATTCCAACAGACCTGTTGACCTGGCACAAAATAGCACAAGTGTCAACTCTGGGGTGATTTCAAGAAACAGAGGTAGCTTGTCTGCAGTAGAATGCACTTACCTTGCTGTTTCATTGTCTGTTACAAAAGTTGGAGTTGCAGCCAATGGGCTGCGAAGATCTTTCCGAATGTAGATCTTTTCTGTAGAAGCTGCACAGTTAGAAGACTTTTCTCTTGACACTTCGATAGGTTTCCTCTCACACTGCACAGCTAATAAAACAGCACGCAACTAGTAAGTCACATCACAAACTACAGTCTAAGAAATGTCCATTATCTTTCTTCTTTTTACTTAATCTTCAATTTTCATAACCATTTTGAGTGTTCATACTTATAACTCAGAAAAAAAAACAACCTAGCCAACCAACCAGCTGAAATTATGGGTATTTTTCCAGACTTACAGTCTTGTTTCATTCCGAAGGCGATGCATCGCTGCAGCCGGCAGTACTGGCAGCGATTCCGGTGGTGTTTGTTAATGACACAGTCCTTTGTTCCTCGGCACGAATACACCAAATTCTTCCGTATGCTCCTTTTAAAGAATCCTTTGCAACCCTCACAAGTTACTGCTCCATAGTGACGTCCTGGTTTCGGAATAACATAAATTAAGACTTTAATTTTACACTGTATTATCTCTTCTTCTTCAGACCTTTTCTCAAAACACTCTTGTTTTTCCTCCATAGGTTACAGACCTTAAATCACGTGGATACAGAACAACAAAAATATAAGTGAGACATATTTCTAGCTCAAAGCACTTCAGCGGGATACATATCTCGAAAGGGCAAATAAACAACTTGCTTATGAAGTTCTTGCTGAACCTCCTGACAGCAGTGTTAAAAAGCTAAGAGAACAAGTTAGCAACAACACAGAATAAACTCTGAATTTACACATTCTTTTCCATTTTTTTTAATGCCCCTGGAGTCCAGTCCTGCTATTGCTCATTACAAATTCAGCTGTATAAATGTTACGCATTATAGCTAGTGGAAGATGGAATCTGCAAACATCGTATTTGTCAGCAGTAAGTGATAACTCCAAAGCCCTGCTTTCACCTTTCACTTTCCTAACAGACAATGTTACATCAGTAATTCTTTCAGTAAAACTCTAGAATGAGAGAAATAAACTAATAGAGCTAGATCAATTTTTTTAAAAAATCTGTAGTGAATTTTCTAATTTATAATACCAACATATAGGAATTGCTAGAATGTACTACAGAAAGTTGAGTTTAATTATTTTTCAGAAGTAAATTGCTTTGATTCTTCCATAGCACAAATTATAAATACTACTAAAAAGCTCAAGTTCTGATTAAGGCATTCCTGACAATTCAAACAGTGACAATTCTATGATCCTGAAGGAAAAAATTTAAACCAAAATCACCTATGAACACTCAATATACATACTGTGGAGGCATCAAGGCTGTTCTTTCACCTGTGCAGGGCACTTTACAGAAATACATTTCAAATATGAACTAATTTAAGGGAAAATATATTTTTAGATTCTTTCCTCATTCCTCTCAAACTTTTTTATGCCTGAAATTTCCAGAAACTCTGGTTTCTAGGTTTTCTAGATTCCTTTATCAGAACCGTATTAACATAGGACTAAATATGAAATTTACAAAGCATCATACGTAAAATATCACTAAGTGTAACATTTTAATAGCAGTTGGGCTGGTGAGTAAATATTCACATATATCCATATTCATAATATTCATCCTGCAAAGCACCTGGGCTTTGCATTTCAAATGGAAGGAACCCTTAAAGGTCACCCAGTCCAACTGCCCTGCAATGAGCAGGGACCCCTACAGCTGATCAGGGTGCTCAGAGCCCCTCCAGTCTGACCCTACATTTCTTCAGGGATGGGGCATCCACCACCTCTCTGGGCAACCTGTGCCAGTGCCTCATCACCATTATAGTAAAAAACTTTTTTCCTTGTATCCAATCTAAATCTCCCCTCTTTTAGTTTGAAACCATTCCCCTTCATCCTATCACAACAGACCTGCTGAACAGCCTGTCCCCTTCTTTCTTCACCTGCCCTTTGATGCAGCTTCTTGCACTCAGTTTGGAGGTGTCTGCAAAGCAGTCTGTGTAACAGTTCTTACCGCACAGGAGGCACCTACAGCCGCTCAGGAAATCATGGCTCTGCCTAAATTCACTACCAGGGTTCAGTATGTATGGGTCAGGCCAGAGCAAACTGCTCCTGGGATCACTCTCATGGGATACTCCAGCCCTGTGCTGGGATCCATAGGAGCTCTCCCAGCTGGAGCACTCCAACTAGATTTTACATTTACCTTATCTTACACCCTATATTTGGCAGAAATTTCTTTTGTGAAGGGTGAAATCTGACATACGTTTAGAGGAGCTACAATTTTAAGCTAAATTTGGCTTCAGTAGAAAGATTTTAGATTGTTTTCTATTTAAGCAGCTTCTGCTACATTCTACTGGCTTTCATGATGAAATCCTAATGTTATCTACGTCTCTTCCCTGCCTTCCACTCCCATTGCTTCCCAAAAGAAAGTATTTAATTGCAGTTATCGCATTTCGATATTATTACTCGAGGATCATCACACAGATTTCAACCAGATAAAGCATAAGAATGTTCTGAGGGAGCAATCATTTTCCCTACAGTCTAATTGTAGCTAAATAAGTAAAGAGTCAAGTTAACACCTCATTTCTCTTACAAACTACATTACCAAGTGAAAAAAGAAAGGAGCTTTCAGCTCTCCCTTCCAAGAGAAGTAATTTCAGCTCCCTTCTACCCTCTCAGTAATTTCAGCTCTGACAGATTTGAAATACCTGGTGGCAGGCACACATGCAAGAGGAATGTGGGAGACAGCTGGAAAAGCATCAGAGTTCTTCAGTACAGAACTCCCACCACACTTCCTTCCCATCTCTTGTTATCATTAGGCAAAATTTAGTGTGTGACACATTTTTCCTACCTTAGCACTCTATTTTGCCAGTGAATACACTGTCCATTTTTAACTGGAACTATAATGCATTTTTGCAGTTTTAATAGCGGTTCTCCAAATAATGAGCTGTCCCACACAAATCTCACATTAGCACTTCTTTTCACATACCTACAATGTCTTCTTTACCTGTTGGTTTCATATTTTAAATAATTAAAAGGTTTCTCACCTGTTTCTGACTTGACAACAATAACACAGTTCACTGCATGATCTCCTTTTAAGTAACAAAAAGCTCTTAACAGCAAGTCACCTAAGTCATTTTTTCAGCCAATTTTTACAATACAAAATAAAACGTATTAGCCTAAGGAAAAAAAGGCAAAAATTATCTGGTAGAAAACATATTGAATTTCTAAAGTAAAATAGAAGTAAACAAGTCCCACCCACAGACATTAAAGAAACATTTCGTTTAATTCTCTGCTGAAAAAGGCAGTCTATCTTTTCTGTTTATGTATGTACATACATCTATTTATACGTATGCAAACTCTTATATCCCTTAAGAAGAACTTTAAACTGCTGCTATAAAGTTGCACTACCTTATTAAAAACAAGCAAGTGAAATACCTGATGCCTTGTCTCCACACACAACACACAGATCAAACACTTTATTTAGGGCCTGCTCATTGGGAGAGTTGTCTGTTAAAATCTGAAAGAAAGTAGAACATAATGTCATTTTTATTTTTCTCACCATCAAGAAATATCACAGTAAATCACCTTTGTGATTTCTTCTAAGGGACCAAATCGACAAACTGTGAGGTTTTCTTGACTACGTTTTACAGCCTTCATAGACACAAAGGAGCAGAGCTACCTGCCATGCACTGTGCTCCCACTTTTACCTGTAATGTTTCCAAAAAGAATTCAAGATTTATTTAAATATTACCTCTGGAAAATGGGCTGACATTTTCAAAAACATTTATTCTCTGCATACTCGTTTTGTTGAATACATACCTTCTGTTGAATTCTGTATTTACATTCTACTGAATGCAAATTATTTTTTGAATCTAAATTATGACTGCCATGTAGAGGCTGTTATTTCTACATTCTGATTTGTCAATTCTTTTTTTTAATAATAGACAGAGATGGTGGGCTGATAGAAAATGAATTCTAACAGTGCCATGAATTATCAAATGATGCACGCTTTGGTTTTTAGTAACAGTTTGACATTATGACTACATTCATGTCTTACTCATTTCTCTCTGACACCTGAAAAGCATCATTAAGCACATCAGAACCACAGCGCTGCAGGGCAGGCACTGTGGCCTTCCACTGGACCTTAAAACGATCCATCTCAGTGAGTCAACAAAGCACAGAAAAATAACCAATGTAAAAAAGGAATCCAAAGGATCACAACAAGAAGCAGCAAGCAAATATCATCTTGACAATAACATGAAGTGGAAAACAGCACATTCTTCCAATTAAAAAGTGATATAATTTAGAAATGCTATGAGTTTCTAACTTCTACAGCATCTTAATAGGAAGTCTGACACCCTCATCCTCTCTGTGCTTATTCAAGACAAGACCTCTGATAACAAGAAGGGTAACTTTCTGGAAGAGAAGGTACCTCATCTTCCACAGAGAAAATTAAGAAATCACTTGTTTGGAAAACAGCATAGGCTTATGTAAGGGAATGTTTAACAAGTCTCTCTCTTTCTAGTTAGCCTTTATTAATTAATAACGCTGCCTCAGAAATTCACCCATTATGTTTTTCTTTCAATATAACATCTTCTTAAGAAAAATAATCATGACAAGTTAAAAAAATGTTAACCTTTCATTTTGTTCTAATTCCCATTGTTATACAAGTTCATGACCTTATATAAAAGAAGAAAACAAATTTTAAGTCCTTCCATAGATGAAACCTGCTGCCCTGAAGCTGTAAGTTCCATTTAAGGAAGGACTACAGAATTTGGCCCAGGAGGAAATAAAAATCCCAGACACACAGAACTCACCAACTGACTTCAAACACGTAGAATAAACTTGTTTACTGAGATGAAGAGCCACTGAGGGTGGAACAGATGATGGGAGAAAGAGCCTTGCAAAGTGTCAATGTAAAGATAAAATGTGAAGGAGAGATTTTCTGCATAGCAAATGAATGAGTATTTCAAGTGAAGGTGATGAAATAAGAAGAATGATGTGAAAGGCAAAACTGCAGACAAAAGATTGTGTAGGACAGAAAGTATGGAAGAGCCCAAAGAATATGGAGTTGAAAAGCACATTAATGGCACTATTTTTTATCCTCACTGAAAGTCAGTGAAATACAATCTCTGCAACTATATACTAGCTGGCAATAGAACAATCTAACTGCAGTGAGAGCACATCCTGTTGTTTCTCAGACCCTCCCATGTTGCCCAAAATGTACAATCAAAACTACAGCTTTTAATTTTTTATCCAGACTGCCTCTCGATACCTCAGCCTTTATACAACGGTACACACTTCTCATCTTTTAAATTCTCCTTGAAAATAACTTTCTTCTGAGGATTACATCAGATCTTACCCTGCTATTTTAAAGTTTTGTTAAAGTTTACCTAAAACACAAAGACACAGGCTGAAATTTCAATTGAACTGCTTTGTGCTACTGCCTGCACAACACGTGCAACATGCGAATCGGAGCTGTGGACTGGCTCCCAGAAAAGCAGTAAAGTAAAAGATCAGGACTCTTCCCTTGGGAAAAGAGATTACTTGAAGGAGCTATGACAGTGATTTATAGAAGCAATAGAATCTTCTTACTTTTTTTAGTTTTATTGCCATAGGCTATTATACAGACCAAGACACAAATAGTCTGTTAGAATGGTCTCTTAGAAATAACAAAGAAGTCATTAACTTTAGTGGCAGTTATCAAAGAAGGCCTCACTGCAATCTCCAGGTCAGGAGGTCCCTCTAAATCATCAAGTAATGGAAGGGAAAGGATATGCTCAGAAGGATCATTATTTTCTTTCACAGTTTTTAACACTTACTTAAGCACCTGTTTCTGGCCACTGTGCAGGTGTAAGATACTGCACTAAGGAGATGGCAGCTACCCTCCTGTCACCTGGACTGCCACACCAATGTATGTTACCATCAGAATAAATGTACATTGGTAAATCAACATGCAGTAACTATGTGTTAGCTGAAGTGCAGTAATACCCTACTTCACGCAGAAGGAGCTCACATCTCCCAGGTCTTCTGTGCATGTTCTTCACACCCTTGGAATCAGTGCCATCGCACACTGCTCAGCTGGGCATATGGGGCAGAAGACTTGAAAGCTGGAGTATGAAGTCTAAGGAAGCAGCACAAACTGTGTGTGCAGGAGTGAAGAGCACCGTGCATCAGTTTAGGGAGATACAACCCTGACTATTGACAATCTGAAACCATTTTGGGTTTTGTAAATGCAGAATCTTTAGTGCTGCTTTCTCACTGCCACTGAGTAATGATCTTCCCTGCTCATAGTCTGAGAAACTGCCTTGGAATACAATTCACACAGTAGTGGACAGTGTATGAACAATGGCATATGAAAAGGAAAACAAGTAGAAGGAAATGTTAAGTGATAAAGACAAGGATGAAAAGATTATTTTTTCAATATGTGAATATAGAGGGAGAGTCAATGAAGCAGCAATAAAAAAGGACTGTTGGTACAGCTGGAAATGACAATAAAAGTAACAGTATTCTTTCTAATCTCACATGCCAGGGTATAAATTTTAAAAGCAGTACGTTTACCAAAAAAATTTGTTTTCCTTGTAATTTCTAAGCAGTAAAGCTAACTCCTAATGCAAGGGAAAGTAGAGCATTAAAAAATATAAAAACCTCAAAAAAGGAGAATGCAGACATACATATTTGGAAATAAAACATCTCTTCTTATTCCATTTGAATCAAAATTATGAAATAAAGTGGATTATCTACCTGGATGTGTTGTGCAGATATATCAGGGGATGCAAAAAACAGTTGGTTGACACCTGCAGCATCTGGAGTTGCTAGGATAACTTTTCCTGGAGTGGAATCTTGTCTGGCAAGGATCACCTTGCTTGGGGTAGAGCCATCATGATTTGTTAGGATGAACTGCTTGCCTGCTGAGTTCTGATCAAGTGCTGTAACAATCTGAATCTTCTGGCCCGTCTGCTGATCTGTGACAATCTAATAATACATTTATCTCAAATTGTTATGGTAATTTAAGATCACCTTTGGGGCCCAGCCTGGGCACTTGAAGAAAACTGGAATTTTGCCCTCTACATTTGTGAAGCAGGACTGTCTTCCCCTCTGTCACACAAGAGTTACAAAAACTAAGGCAAAATCTTGGATTTTCACTTGCTTTTAAATGCACTCAAGTCACTCTTACGTTTGAAATCAAAACCTGAATTAAAATCCAAGTTTTATAAATGGCCAATGCTTTTACAACTGCCAAATCTGCCGACAATTACAGCATCCAGAAATTGAGGTGTGTGTAACTCAGCCCTAAGACCCACAAGGTTATGAGAAATCTTAATTCTTGGACTCACTGCATGCCATGCACAGCCCTTAGCACCTTCCATATTGGGACGCCTCACAACAAACATCCTTCAGCACCAACTGTACACATCAAAGTGAAAAAAGAAAAGTATCAAACAGCAAAAAAATCTTGTTGAATCTTTACAAACAATTTGTGCTTCAGGGTTTTGCTCTGTTTTTTTTACATATATGTTCCTAAATAAAATATGCAAGTAAAACAGAATCTCTCTCCCGGACACTTTTTTCTTTTTTTTAAACCCATAAACTTTTCATGTGTCATTTCTTAATCAAGAACAAACCTACAGGCTGCTGGGTTTTGGTTTGGGTTTTTCTTTTCCATCTTTCCTATTTTCAAACACAAATATAGCAGACTTTTATTAAAGTACTCTCCAATAAGCCCCCATTTTTAGATTAAACAAAATTTGTTTTCAGATTATTGTTAATAATATTGTTGATATTTGTTGATAATTGTTTTAAGGTTAATCCTTGGATAAACTAATCAAGATTCCATATATGTTCCATTACAAAACTCACTTTTATCACTTCTTGCCTTTCTCTCCAAAAGCCTTCATGTCAGACTGCCTGGCTTAGTATAGGCATTAAGGAGAATCGTTCTGCAGTGACTGTTTGCTGCAAACTATTTTTTAACTACAGATCAATCAAATTTGCTAATAACACTTTTAGGTGTCCAACTTCTTTTTTTCTTTGCAAAGAACTTTTTTAGGCTAGAATTATAAAATTCCAAGGGCTAAAAATATAAAACAAGAACTAGAGCTGTCACAAGATTGGGGTTGAGGGTAGCATGGTAGGACAAAAACCCCACAGCAGTTACTAATATGATGAATAAAGGCTTTTCCATTCGGTTTTCAAAGACATGCACACATTCAGGGCCACAAATGACTACTGCAGTCCTTTATTTCCTCTTTCAGTTCCTTTCTGATTCCTTAGAAGGCAAACTTCCTTACCCTTTCAGTTCCTTTCTTTCCCTAACTTATTCCTCACATTCCATTTTTCATTTTATAATCTTTATTTCTCATGTCATTTCTGACTATTACCCAGAATATTAGTGAATAAATTACCCGATTTTCCATCCCCACCTCCAAACACCTCTACTCCATTGGGATCAGAAGAAATCCAATGCATGTAATCCTCAACTGGGTGCTAGCATGTACACAGTCAAACACAGAACACTGTGCTCTTTCTTGAATATCTAGACCTGCTCTTTAAAAGATACTCACATTGAAGATCTGTTTCACTATCAAAATTTCAAAGTGCAAATGTAAACATGAAAACAGAAAGGCATACACCTTATCTAGTTAGGTTTACACAAAGTATATTAAAAAACAACATATTCCAAGCTAAGGTTGAATTTCTTATATATATATGAGCTGAATTATCTGATTTCCAGCTTATAGTCCACCTCTTATTTTTAAAATTGTTATGTATTTGTGGATAAATATGGCAGAAGAGCCATTTCTACTTCACATGGTTCACTTCACTGCTACTAAACAGTCCTAATTCTTCAAATTGCTTCCTGGAATTCTAGGGGGATGCCCACATAGTTTTCACTGCATGACATAGTGGATACATTGTTATGCATCTATGCTGAGCTATTCAATCTGCACACAAGCTTTCTGCGCTCTCCAGGTATGACAACTGATAGATGTAACAGAAAGCAGTTTAAATAATGAAGAGCAGTTTGTCTGCAGCAGAATTCTTACAGCCAGATGCCTGCAAAAACTCCACCTGAATCTCAATGGGACTTAGAAAATGGAACAACTCAAAGTATAACAACCTTATAGTAGCCCGAATTCAGGTACTTTAAATGTTGAGGTAAGAGAAAATAATCAGAAAGGAAAAGAAAAATCCACCTGGCCCCAAAGACAACACATTATGTTTCTTAATACTGTGAAACTCAGTGTTGCCTACAGTCATGCTACAAAGCAGGAATATAATAGCTCAGGACTGACTGCTTAAAAACATATTTCTTGTGTCTATTTCATTTAAGAGCCCTGATGGTAAGATAGTAATTTTCTTTTTCCTTCATTGCCTTGCCTGTTACTCTTCTAGGAATAATCAAAAACATGTTGAAACACAGAGCACTAGCTTAAAAAAAAACCCAGGGATTTGAAAATTTAATAACAGGACATCCAACTTTTCTATGTGTTGGCTGTAAGTGGCAAGGATTTCTAACTGGGCACTGCAGGGAATGGCTCTATAAGCAGAGCCCAGCAGTGCCCCATGTCAGATCAGAGCCAGCTCCAGCTGCTCTAAAAGGGCCCCACTGATGCCAGAGCTGAGCCAAAAGAAATGCTGGGTGTGCCTCTGGCAGAGCAGAGCCAAGGAAGGGAAAAACTGCCACACTGCAGCAGCTGGGAGAGAGGAGTGAGAAAATGTGAGAGAAGCAGCCCTGCAGCCACCAAGGCCAGTGCAGGAGGAGGGCAGGAGGTGCTCCAAGCATGGAGCAGAAGCTCCCTGCAGCACAGGAGAGGCCCACAGAGGAGCAGGGCATCCCCTGGCAGCCCATGGGTACCACACAGAGCACTGCAGCCATGGAGGAGCCCATGGTGGGACCCGTGTGGGCAGTGCATGAAGGGTGGGCCCCATGGTATGGAGCTGCACTGGGGCAATGGTTGGAGAGCTGCAGCCTGAGGGAAGCACGCGTGGAATCAGTTTGGGAAGGATGGCATCTGGTGGGAAGGACCTCATGTGGAGCAGTGGCAGAGAGGGACCATGGAGGATGGCACAGATGTAGCATTATGAACCACAACCTGCATTTCCCTGTTTGAAGGGAGAAGGCAGAAGAGGGTGAATGGGGAGGAAGGTGTTTTCAGCTGACTGTCAGTTCTTACTGCTGTGGTCTTTTATCAGTAGCAAATAAATTCTATTAACCTCTTTGCTTTCCCTGTGACAATATCTCGAGAGTGATCTTCCCATCCTTATGTCAACCTACAAGCTTTTTTTTTCCATCGTGTTTTCTCCCCATCTTTTTGTGGAGAATTCAGTGAGAGCGGTACAGAGGTGCTGAGCTGCCTACCACAGCGAAACGACCACAGAAACAAAGTGCTAACGTGCCCTAAAAAGAGTAACTACTGAAATATGTTTTAAAGTATATTTTAATCATGATTTTGAATTTCAAGATCTCGGATATCTCTTTATATTCATTTAAGAATAACCAGATAAAGCAAAAAAAAAATTATAAGCTCAAAACTAATCTAACATTTCACTGAGATGCATTTGGCTGTACAAGCTTTTTCACTTTTCACTATAAATTCTGCTTTGTCGAAAGTTTTTGTTACTGATTTCTGTCTCCTATTGAGTCTGTTATTATTTATATGGCTGCCATGTTTGTAGATGCCTACTACAGGAAGGACATCATTCTCCCGAGTGCTGTCCCAAACATATCAAAAGAAAACCATTATCCCAAAGCACTTGCCATCCACTTTGAAGCAAGAATTGTTGAGTGTGGTAAAAAAAAGACAAGGGACAAAGCAATAGAAACAAGTCATCTTCCAACTAGCTGTGATGATCAAAAACTATATAAAGATCCCCAGAACAAAACTGTCCCTATAAATAGTTCTTCTATGTGCATAATATTTGCAGTAGCTATAGTCATTCTCCAAATGTAGTTCTCTCTTCTACCTGAACCCTGCTCCAGAAGCTGACACAAGGGTTTAGACAACTGACACTGATTTTGAAACAACATAACTGACTTGCTGTTCAACAATAAAGGCTCATGGTTTTATACATCACCCTGCACTCAGGCCCTGATACTGGAATTACATTAAATAGCTTTGCACTACAAGGGCTGGGGGCAGCCACTGCTCAGGGATTGGTGGGGCATCAGTTGATGAGTGGTGAGACATTGTGTTGTAGCTGGGCCATGGGTTGGCAAGCAGTTGTGATGTTGCTAGATGTTGGTCAGTGCGTGGTAAATAATTGTATTATGGCTATATATATATTGTTATCATCGCATATTTCTTTCAGTTTTCCTCTTCAGTCTTAGTAAATAGTTTTTATCTCAAGCCACAGTTCTATTTTGCTACCAGTTCTCTCCCTCATCCCACTGCGAGAGCGACTGAACGGCTGTGTGGTGTTCAGCTGCACAACAGCATACGTACAGTGACAAAGGAAACAGTATAAAGAGACAGCACTTAATTAATATAAATTAATTAAAGGTACAGCTGTACATGAACCATTTAAAAGGAGTGGAGGTAGCTGAAAAAAAGATCTAGTGGATAAGTAAGGCTAGTACCAGGACCAGAGTACAAGAAAATAAAACACAGGATCATGTATGGGGTGCCTGTGAAGACTCTTGAAAGGCAGGGCAAAGCTTGAATGCAATGCACTGAAACAGGAATAAACAATGAAAAACACTGAAGAGTGAAGCAGCAAAAGTAAAAGCCGCCAAGGCCACAGTAGCAGCTGGCTCACAAACTAGTGGTTTTGTATGCACCAACACCTATCTCTTCTGCAGTTGATATTTTTCTCTAGGAGGAAATACAAAAATAAAAAGCTTGCAAGGACTTGCACTGACTTTTAAGGAACAAAATACAAAATCTCATCCCCAAATCTTGCTAACCTCCATATATACACATCTATGTTTATCGTGGTTTGACTACCCACATTCATTGCCAAAAAACTCCTACCTCACTTGAATTGGAGATTTATTACCTGGTGAGGCTATAAATTAGCTTACTGGGATGTACAACATTGGTTGTGATGGCCAAAAGCCAGCATCCTTTAATGCACTGAAGAGATTAGACAGCCTTTTCATTTCCCATGACTTGTATCAACAGTGTGATGCAGTATTCCTCCCATCTCTGCTCCAAAATATTGAAATGTTCTAATAACTCAGATGAATTACCAAATCTAAAAAGTATTCAGTTTTTAAAGAGCAGTATTATTACAGTTTTAGGAATAACATTTTTTTTTAATTCAGCAGTTACTATTTTTGTACCTCTTAAAAATCTTAAAAGAAAAAAAAAAAAAACCACCAAGCATTGGAATAATCTTTTTCTTCCTGTTTATAAATAAATAATCTCTGCTACCCAGAACTGAGTATTTGCACTTCAGACAATAAAATGAAGCAAATAAAGAAGGACCATAAACAAAACTTGGTGAAAATAAAGACTTCATTGCTGCTTTTAAAACATATTGGATGAAGCATACCTGTATACGCTGTGGTAAAGAGAGGCCTGAATCTGAAGGGACGATCTGTATTCGTTGTGCTGCCCCATCCATTAGTGTTTGTGTAACAGCTCCTTGGGAATGGGTAATCTAGAAAGAATAAATAAATGTAATAGATTGGCAGTGGATAGGATACCTTATGGAGAGATATACTACCTTAATGGATGTAGTACCATAAGGTTTTATCAACTTCTGATTTCTCTGCACAAGGCTAAGGAAAGGGGTGACGCTTACTGTGCCAGGAACACAAGTGCTTGCATTTGCATCTAATTCAATCTAATTCAACAGTGTAACTTTGCTGGTTAAGAAGTTCTGTTCATGGCAGAGTTCTAAAGCCATTCTAAAAACACCTTCAGTTAGACATTCAGAAACACTGAGCAGAACAGTTGTTGACAAATCCACTTCAGTCCATTGGACCGAGTATTTTTGAATTATTACTGCTGCTGTTCATGAAGCACTTACTGAACACAGTACCTTTCATCATAGTTGCATTACATTTAAACTAACATGTTTTTATCTTAACAGCTTATATAAAGCAGCTGAAGAATTTCTGGAGTGGAGACACAGCAATGCACAGAATTTTGTTCCACAGAGCCTTAGAGAGACAGAACCAAAGCAACAGAATTCTCTACTGGGGAACTACCAAGTAGAACCTATCAATTAAACACATGAGTTCAGCAAGCATTATATCCAAAAACAAATTTAAGCCTCTGCTCTCAGATACAGCTTATGGAAGTGCTTTAATAATTATCAGTAATTTTTGAAAATTCTTCACATGCTGTAGCCAAATGTATGTGGCTATTATTAATTAGATTATTTGCCTGCAAAAAACAAATACAGTTGCCATCTACAGAGGCTTGGTCTGAAATGTGGGGGTTTTTTTGTAGTACAAAAGACATCTGTCTTCACAGAGTTTTCAGATACCTTTGCATTTAATTATTTGTCCCTAGTAACTCCCCTAGCATTTTGCAGCATGACTATACAGATCAAAACTCTGTCACATCCTGCAGTTCCTCTATTAATAGTAATTCCTAGCATTTACTTATAAATTCATTCACTTAAAAATACATTCACTTTAAAAAGTACCTATTCAACTTTTTTTTATGCAGGAACTGGTATAAGGAATATATATCCATATCTGTACTGTTTCATGATTGGTTAAGAGCACTTTTGTTCCTCTTGAATCAGCTTCCTGAGTGCGCTACCGCACCACCATGCAAGTGGAAATGTCAGCATAAGAAAGGAGAAAGAAGACTGGAGGTTCTGATGCTGAAGGGGAAAAAGTAGGAAGCAGAACTTCCCCTTCCAGCACAGATACAAACTCCAATCAACTTAGCTTCATCTAGAAATGCATTGCTTTTGGCACCAGTCTCAGCTGTTATAAGCTGAGATCCTGTCCCTTCAGCTTCGTTGTATTGTTTAGTCATTCATTGATCTGGAACAGGACGCTCACAGGACATTCTGTGACTGTGACACTGAGGAAGGTCAAAAAATAGTGCAGCAAAAGAGAGATATGGGCTATTTTTAGTGTAGGTCAAACCTTCAGGCCAAATCTCCACAATGCTCAGAAGCAGATACATCAGAGCAAATCACAGAATAATAGAATCATAGAATGGTTTGGCTTGGGAGGGACCTTTAAGATCACCTACTTCCAACCCTCTGCTATAGGCAGGGACACCTCCCTCTAGACTACGTTGCTCAAAGCCCCATCCAGCCTGGCCTTGAAAATGAGACAGTGGGATTAATCTCCTGGGGATGGGGGGGGGATGCTGCTTAAGTCACCTGCACCACCAAAAGAAATGGTTGCCAAACTACCACCCAAAACACCTTGGAACACTGCCTGCTAAAAATACCATGTATTTCATGCAGCTGAACACTTTCAGAAGTGACACGATTTGTCCACTTTGCTTAAGTAAAGGACAAAAAAGAGTCCATTCTACAGTAATGTTGAGAGCTTGTAAGAGGTACCTGCATACACACAAATTCCACATCAGCCTTTCAAACTGCATGCACAAGTGGTGACTTTCAGGCAAATATATTTTTATGCAAACTTGTCCCTGCTTTACAAAATAAGCCACGTATTCTGAAATGGCTTTATGCTTGCTCCCTAAAGTGTCACAATTTACATGAGGTAAAAAGTAAAAACGCCCATTATCCTCTAAAAACAACATCGGCTTGACAGCTTGTACAGAATAAAGATGTCATTGCAGTCCAATAAACAAACAAATAAATAAATAAATACTGATCAGAATAACCACACAAGTTGTTAAAGACTATATTTTGTTTGAATATGGGAGATTCTGTTTAGGCAAATATGCAACTTCCCTCTATTATCTGAAAGGTCAATGGAAACAAAGTACCATATATCTAGCACACAGAACCACAGATTACATCAGGCATGTCCAACTCATGGCCCACAGGCTGCATGTGGTTCAGCATGGCTGGCAATGCAGCCTACCCCCTCCCCATGCTGTAAAGGCAGTGGCTCTACCCTGCAGAGCCCAATCAGTCAGTGAGCTATTAATGCTATGTTGACTGAAAGCAGGGCATGGGGAGGGCAGCACTGTGCAATGCTGACTCAAGCAATGGCAAATCATTGTATCTGTTTAGATACACTGGCTAAACACAGGGCACAGCAAAGAATACAGAGCTGTGCTTTCCATATTGATAAAGGAATTTGAAAACAGAATCACAGAATTATTGAATCCTTAGAGTTGGAAGGGACCTAAAGGCCACCCAGTTCAATTCTCCTGCAATAAGCAGGGACATCTACAGCTGATCAGGGTGCTCAGAGCCTGGTCCAGACTGGTCTGGAATGCCTCCAGGGACAATGAGGTGGGGATTTCCACCACCTCTCTGGGTAATCACAGAATCACAGAATTGTAGGGGTTGGAAGGGACCTCCAGAGATCATCGAGTCCAACCCCCCTGCCAAAGCAGGTTCCCTACAGCAGGTCGCACAGGTAGGCATCCAGGCAGGTCTGGAACATCTCCAGAGAAGGAGACTCCACCACCTCCCTGGGCAGGCCCTGTTTCAGTGCCTCAACATCCCTATTGTAAAAACCTTTCCCCTTATATCCAGCCTAAATCTCCCCTCTTTTAGTGTGATACCATTTCCTCATGTCCTATCAAACAGAATCTGACCCCTTCTTTCTTAGAGACTCCCTTCAAGTACTGAAAGGCCACTCTCAGATCATCTTGGAGCCTTCTCCAGGCTGAACAGCCCCAGCTCTCTCAGCCTGTCCTCAGAGGGAGGTGTTCCATTCCATGGATCATTACTATGGCCCTCCTCTGGACACTCTCAAACAGGTCCATGTCTCTCCTGCACTGAGGATTCCACATCTGGATGCAGTACTCCAAGTGAGGTCTCACCAGCACAGAGCAGAGGAGCACGATCACCTCCCTCACCCTGCTGGCTGCACTTCTTTTGATGCAGCTCAGGATACCAGTGACTTTCTGGACTGCAAGGGCACATTGCTGCCTCATGTCCAGCTTGCCATCCACCAGTACCCTCAAGCCCTGTCTGGCAGGACAGTGGTCTCCATGGAAATAAATGGGAGGCATTACTTTTGGTGTGACCTACATATATGCAGGCTCAATTTCAATTTCTATTCACTAAATGTAGCTGAGGCAAGCCAAAAGGTTGAACTCCCATGGATCAAATGAATTTCCTACAAGAATCAAGTAATGTGCCCCTGATGTAGAAATGTGTATTATCTCAAACTCAGCAAAAGATGATGAGTAGTACGAAGAGATGGCTACCAGTCATCTCCTTTAAACTGCCTCTGGTACCCATTAGATCCTTCTCCAAACCTATCAACTTCATCACTTCAGCAGAAAATCTTCCATTTGTATCATCCAGATGCTGGTGCAGAACACAGAAAGACCTTCCCCTTCTTCTGGCACTGGGACACCAGATGAGCTCTCTGTCTCATGGAACCATGTTATAAAATTGAGAACAATTCTCACAGGAGCTAAGCATCATCATTTAAACTTGCCATCCTCTTCTCCAACTAGGACACATGCTTCAGCTAGCTTTGACTAACCCCCAACTTCCAAAACACAAGAAACAGGAATTACAGCCCTACCTAAACTTCCCCAAGGAATTATACAACCAAAACAAAGCTACACTAGACACAGCATTCCCCCCTGTAAAGAGGAAAAGCGAGAGAAAGAAAAAATACTGCAATTGCCTTAGTAATTCTCAGATGCTACAACACTGAAAACCGTAAGAATTTATACAGAATAGATTTACCATGCAGCATGTCCCCAGCTGTTACATTTGAAATCAAGATTGAGAGGAACTGAAATTATTTGAAAATTCATCCTATCTACAGTACTAGACAGAGAACCAAGAGTGAATACTTCAAGCCAATAAATAAAAGTTTTCTGCTCCTATCTAATTTAAAGCAGCGCTAAAGATGAAAGCATGTATGCTGTATGGGAACTGCTGAATCACGGCCTGAACCTCTGATTGATCACCTGAGGCAAGCAATGAGTCAGCCAGAGGAGCACAGGTGAAGGCTCCCAGACCTATTTAAGAGCTGGCTACCAGTGGGGAAGGATCTCTTCTGGAGATTGGCTTTGCTGGAGTTTTGTGAGTGAGCCCAGGATAGGGGAAAGCCTTCTATTTATTCTCTTTTGCTATCATAGTCTGCTTTGTCAAACACTCTTGTTTATTTCATAATTATAACATCTTAATATTCATTGATTATACAGTATGCCCAGTATTCACACTTCCAAACTGCCTGTACATCTCTGGAAGTTCTTTGGCTGCAGTATGCAGACTCAGTATATAGGTTACAAAAAATGAAAAACAGGAATTAGCAGAAACAAGAGTTCAGTCTTCCTTCTGACTTACGCCAAATGTCAACCAATATTTTACAATGAAGACGACAGCAAGGCTTTACTTATAAGAACAAAAATGACAACAAATGAAGCAATTCTTAAGTTGGAACGTAAAAGCTCTGTAGTGACAACTTTGACGGTAAAGTTCCTAAGTGAAAGTGAGCTAAGCAATCATATGATGAGGCAGCTCTCTGAAGACCACTACACGTCCAAAAGGCACAGCTGAGCAGCTCGTCGCTTACTGAAAACACTTCTGTAACTTCATTGCTGTGGGGAAACTTTGGCAAGACAGATTTTGCAGTATAACTTCAAGATGGACACAGTAAGTTCATCTTCTATGTAAGCCTGCAGTATGCTAAAAATTAGCTTCTCTTGGGATTTTGGTTTTTACATCTTACTCTGTCCATTTTATTATTCAATGTCTCCTAAATATGATGAAAAATGTATGTACCTCTCCCATTTGCTGCTCAATAATTTGATGGGCCAGTTCCTCTATGGTTGCCATGACTGTTAATCACCAGAATTTCCTGTCAAAAAAAAAAAAAAAAAAAAAAAAAAGGAAAGAAGATGCTTAACATCTATAACCTTTCTAATAAAAAACACCTTTGGGAAAATAGAGTCCATATAAGTTAACTCACATTCATAATTGTCTGAAGGTGGCACCCCTGCAGAATTTGAAGCTTGATTAGACTATGAAAGCAATAAATTATTTTCTATTTGCAAACTTCTGTATCTTTGTATTCAACTCACATAAAGACTTTGTAGTTTTCCCTCACCATTCTAATGAAGAGCAACAAAATAATAAACTCCCTGAGAACAGAAGTGTATTATTGGCCCTGACATCGGCAGGGACATAATCAGCACCTTAAAACAGAAACCTAGCCGATTTTGTTGATGCAAATCAAGGGCAAAAAAACATAACTTCTTCTAAACACATACTGATCCATTTGTGCAAGTAGGAGTGCCTGAAGGTCAATGTTTCAATTAGCACTGGTATTGTAGTTACAGAGTAAGAAGTCCAAATCTTCACGAGAAGAACACTGCTGTAATGTAGCATTAAGTATTGAGATGCATGCCTTGTTTGTCTGGGCATCTATATACAAATATTCATTAGGCAGCATGTAAAAGGAACATACACAAATTATGAAGCACTATGCTTAATTTTCTGACACAAGTTGTTTTAAGAGCACTTTTTATACAAGGCAAGACAGTACTCTGACTTTAAAGGATTTGTCTATACACAATACTTACTTTATTTCAAATATAGAATATATTTGAAATATATAGCTTTTACATTGCAAAGTTAGTGTTAATAAAAGTAGTTATAGATGTAGAAAAGCTGTACGTATAACAAATACAATCAATTGATTTTTCCCCTTTAACTTTGCTAGAACTTCTAGGAACTATCTACTATCCCAGTAATCTCTAAACTTTCCCAATCAATTATGCAAATAAAAAACGTAATTCATTTTGAAGCCCATCCTGTTCTTACAACCGAAAACTGAGATATCTTTTGACTAAGGAAAGAACTGCAGTCTTTGGAAGTGTGCACTGTGCACTAAATGCTGACTGATGGAAAGGAAGAGTACAAAAATACTTGGGCCCACAGACAATTCTTAATCTCCCACTAGCATGCTGCACTGTTCATTAAATTAAATGAGAAGATTACAGATATACACATAAAACATCTAAGACTGAACCTTACGTTGAAAAGCATTCTCTCCTTGGAAAATCTAATCAGTAGAAGCATCTTTGCAGGAGTGCTCTATTAAATCACTCATGCATACAGTGAGCTGTAGAACAACCACTACGAAAGATTTTCAAGTCTGCTAATGTACTCTAACAGATGTTTTCTTAAGTAGAATCATAGAACGGCTTGGCAGGAAGGGACCTTTTTCAAGCCCACCCAGCTCCAACTCCCCTGCTGTGGGCAGGGCTGCCCCCCACCAGCTCAGACTGCCCAGGGCCCCATCCAGCCTGGTCATTAGCACTTCCAGGGAGGGGCAACCACAAATTCTCTGGGCAACCTGTTCCAACACCTCACCACCCTCTGAGTGAAGAATTTCCCCCTAACATCTAAGCTAGATCTCTTCTGGTTTAAAATTGTTCAATCTTTTCCCATCACATGTAAAAAGTTGGTCTCCCTCCAGTTTACTGGAAGGCCACAATGAGACCTCCCCAGAACCTTCTTCGGGCTGAACAAACCTCAGCCTTTCTTCATAGGAGAGTTAAAAAATTAAGAGCAAGTAAAATTCTGAAATGCTGATTTTGTAACTGACCCTGGTTTGAGTATGGGTTTTGGTTTGGACTAGAGATTTCCTGAGCTCTTCTGCCTGCACCCCCTGGTGCCAGCACTGGTGTAACTGTGACCTCATAGCCAGAAGCAGTTTTATGTTAGTTAGTGTTAGTTTTCAGCCCAATGAATGACTTAACTCATTACATTACCATAAAAACGCTACTGCTGCACCAGTGGTGGCTTGGAACTGTAGGATGACCCCTTTCCACAGCCACACAATTTACGTCCACTTAGGCCATCTGAAGTCTCCCATGCATTCCCACAGTTCTATAAACTGTTGTAAGATGAGCCTTGGAGTTTAGACACACTTATTTTGGAATCTTATGGATGAACCTGGTGAAGAAACAAGAAAAAGAGGATGAAAAAAATCAACAAGCAGCCCCAAGGACAAAACAGGCAACATATATGACCATGAAGTGGTCTTGCAGACTTCTGGTCCACATGCTGAAGCACTGTACAATCAGGAGGCTGATAGGGAGCTATCTTCTTGCTCCACTTCTTATTTCCAGGAAGAGTAAAATTTTATAATTATAAGAACTATAATAGCTAAAGCTGTTCTGAAAAGCAAGGCAAGGAAAGCAATGCAGTTATGAAGTGTCAGACACATCAGCTTATTTATAGCTGAACCTAGTATTTTGACAATGAAATACTCTTCTGCAAAGACTTTTGAAAATCACTTAGTACAAGATTTTATTCCTTCCGTTAATAGGTATTAATCTTTTCAAGTCCTAACACAGAACTAAACGTTGTCTTGTCTTTCCTTGGAACCTAAGTTTGGTTCCACATTTTTGCAGGTTCAGTATTATCACAAACATCCGTTCAGTTTACAGCATTAAGGCGCTGTTGTCCTGTAGCACACACATGCAGAATAAAAGTCTATTTTATGAAGACTAGAATTACCAGATTAAATCATAAACAACACTTATTTAATCATTTAGTGCACTGCAGACTTCAGTTGACCATGCTCACTGCCTTCACCTAGACAAAACATACCATACTTAAAATGGTGAGAAATTATGTATGAGAAGCCTGTCATCTTAGTTCAAAGGGGAATATAACTATTAAACACAACAGTAACTTTATCAGATGATCATCAATTATTCATTCTAAGAGTTTTTTTTCACTCTATGATACAGAAATCATCTCAGGTAGCTACAATCATTATATCCCTCCCTTTTCAATTTTTTGAATCAATTGTAATTTCTTCATTTACTGCGTATTCCTATTTTAACAGGGCTACCTGAATGTAATCAATTTTTACCTCACTTCTTACTTTTCAATAATGATTGCCTCCTTCATCTACTTCCAGAAAGTTTGCTGAAGCAATTCCAGGGCAGACTCCCAAACAAGCCAAACACTGGAGTTCTTCCATAAACTTGAGTCTGGAATTTCACAAGGACAAAAAATCCAAAGTGCAGAAATTATTTAAATTTATACACATGATATCATCAAGGACAAATAGAAAATCCTTCACTTGGCAAAGAATTTGAGGTCATCTGCTACATTCCCCGGGCCCTTTCTAGTACACATTAGTATATTATGCACTTCTGTAGCACAGCTTAAGTACTGTTCGCCTGCTAACATTTGGCTTGAGAAATACAGGACAGCTGAATCTCTCCTGAAACATTGTCTCCTGGAGAGAAAAATGGATCTGAATGTTAACAGGAAAGTTTATCAGACCCCAAAGCCATAACCGATTTGCTCAAACTGAATGGTCAGATCACTGTTTATACTGAGTTTTCTGATGATTCCAAGGCTCAGCAGAAGTCCAGGGAAGCTGTAACACTGTGCAAGAACTGTGCTTTCATGGCTAATGTGCTCCATGGACTTACAAGCATCTCTCTCTGCTGTAGCAGGGATGGGCTCTGTAAGCAGAGCCCAGCAGCTGCTCCATTTCAGATCAGAGCCAACTCCAGATGCTCCAAAAGGGTCCCACAGACGCCAGAGCTGAGCCAAGAGCTACGCAGATATAAGGAAGGAAAAAACTGCTGCATCACAGCAGCTGGGAGAGAGGAGTGAGAAAATGTGAGAGAAGCAGCCCTGCAGCCATCAAGGTCAGCGCAGGAGGAGGACAGAATGTGCTCCAGGCATGGAGCAGAAGCTCCCTGCAGCACAGGAGAGGCCCATGGAGGAGCCGGGCATCCTCTTGCAGCCTACAGGTTCCACACAGAGCAGACCTCCACATGCAGCCACGGAGGAGCCCACGGTGCAGCAGCGGATGAGGCCTGGAGGAGCCATAGCACATGGGGAGCCCCAGCAGAAGCAGCCCCTGGATGAAGCTGTAGCCCATGGGCAGAAGCCTTTGGTGGGGCAGGAGGGCTGGGAGAGCTGCTGCTGATGGGGACCCATGTGGGGCAGTACCTAAAGGGTGGGCCCTGTGGTACAGAGCTGTGCCGGGGCAGTGCTTGGACAGCTGCAGCCTGCAGGAAGGCCACACAGGATCAGTTTGGGAAGGATGGAGGGATCCCACGTGGAGGAGGGGCAGAGAGAAACCATGGAGGAGCAGCAGAGACAAAGCATTACAGACTGACTGCAGCCCCGCTCCCAGCTCTCCTGTGCCACTGACAGGGCAGGGAAGTACCAGAGGTAGGGGAGGTGGTGTTTTCAGTCGGCTTTCAGTTCTCACTCTTCTAGTCTGTTTTGCTAGTGACAGTAACTAGTGACTGATGTCCCTGTCCTTACCTTAACACATGACATTGTTTCACATTTTCTCCCCGTCCTTCTGAGGAAGAGGAGTGTGAGAGCAGAATGATGGTGCTTACCTACCTACTGGTGTTAAATGACAACATCCACATACTCCGATAAAGAAGTTTTATTATTGAGATATGTATGTTCAGGTTGATATGTACTCGTGAGAGAAACTTCCATTAGTGTTACAGACTGTGTTTGAAGCTTGAAGGGGTTATCTGTATTCTGAAAAAGATGTCTTTGCTGTAACGAACTCTTTGAAAGGGTGATGGGAGTTCATACCAATTTCCTTTTGTGTACTGAGTTCCAAGAATTTGATGCATCTGATGAACAAAGATAATGATTTGTTGTGTGTATCTCTATCTGAACAGCAAACGTGAAGCACAGATTTTGTGTTTTCAGTCAAGCTGCCAAACACCAACAGCAAGACAAGGATTTGTACCAGCAAAATTCTGCACCTGTGCAACACTGTCTGTCCTTTTTGTGACAGAGATAAATTGTTGTGCATGTAGCCATTTTTACATTATTCAGCATTACCAAACAGAGCTAATAAAATATTGAAAGCATTCAGCACTCTCAAATCCAGAATTGGCCATAGGCTTCTTTCATTCTGGATGCTAGGAGCGTAACTGTACCATTTTACTCAGAGCACTGGAAGAGGTTCTCTGAAAGATATTCCCTGCCTTATCGTATTATTTTTGTAGGAATTCAAAATTAGAGAAAAAAAAGCAGGAAGGAAAAATTCATTGCTACAGGCATCAAGTAGAGTGGCTGGAAAGTTGTGCAGCTGGAAAGAATCTGGGGGTGCTGGTCAACAGCTGGCTGAACGTAAGCCAGCAGGGTGCCCAGGTGGCCAAGGCCAATGGCATCCCAGTTTGTATCAGAAATACAATCAGCTGATTGTATCTCTGTACTCTGTGCTGGAGAGGCTGCACCTTGAGTGCTGTGTTCAGTTTTGGGCCCCTCATTACAAGGACACCGAGGCACCAGAATGTGTCCAAAGAAGGGCAACAAAGCTGTGAGAGGTCTGGAGCACAGGCCTGATGGGGAGCAGCTGAGGGAAATGGGATGGTTCAGTCTGGAGAAGTGTAGGGTAGACTTAATTACCCTCTACAGTGACCTGAAAGGAGTTGCAGTGAGTGAGGTGAGGATCAGCCTCAACTCCCAGTCAACTAGTGATGGGACACAAGGCAACCGCCTCAGGTTGTGCCAAGGGAGATAAAGGTTGGATACTAGGAAAAGTTTCTTCTCTGAAACAGCAGCTGGGCACTGGCACAGGCTGCCCAGGGAGGTGGTGGTCATCATCCCTGGAGGTATTCAAGAATCACGTGGATGTGGCACTGAGGGACATGGTCAGTGGGCATGGTAAGGATGGGCTGACTGTGCAACTCGGTGATCTCAGAAGTCTTCTCCAATTTTAATGCCTGCGTTATTTTTGAACTTTCTTGATGAAACGAGCCCCTAAACAAAGCCAAGACCATTTAAAATTGATAAATGCTAGTATCTCCTTCTGGAGATCTTATTTTTTAAAGATGGTCACTTCTTAAGATTGATGTACATCAGGCCTGACCTATGAAGTTAGGCTGATGATGAGGATACAACCTTATTCTGGCTTTACATCAGCAGGTAGAGTACCTGCCGCACACAAGAACAACCTGCAACCTCCTTAGTAACCATCATCTCAGTCCCACTGCAGCTGTTTCCAACAAAGCATCAATTCAACTTAGAAGAAAGCAACCAGTCTAAAACACTTAGTACTCATAAGCAGAGACAGTATAGCTTGGAATGCCTCACTGAATTAACCCTCCCTCTCCTCACAAGTGCACATGTGGATGAGCATCTTCTGAATTCGCTGCTCAATAACCAAGCAGCAGCACATTTTTCTCAAGTTTGTCTTTACTGTTTGTGTTAGAACACCACACAGCCACCAATAACACTCAACAACTACTCAGCTGTACACTGGCCATCTCCATATTATAGCTGGGAGCTACGAGCACTGATTTTTTCAGGAGTTATGCTGATGCCCTTGCTTAGGAAGCAGTCCTTGAAGTAAAGAACAGAATCTTAATTTTGGCCTGAGGACAAGGAATTTCCATAGACTTTAAGAAAAAATGGTGCGACTTGCTGTCTCTGACATTTGCAAATGTCATACTCAACTACATCCTAAAATACAGGCTAATGAAAATTGGGTTCTTCCCTTGTTTACCTGATGTGACAGAAGTTAAGCTAAGATTCATATCAGTGCATAACCTCACGCCCTTGAAAACATCCTTCCTTTGTAATCAGCATGACTTCTAATTACAGCCTAATTTTGGCTGCCAAGGCTAAAAGCCCAACCATACCCTAGGGGCACCAGGTCCAGCACTACACACTGGGTGAGGGGAGGGGCTGCCCTGCTCAGCATGGAGCTGCATGAGGGAGGGTCAGGCAAGGTCCCTGACCACAGGGCACAGAACAGGCTCCCCCGGGCAGTGGGCACAGCCACAAGCTGTTGTTCAACAAGAGTTAGGACAGCTCTCTCAGACACAGGGCTTGAATTCCGGGTGATGTGGTGCAGAGCCAGGGCTGGACTCGCGATCCTTGTGGGCACCTTCCAACTCAGGATACACTATGATTTTACGATAATTCTTGCTTCTTTACATCAGACTTAGAATTCTTGCCCTCACTCTTCAGAGCCCTCTAGGTCTAAAAAGTGATCAGAAAATCTCTGCCCCATAACCATGTAGTCAATGACACCACTGTTGTCGCTTAAGCTCCCAAATGGTTCCCATTCATAGCTTTCTGCAGGTCTACAGTTAAGATCAGAAACACTCTTTGTAAAACCTCCATGAAACATTCCTTTAGTTTTTCTTAAAGGAGACACGTTGCCTAAGGAAAACTGACATTCAGACTGTCAACACGATTAGATCACTGCCTCACTCCAACTGCTCAATGCTTTCTCTTTGTACCTTAATGCTCCCAGTGTGTGTGATGATCTGTTTGCATAGTTTGTCATTAGTAGTAAATTTCCAAGGCCAGAAAAAACATTTTCTTCATACATAACCAAACACACAAAAGGCTGTTTTTCTATTAATGTAGGTACAGAGATAGACAACTATTAGCATCCATATTTGTAGTGATTAGATCTACTTTACATTTGTATCATCTTTGCATTTGCTTTCTAAACTATTTCTGCAGTGCTTGACAATATTATTTGCCATATAATTAAATAAAAAAACTTCCAAAAAAAAAAAGAAAAAAAACCTATGAAAGAGAAACCATCCCATGGGGAGGTCAAATCATATATCCATCAGTTTTCTTCTAAAACCTCAGTCCCTCAGCCCCGATTATTAGAAGCATCATCTAAAAGCAGACATTTTAACAGCAGACAGGCATCAGACCTCTGAGGCCCATAAATGAAATGCAACTTTAATCACTTTATGTGACTAAATACTAAAAAATATACATATATTAGTTTATGGTCCGTCAGATAATCATTCCACAGTGTCAGCTGAAGATTTTCATGAGCTTGCCTGAATTTCAACCACCACTCTTCTCTCCTTCTTCTTCTGCTTGTATGTGCTGGAGCTTTCCCAATATTTTATTCAAACTAACTTAGGAAATAATAATTTCAATGGTTTGCATTTGGCTTACTTCCACAGAAGTGGGTTAAGAAACACTCCCCTGAGAACTGCCAGCAGATGAGACAGCCCCTAATTCCTCTGCTGGTACAGCCATACCCAGGGAGACAGCAAGGGGTAACCCATACCCTTCTCCAGGGACAGAAGTTACAAGATCTTAACCATCTCAGTAGGAAGTTTCCTACTAATACTATGCCAAAATATTGTGTATTGTAGACTAAGAACTTCAAAAGCAATTGCAGAAAATGTCTGATGTTTGGACTTTCCACGATATTAATGGTAACATCAGTTGTTTCTCTATATTACATTGCACTGCTGGTATAATTGCTTTATTCTATAACATCTCAATTCTGATTTAACACCCTTTAGATGAATGAAAACAGACTGCATCAGTATGAAGACACAGTATGTGAACAGTCCCTCTGCCCTGGAGATCTGTAGGTTACTTAAAAAAAAAAAAAAAAAAAGTCAAACCTGACCCAAAATAAGTTTCACTACTGCAAAAACAATGCTTGTAGAACTTGAATAATTTAACATATTCTCTTGGCACTGTCTAGTTTGATTCTATATTTATCTTATTTATGCGCATAATATATAAACATTTACATATATAATGCATATGATTCCAGGAATGGCTCCATGCACGTATGGAATGTGTGTTAATACAGCTTTCTTCTAGATCAAACCCACCTGAGGAAGGTATGCCTGCAGAAGATTAGATGCACGTTTAAGTTAACAGAGAACACCACTGTGGTTGCTTTTGAGATACTGGCATGTTAACTGGTTGTGACCACAGAAGTTATTGTGAACTTTACTTTCTGGTCTTACATGAAGAAGTAGAAGAGCGGCAACGTGACATGAAAGGTTAGTATAATGAAAAGCTGGCTAGAAAATAATTCCCTCTTAGAAGAAATGAACTTAATCTCCTTCCATAGTCATATTACTTCAGCAATAAGAGATTTCAACAAATCTCGGTAAATGAACTAAGGATGTGCTATTTCGGTTCATGTCATCATATCTGGGGCTTACAGCTGATCCGTACCTTAAAATGAAAACTAATCCTCACTTCCATTCCCAAAGTCATCATATGATGATTAAGAATTTAGCATAACCAATGCTGAACTTGTTTCACAAAAACCCACACGCAGAATGCAAAGCACTCAGAAATCCCTCTGTGATTAACTGTAGAAGTCAGGAGGTTTGGTTACCTGTTTTAAACAGATTTCTTTACACTTCGGAACAGCATTCTGCAATGCTTTACAAATCATCAATTAAGCCAAGGAATCCAACACATCTGTCAGGCGTGCGACACTGCTCATTGTTTTCTATGTAGGAAGCTCAATGAACACAGAAACTAAACGAGCTATTCTTAGATTATCTTTCTAGAAGCCGTAACACTCAAGATGGTAGAACAGTTACAGACTCAAAGGAGTAGCAGCCTCTTTATCCCCGAGCTAAGGAATATTTATGTGACTCATGACACCCAGTCAGAGAGCGTTTATTGAATCTGCATGGCATCAAGATTTAGAACATACACATGTAAGAGACCAATAACCACAGGAAACGAGCAGCTAAACCTGCAGGCAAGGGAAGATGAGGCACTCACAAAGCGCAAAGGAATAATTACAAGGCACACTGCAATAGAGTAAAAGATGCACTGGCAGCCAAGCCTGTGTAATTCATTTAAAATCATTGCTCTCAAAGCTTTAAAACTGCTACGTTTAATTTTTCATGGAAGCAAAGCGTTACAGTGGGAGGAATGGTGAAGCAACAACCATGCAAACGTGACAAGACAGCAGTCATTCTCAGTTTGGGCCACCAAAGGGGATGGTCTCACAACTACCCTGTTGTGGAGCTCCTACTGTGTGTTTGGTTCAGCACAGCAGCCCCACAAGGCCTTGGAGCAGTATAGAGGAGGAGAGGCACAGGGGATTGTCTGCAAAATGAACCAGGTCACACAGGCACTGACTACTGGCCAAAGCCAGGTAAGGAGACAGACTCCTATTAACCAGGCCAAAATGTCCTGCATGTCTTCTGCCTTTGACTGCTTGAAGCTGGCAAAACTGTGCTGTTGAAAGAAGTAAAACAAGAACAATATGGTTCCCTAAACCAGAGCTGAAGCTACTAAACAAACCAGATCAGGAAGTTCACCTGGCTAAGCACTTCCTCCTCCACTCCTTTTCTCCTCTATTCTGGGTTACTTTTGGCCAGGTCAGTTCCTCTACCTGGCACACTGTACTAACACCTAGCAAGCGCAAACCCTGCTTTCCAAGCACAGGCAGGCACTACACCCACTGCAAACAACATGGCTGCAGCACCTCATCAAGTGGGACAGCCACATTGCAGCTGAGGGTCTTTTCTCCCTTCTGCACTCAACCTTGCAGCTGTGTAACAGTGAGGTAAGCTGAACTGAATTTACTCACCCTGCAGCAAGCAGCTACTAAGTGTGACTCAAAGAAAGCTGAAGACAACTCTTTTGGAAAAAGCCCATATTGTTGCAGCAGCTTGCACAATAAATATCAATCCTCTTATTTCAAAGGATATAAGGATATTTGTGTGCACATCCAGCTTTTTTTTTTTTCCTCCTTTATCAGCTTTGCAGTATCACAGGGTTTGGTTCTGTTAGCAGACCTTTAGGTTCCTGTAAGCATGTAAGTGAGGCACTCTGGAAAGGACATTCAGATAAAGTTGTCAGGACTAAAAGCTATACTCACATTGACACTTGCATTGTCCTACTAATATTTTGGAACAAACAAATTATCACAATAAATAAGAGTTTTCACACTACAAATTTACTCCCAAACAACCTTACCTTGCCTGGAACTAAATAACCACTAATTAAAGCTAATATGATAATACAAGAGGAAGTGGCTTCAGGTTTTTTTTTGTGTTTCATTTAATGTTAGGTTTTCTTTCATTTTTTTTCGTGTTCTTCAAGTTGCTGGTTCAGCTTCCTACAAAGGCAATGAAATATTTGACTTATCCCAGTCTGTCTTGCTATCAAGCTGGACAAAATTAACTCAGGTAAAATTCAACAGGCTTTCAGGGAAGGCCTGACCAAACAGTTACAACTAATTTAAGTTACCCTGCATTGATACAGATACATTAGACAATGATTTTCAGAAACACACTTCTTTTCAAAGTCTGTACTGCCACCTCATCAGATACACTGGACTCACTCCATCCTCACAATCTGCATGATTTGGAAGTGGAGAATAGTTCTTCAAAGAGAAATCCTTTGTTGCTTTGAGACTGTGGTTGGTACCACTCAGTGCACGCTCTGGAACCAAATGCTGATGTCTGAAGGGTAGGCTATGAACAAGATAAGGATTTGATTAACTGCACCTTCATAATTTTACCCATCATTTTTCAAACTGATAAAATTCTATTATGTGGCATCATATCTTACACCAACAATATGCATATATTACACCAACAAGTGAAAACTGCAACAAGCTTACTCATTTATCTAAGGGTTTATTTGGACTTTAGGAACTGTTTCACTTCCCCTGATGTTGCCGGCTGAGCTGCATGCCACAGCTGTGTGAGTAAAGAGCACATGCAGGCAGCTGTGCCAGTCTGCCTGCTGCCCCACAACCACATCATCCCACTCCACCTCCCTGAAGGGGAATGCTCCCATCCCCCTGCCACGAGGAAACAGGCACTCATGAGAGCTCCCTGACCCATTTCAACCAGAATAACACAGGTTAGCATACCAAAAGCCAGGACAGCTGCTGCAGCAGGGAAGGGACACATCCCCCACCAGATGTAGTGCTCGCAGCTGAAATCCGCCTGTCCAGAGAACAAACATGCAAGTTTAACTTCACTTTGCTCCACTCCTTATACATAGCTGAGCACCCTATTTTAAGCAAAGGGGATGGGTTTTTAGTTTTGGTTTCTTTCCACCAGAGATTTTCACCCAAACATTAGTTGTAGGTTAAGCATCTTAGTGCAGCTCCTTTCCTCCACAAGCCGGAAGAGAACTACAGCAACCTTCTTGGCTACCTAAACTTTAATTGCTCAACACAAAGAACACACAATAAAGCCAAATGAAAACTGTATCAGTATAGAGAACAAGCAAACTAATCTTGACAGTGTAAATATTTAGACTTCTCATTAGGGAAAAAAGTCTAGTGAGCACTGACTGGTATGACAGCTTTAAGTATGTTTTGTTTTGCACAGGAGCCCTTCCACAGCATGCTGCATTATCAGTCCCATCCTCTGCCAACCCATAATCCCCAATATTTCAATACAAAATATAGTTGAGAAATAAATCCCACTCAAAGTTAATTCCAGAGCTCACCCAGCCCAACCTGCTTCCTGCTAAAATAGACCCAACTTCACAGACACACACACGACCTTCAGGCTGCGCCCCAAGAATACAGGGAAAAAAGTTAAAGCTCCATAATTGATCTATTGGCCTCTCATGGAAAGGTTCCTCATCTGCTGCTGCAGAATGTGACAGGCTGAGCAAGCAGCACGCAGACACAGCACTGTGCAGAACCACAGCAGCCCAGGGCCGCGGGCCATCAGGTGACCGTGTGTCCCTCACATGAGCACAGCGTTGACCACCATCACGTGAGAACACCTGGTCCTGCCCAGGAGCAGGTCTGCAGTGCCTCTGGAGGAAGGGCTGCAGACAGCAGCAGTCCAACGCCTCACAGCTTACTGCTGCCCTCAAGAAAGCGTCCCCTCTGCTCTCTCGGACTGGCTCATCTCACGGCACAACCACCAGGGAGAGGCAAAATAATCATTATAGTTTCTTATAGGCAGGAAGCAGTGTTACATAAAGAACGGATCCAAAACCACAAAGCCCAGAAGGAAGATCCACCAGGTGATCGCAGCCTCCCCAGCGCAGTACAACGTTCTGCTCCTCCTTCCCAACGGATCTTTTTCTATCTTCTCACCACCCTGACCCCAAAGCCAAGGGCTCCCTCACGCCGCACCCTGCCGCATTAAGACCCACCCCACTCCCACAGGGGAACCGAGCGCAGCGGTCCCACCCGCAGGGAAGCCTCGCAGCGCAGCACGCTCAGCCCCGGCACACACCGCCCGTGCCCGGCGGCGGCTCTCCCCGCCCCCATCGCGGCCCGGACTCGCCCCCCACAAGATGGCTGCGCGCCGCCGGCGCTGGCGGCGGGAGGGGCCCATAGCGAGCGCTCGGCGGGTAGCGCCCGCCCGCCTGCCCGCCGCCTCTCCGCAGCTTCCTCGGCGCGGCGCGGAGCCGCAGGCAGCGGGAAGCCGTGACGGCGCGGCCCGGATGCGAGCGGCACAAGCGGTTCCTGTAGGTGAAAGGTCGGGGGGCGCGGGGCCGCCGCGGGACGGGGCGATGCCTGAGGCGGGCCGGGCCCCGCGCCGCGCCCCGCGGAGGAGGAGGAAGTGCGGCCGGACGGCAGCCAGGGAGGCGGGAGCGAGCACACGCAAGCGCGGCAAGACGAGCAGGGCCGCGGCCGGGACACGGCTCACCTGGCGGCTCGGCAGCAGCTCCGGCGCTTTATTTGTCGGCGGCGGCTCCGGCTCCGGGGGTCAGAGTTCGTGGCCCCGCCCCGCCCCGCCGCGGCGAATGCGCCTGCGCACGGCGAGTCTGGGAGGGGCGGGGGGCTCGGCCGGCCCCCAGCGGCCGGTAACGGCGGCCGGGGGGAGGGGCGGCCTTTGTTTGGCGGCGGGGCGTCGTGCTGCCGCGCGGGACGCGAAGACGGGCGTCCTCCGCGGGAACGAGGAAGGCGGCGGAGCTGCACGGAACGCGCGCTTTTGGTTGTGGCAGCTCAGGGGGCTCCTCGGCTGACGTGCTTCTGCTTGATGTGGTTTGAAACGGTTGCTGCGTGGTGAAGTAGCACTTCGCCGCACCGTGAATGGCCGTGGGATAGCATGGAGTGGAAGGGACTTTAAGGCACCCTCTAGTTTCAATTAGTGTAGGAGCTCAACCGGCAGCGTTAGTTAGAGCCATTCCCAGGCAGTGATGGCAGCCAAAAGCAGTTCAGTGTCGGGGCTGTTTGGGAAAGCAGCAGGCCCCTGACAGCACACAAGTGGTCTCCATGCCAGAGCAGGGCATCCCAGTGTGCCGAGGGAACAGCTTCATGCTGATGCCTCAGAACCATAGAATGGCTTGGGTTGGAAGATGGCTCACAGCTCAAGTTCCAGTCCTGCTGCTTCCGGGGAGCTGCCAGCCCTAGATCAAGCACTAGACCAGGTTGCTCAGCACCTCACCCAACCCGGCCTTAAACATCTCCAGGGAAGGGGCACTGACAGCCTCTCTGAGCAACCTGAGGCCAGCACCTCACCACTCTCAATGAAAATCTTTCCCAATCTAATCTACATCTCCTCTCCTTTCCTTTAAAACCATTCCCCTTGTCCTATCACAATCTACCCATGTTCATTTCCCTCATGTTTATAATCTCACTTTAAATACTGGAAGGCTGCAATGAGGTCTCCCTGCAGCCATCTCCAGGCTGGACAAGCCCAGCTCCTTCAGCCTGTCATCACTGGAGAGGTGCTCCAGCCCTCTGAGCATCTTTGTGGCCCTCCTCTGGACCCTTTCTAAAGCATCCCTCCTGTGCTGTGGCCTCCTGTGGGGCCATAGTCCTGGAAACAGTACTCGAGTGGGACCTCACGAAGGCAAAGCAGAGGGGGACGATCCCCTCCCTCCCCCTGCTGGCCATCCCTCTTCTGAGGCAGCCCAGGATACCGTTGGAATTCCAGGCTGCAAGCCCACACTGCTGGCTCATCTTTTTTCCATCTACCAGGACCCCTAAGTCCTCAGCAGAGCTGCTCTCAAGGATTTCTGCTCCCAGTTAGTATACATTCCTGGGATTACCTTGACACAAGTGCAAAACCTTGCTCTTCACTTTGTTGAGCTTCATTACATTCACATGGGCCCAACTTCTGAGTTTATCAAGGTTCCTCTGGATGGCATTCCTTTTTTCTGCTGTATCAACTGTATCATTCAGCTCAGTGCCATCAGCAAACTTGTCTCTACATTTTTTTGGACCAGAGTTATAAAAAAATACAAGCCATTTTTGTATTGACATTAATAAAATCATTCACTCTTGCCAGCTCCTTTACTGCTCCTCCTACCGTGGCCCCACAGCTGCAGCACATCTCACCACACCATCTCAAGATCACTGATTCAGTATTTACAAGCATCACATTTTGCTTATTGATCACACACATACCCAAAAGGCAAATGCAAATAGACATGATGAAAAAATTCTAAATTTGAGCAATTAACTGGCTCAGCATTTCCTGAAAGTGTGGAATGACAGAATACATATAGTGTATAATGCTCATCACTTCCCACACAAGCCTGATCTGCACACCCACTAATGAAGGAGCTTGCTGCAGATTTAACAAATAGTGAGGATTTTGCACCAAAGCTCATTTGGTACAAGTACTCTCATATTCTCCATAGAGAACTGCTCCCGTAACCAACGAGAAATGTTTTGACTTTTTTAGCAAGTGACCCAATTCATGCTTGCTCTGTATTACCAAGGCACGTCCACGGAGCTGTGTCAGCAAGGATTGTAAGACACATCCCTATTGAAAACGTGTAGAAGCAAAACTCTTCATGCTGTTACTGCAAGTTACCAAAAACTGCTTTCAGACTTCTGTCATGGAAGCACAAGGAGCAGCAGAACTAACTTGGCAGATAAATCACTCCCATACAGGCCCTGCTGAAGTCCTTATGCCAGCAGAAACTGTGCTTCAAGCATTCTCAAATAGAGTAGTTCAGACAGCTGAACTAGATTTTGTCGAAGGATTTATTAATGCAACACCCTTCATTTGACATTACATAGGTGCAACTCTCTTAATTCTTTAGGATGGTTGTTTTGTGGGATGCTTTCTTTGCCAGCAGTACATCTGTAACAATGTGTTGAAGAATTAATTCAAATAAACAAACTCAAATGTTATGGCCACATTGTGAATTCGTGAAGGTGAGGGCTTTCAGAGGGGCTGCGGAAGGGGTACTAGGAAGGAAAGAACTAAATAGCAAGAAGCAGCTAAGGAAAGACAGCAGGACACAAATATGGAAATAATATTCATAGTAAATATATTGTTTTTTTTTAACAAGTGCATGCAATGTCTTGGCTGACAGGAGCAAGCCCATTTAAGAGTACTGTGTCAGGCTGTCAGATCCAGCAGTGGGCTGTCAGTCTGTGCACACAACTTACCTTTCAGATTTTTTTCTGGTTCTAAGGGCAAAACATAGTACAGACTTCAATACAGATGTGCAAGATAATGACAGCCAATTTTGTTGCTTGGAAAGCTGTAAATAAATGAATTAGGTAACACAAAAACCTGAAAATATTTCAAAAACAAACAGAGACTCAGGTAATGTGATTTTGTTTATACAAAAATGATACATATACACAGGAATATTTACAACAACTTTGAGCTGTTTTCATTTACAAAATAAAGATTCTATTCTTTCATTTAGACAGCACAGTTTATGACTACTCCAAATAAAAACGTGTGTAGAGGGTACATACAAGGGATGGCAGTTACAGCAAACAAATGCATTGAATGTGTCTTTCCAAACATCTCTTTCCATTATGATGTAACATACATAATTTGGTTCTCAATTTTCACACACACAAGTTATCTAGTAACACGTGTTCCATGGTTGCTCAGCTATCCGTTTGTTTCAAGTCGTTTGGGGATAAAAGAAAGCTTTACATCAAAGATTTCTTAAAGACAATTCATTCTCATAGACCTTTCATTTACCCAAGAATAAAGGTTCTAGAATTAATCTCCAATGCTTGTGTTTGTCTCATTCTCTACCAACCAGTCTTAAATTATTAACTACGGATGTGTATAAGAAGAGGTAGGCAGGTGTTTAAAAACTGCTGGTCTTGTTCAGTGAATTTGCTGATGTCAGAGTGGAATCTAGAAGTGACACTACTTCTGATGGCAGTGAATGAGGATGGGAGGCAGGGTGGAGAAACAGACTAACAGTTTGAAAAGCAACTGTCTGAGAATGTTATGAAAAACCTATGTTGTGGGCTCTCCACATGATACAAAGCACAAGTGCTGGAGAAAGAGGAGAAATAAATATTCAAACATGCTCATAAAGACAATTCCATTTATTTCACACATAATTAGACCTCAATGTGTGCACTATGGTATTTAAGGCTCTGTTCAAATCTGTTTCTGTCACAGACAATTTGTCGAGTGATTAACTGTTTCTGGAAGAAGTCCTCTGACTTCTACGGAACTGCTGAACTGTTTTCTCACTGCACCTAAGTCATTGAGAGGTAGTTTGTTGCCACATGAGGCAGAACTCAGGCACCCTGCTCAGCCTGTGTTATGATTTATTGCTCTATTTCAGTTTTGCAGCAAGGAAATCAGTATTAGAACATAAATTAAATAAAACTTGCTTCTAGCCAAATTCCTTATTGTTTGCCATTTCATGGCTTTCCATATCTTAGTTGGTGTGCAGTCCATGTAAAAATATTAAGCAGCTCTTCCCCTGGATAACATCAACCAGAACAGCTACATCACATCTGTGTTACACTGGTATCAGATTTATTTCGGGTACGGTAAAACCCATGTCAGAAATCACCCTGAAGAGACATGCAGATAGCTTACTTGGCTTCAGGCACCCGCTGGTTTTGAAAGAAAGTAAAAGCCCTTTATATATAAAAAGAGAAGAAAATCCATTTATCGTATTTGCATAAAAAAGTGATTAAAGGCTTTGTTCCAGCTCCCACTGAATTTCAAACACTATCTGGTCAAATCTCTAACATTCACCAGAGAAGCCAAATCTACAGCCTTAAATCCCTGATTCAGAAACATACTCTACTGAAATGCCTGAAGTCAGTAAAATTCCTCATACACTTAAGCATTAGGTTTTGAAGCCCACAGTGAACTTAACAGAAGCTCTGGAAAACAAATCTCCCCAGAGCTGTGTGTTATTATCTTAGACCTGATCTTGAGGTATTTGAGGGCATGTGAATTTTGGTTCGCATTTTCATTCTTGACCTTTTTGTGATCACCACTGTTCTATCATCATTTTCTTTCCTTTGTGAGGCTTCAATACAGCTATCAACGTGGATTAAAACTATTAATTTGAAAGTTAATTGCTCTTAATCCTGCTTCCACAACTAGCTTGAGAGGACTACTGAACAGTGTTGCATACAGCATAATTAACTGGCTACATGTGCATTGCTTTTGACATAAAAATGGCTTCCTATCATGTGCTTTTCATAGTTCTAAGTTCCATTTATGCTGTTACAGTGTTCACAATTTTTAAAAAACTGAAGTAGAATAAATGCACCAAAATCATCAGCAAGTATTTTCCAATGAGGTATACTGACAATTTTCTTAAAGGAAGAAAAAAAAAACACCCAACCTGTGTTTTTAAAGTGTCAGACAGAACAAATCATAGTGTAAACAACAAGAATTTCAAATAATCACATACACTTCCATGCCATCTGCACTAAAAAAAAGCTGTGTTTTCTTGGTATGGCAATTCCAGTTTACACATAACATTTAAATAGACAATAGTTTAAGTTTTTGGGAGAAGGGCTGCATGCACGTGTTTAGTGTTCTCTGAACAATAGTTTAAAACAGTCTTTCCTACTGCATACAGAAGTCATTTGACACAGTTTTGAAACAAAAAATGCAAAAAAACCAGTTTTTTAGTTAAAAAAAATAAAATACTGCTTTAAATTACTAGTGGAAAAAAAAAAACATATCCTGAAATTGTTTGAATGTAACTCATTTAGTCTCTTTGGTATCTGTTGGACTGTAGAAGCTCTACTGCTTTATCTCTGTACTCGCTAAGTCTGTTTTAAAATAGTTTACCCTTTTCTCTGTTTTCATTTTTACAAATGTACTTTGTAATTGCTTCTGTGATACATAATTTGTGGTACTATTTTAATTGGCATGCAAGAGTTCAACTGCTCTTCAAGGAAAGGAAGTGCATTATCATACATTTCTCTTAAAGGAGTTTACGTAGCCAACAAAGATTCAAAATCTCTAAAATTCCCATTCTGATCTGCTCCTGCTACATTGCAAGCTGTGTATCAGCAACTGAAGGCCTATACACAAACCATGAGAAATTCCACAATTACAACAGATTTGCTGCTTTTGTTTTTTTTTTAAATAGAAGCACAAACTTCAAGGATATGTTGACCAACCACCTGCCATTCTGAAGACAAGGGCACTTTAGGCCTCAATGCAGACCTCACCAACAATTTTGACCATCAAAGTAAACACTGGAACTTAATAAATAACACATTTTTGTATCAACACAGAAATACACACAATTCTTTAAAAAAATATGACCTTACACTAAAAATGCAACAACTCCTAATGCTGACAAATATACAGTTTGGGGTAGGTTGACATGGAAGGATTCAATTTCTTGTAACAGTTTCTGTACTGTGGTTTGCCATCATGTTGGACATTTTGCTTTGGACTCGCTGACACTGCTATAGTACGGTGCCTTCTTGAAAAGCTTCTATCCACCTATTGGAAAACAGAACACTGTTAGGGAATTGCTGGTTAAACTGCAAATTACGCTGCCCACTCCCTGCAGACTGACACGTGTAGTATCACACCCCCATTTCCAGTTGTCCTGTTCGTGCAAATGCCAAAAATCCATCCAATGAATCCAAACATACGAATCTTGCTTAAAATGTATTAAGTATTCATACGAGGCCAGATTATACATATATGTGTATATATATATATATTTTTCCCCAGACTTAAGTTACATCAAAGAAAAAAGCAGGAAATGCTACAGTTGCATCAACTTCAATGTCTCTGGATACCCTTTTTAAAAAACAACAATACCCTTCTCTGATTTCATGGCAGCTATGGCCCAGGATAAATGAGGACACTACCAGAGTTGAGGCAGCTGTCTGCATAGCCCAGGCTCGCTGCTTTTGCTACTGGTACAAGGACATTAGTGAAGGACTGCTGGGGCTGAAAGAGGAAGCCACAGGGAACACTCACATTTAAGCCAACACTGATATCTCAAACCACTATCCCTGACTTCTTAGGGCTCACTGTATTTTTCACTGTCATTTGTTCATAAAAATAACTAAAACTCACAGGCATTTTCAGCATTGAGCGTTCTACTGGACTAAAAGTATTCAAAGCTCAGCAAAAGTAAACATCTTTTAAAGCTTACAAAAATACATCAGATGTTTCTTTGACCCTAAGAGGGAAAAACAATGTGCACTAATGAAAACAGGCCAACAGAGGGAGTTCTTTCAATTTTAATGCTATCAAAGCAGGATTTATCTTGCAAGTTCCATGTAAATCTATTAAGGATATTAGATACTTAGAGAAAGCTGGTGATTTAAGGTACTTAGCATTACTCCTAGCCTCAGTAAAAGCAGAACACACTCAATTCCAACTTTCTCTACTGATTACAAAAGCCACTGGCTGAACTGGAAAACACAGCTATTGGATGCCTCAGATTTTTTTTGTTTTGTTTCATGTAGTACACATGAGGACACATTTCTGTGTTTCCACTTAATGGAAACGAAACGCTGTAAAACAAATTTGCCCCCCAAAAGCTAACAAAGACTCTGTATACAGAGAAGTGTCATTAAGTATGATCCCTCCTGTTTAAAATTTTCCAATGTCACAGATGTTTTGTTTTTTAGAATGACCCTATTTACACAAAACACAAACATTCAAATGGCTGTAGGTAAAGTGTTAATAATGAACTAGTTAACCAATGAAATCTCTTTTGTTAATGTAAAATTCATTTGGGAAAACTTCACTGAAACCCTTCAAATAAATGTACTGCTTGCATGGTCACTTCTAGTTTACTCCATGATTCACACAGCAAATTGTGTTGGGTTTGGTTTATTTTTGCTGGTTAAGGACCACATTTCTAGGTTATTTTATATAAAATAAACACAAGGCATAAACTGATAAGTGTAACTCCAAATTCAGATATGGCAGCAGGACTTAAAGCTGTTTGTGTGAATGCTTTGAATTCAGACCTATCATTTGAGCATACTAAACATGCTCCTATGCTTGTGCACAGTTGCATACACACTTCAAGTTTCCATACCTTACTTTTTAGGCTTCCCTTTTTTTAGTGCATATATTCATATAAAATAACTCACACATATAGCTGGAAATGAAATGAAAACAGGGACAGGTCAGTTAGCTTTTAGAACACGTTCTGTGGATTTCTAGAAAGAAAACATTCAAGTTTCACTTGAGTGGATGTGGGAGAGAGATGATGGAATAGGCTATGAAAAAGAAAAGATTTTTTCCATTCTCCTACATTTACTCCTCTGCAGAGGACAGTCTGCTTCTTCGTTTAAAGAAAAACAGAAACAAAAACAAGTTTTTTTTCCCAATTCCACTTGGTTTGATTGTGTTTTCCAAAGCCTTAATGAAATAAAGACCTGAATTTAAGTTATTTGTATTAAAACTTTATTTATTCAATATGCACCTTCTGTAAATATGCTTAATCCATGAATATTAAGATTTATAATTTATGAAACATTATTCCTAGAAAAACTAACAGGAATGAATTCAAACAGTTTCTTACTTTTGAGCTGAATGAGGATCATCTGCTTTGAATATGTAAAATAAAGTGTTTTTGTGCAGTAAATGGAACACTCTAGACTCTGAGTTTTCATCTCTGACTTCACTGACTGTGAATCCCAGTAAAGGCTGGCTCTCTAGTGCTGCCACATCCTATTTGACAGGAGAAAAAAGTGAACAAGACAAAATTAGAGCAGGTAAGATATATTAAACAATGCATTTAGACTACATTCATGCAGTATACTATAGCAACAAATTATGCAGTAAGCAAGCTGTTAAAAATACTCATGCACAAAAGACTCTGCTTTTTCTTTTTTTAAATAATCTCCACGCACCCATCGAGGAACAGGAAAATAACAGATTGATAAAGACTTCAATGCTTCGCTTCTTTTTTTTTTTCTGATAACATCTGCCTTGTCTTTCACTGGGTAGTCTAACTATTCTGCCTTCTAAGGACCTCTTACATCAGAAGACCAACTCCTGTCTGGCAGCAGACAAACGTCTGTCTAGCCCAGTACTCACTCCAACAACCTTTCTAAGGTCTTAAGAGGGGCACAGGATGCTCGTAGTTGTATTGAATACACTAAGAGGAGGAGCTGTGGATGTAGATGATGCTCTCAGGTACTGAAGTCACACTCCAGATGGTTTTGATGGCTAAATGTATTCTACTTTCTGTTACTGAAAATTAAAAGGATGGAAAAAATAAATTGCTGAGTGCTTGAAAGTGAGGTGGCAATACTTTTAACAGATGCTTGATGTATTTTGCTCTTGAAAGCCGTAATCAAGCTATCACATGTGATAAAAAAAACCTAAAAATTAGATCCTCCAGCTCTACAATACGTTCATATATGTTGCAAAGCATTAAAAGTTGCATTAAAATCACAGTATCCTCAGTACATGCTGAGATTATTCTTCACTGCAGAAAGATTAAACATCCTAAATAAACAAGGAAACACCATTCGACAAGACGCCATTTCTTATTTTCTACTGCAGCACCATATATCAAATAGTAATTCACAGATTCCTGGCTGTGGTACACAATTTGAGGAGAAATCAAGAGATTTAGTTTGCTCATTTTCCAAGCATTCAAAGTACCTTATGAAACTGTAAAACAATATATTTCCAGATGCTTTTATCACATTGGCTTTGCCACCATACTTGAGCGATGCATCTAAAACTGACGCCCCTCATTTATTCAGCTGACTCAGAATGTACCTACAGCTGCAATGGTGTGCAGTGCAGAGGTACTCACAGCTACAGTCTGGAGTCAGAAACATCATGGCTGTATTTATATTATAGTACCAAGCTCACCAAACCACTTCCAAATACAGTATTGCAATCTGATCAGTTACTATGAGGTGATCTAACTCTACAGCTTGTTTCTAGATCATAAAAACAAGCAGATGTGACAAATATGGTATTATCATTGACCATTTGATTTCTTGTATGTCGTCTCTTACCTCACTAGCAGCATATGTGTACAGCACCTTATTTTTTATAACAAACCATAGGTGCTTCCATGGTTTCTTACTGCCCTTAGATCTGTGTAAGTAGCCACTCATTGTAGAGTCTTCTGTATTTGCTGAAACCTGAAATGAAAAGAACCCCAAGAGTATGTATGTGTTTATCCAGGTTCTTGCTGTACAGCCTTTTTTAATAACAGACCTCCAGAACTCAGTTCTGTCAAAGACAGAAATTTTCACCTCAAGTTAGCACTGATAATTAACACAGATGGCTGAAAGAAAAACTCATTTGTCTGCCACTTTCTATCCAGCCTGGAAGAGAAACTAAGTCACTAAGAATTTCATTGTATGCGGCAGGACAGGAGAGGGCTCAAACACTGAGGCCCACGTACATCTGGAGAACACACATTCCTGTGTAAGAAGGCAAAATTACTTCCTTCTGTTCCCAAGACCTCCAGTGTAGGCAGGCAGAGTTGAGCTCTATCTTTTCTAACTGTAAATCAGCAGATGAGTTGGTGTGGGAGATCCTTGAAACACAGGGAAACAAGAAGCAAGTCACAATTCCAGACTGTATGAATCCCAGTCTCATAGGCTCCTAACGCAGTTTATACACTGCTCCACAGTTCAGAGTCCTGCCTGTGTAAAACTGAGGCCCAAACCATTGTTACAGACGAATTGTGACTTTTGATTCTAAAGAGGACAGCTAAAATATGGAATTATTTTTTCACTGTTAAAATTGATGATATAATTATAATTTGGTCAATAAAGCACTTACTTCTTTGAGGGCTGCAGGAATTTTTTTCTGCTTTCTTCCAGAGGGAATACTATGTAATACTGTAGACAAGGCACTTGATGGAGATTTATGGTTGACTGGGGATCCAGTCTTAGGAGAGCACTGGTTATCTGAAATGCATAGGATGAACACATTGCTTTCATGTCACAGATGACTAAACAGAGGCAATGATTCCTGGACTTTTTACTAGAAAGCAGCTGGCATTTTTACTCTGATTACAGTGTTTCAAATGTAAGAGCTGATCACACTAAAATCAGTGTTAACTTTTTCAGTATTATCATCACCACTGTGAGCTACAATCCCCAAAGTCACATTCAAGATAAATAATTAAAAAAAAAAAAAAAAACCATAGGAAATTTTAAACCAAACAGATTGGTCTTGTTTGTTGCCAAAGTACGATTCACTGATGCAAAACTGCTTTACCTACATACAGAACGAAAATTCAAGTCTTAAAAACCACACCAAATTTTCACAAACGTCCTTTGCAGCTCAGACTGTTTCATCTCTGTTCCCCAACTCTGTCTTCCAGTTCTCTCCATTTGATATCTTCTCTGCTTTTTGCAGCACGGATGCTGCAGGGTTTCTCTTCCAGCATTATGCCACTACATGCACACAAGCTTCTAGATTGTTCCCATCTCCAGAGTATCCGCTGTATTTTTCTCCACTGCACTACACAGTTCCTTCACTTATTTTGGAGGACTTCTGCAACACTTCACTCCTATAAAACTATTTTTCTGGGGCTACATACCACTAGTTTCCAGCCCAGCCTGAAGGAGGAGGGCTGTCCTAAGCTTCACTGACTCCCTTTCTTGAGATGTCCCTAAACCAGGTGAGGCCCTTCATGAGCACAGAAGGAAAGTAATTGGATTGCCAGCTGTACTGCACCTGCTCTGCAGCTTTTTCCAGCTAAAAGCAACTGCAGTTGCCTGCAGCATAGCAGCCCCTACTGTCCAATATGCAGACCTGCATCCAACCCTGGCAATCCATCTACCCTAACTTCACTGACTCCCATGGCCACTCTGAGAGATGTGGATCCTGCTTCCTAAATCCCCATGACAACTGCCTCTCCCAGCATGCTACAAGCTTTGGTGTGATTATTTCACTGGGGCATCACTTATTTCCTCTGATACCCTACAGAGCTACTGTCAACTTGGAGCTTCTGCCAGAGTAATGGGTAGTGAACAATTTCAGTCCCTGCCTGTCCCTCATTTGTGTGTCCTATACTGTAATCTTTGGTCAGAATTCAGAGCAAGGCTTGTGAAACAGGACTGGATCCCCACCTCACCCAGAATTTCAGCTATCTCAGCAGCTTCAATGGTAAAAATGTAGTCTAGAGGCATACAAGTTACAGAGGATAGAAGTACATCCAAACTCACTGAGGGGAGGTCATGGTAAGTTGTAAGGACTTCAGTGTACACTTCTATCCTGTCATAAATGAAAAGTAATGTAACACAAGTTACCTCAGAAAGAAAGGATGAATAAATGTATTGCAAATTCACTTCCTAGCTTACTCCACAGAAATGTGTTTGGGCTCCTGTCATCTGAGCTGCTTATAGCTCTCCAGACACTAGCAGAACTAGGCATTTGAACACAGCTGTAATGATGAGGCACACAAGATGATAGTAAAGAGCAGGGAGATAAGACAGTTTTGTGCACATTTTCTTTACCTTGTTTTTGTAGCTCTCTGAAGCAATGATCACATACTCTTGCTGGCTGGTTTTTCATATAGTCTAAACCATGTTTATTTGATGAACAAGCTTGACAGACAATCTGGAAACAAACAGAACCATGACTGCACATGATATGAACCTGTAAGTCAACAAATGCTCAAAGATATTTACTTCAGTACTGATAAGAACTGAACCTCAAACAGGCACTATTTTACACTGAAAATGGTTTAAGACCTTGGCTGGTCCCTATGTTCAATATATTGCCCTTCTCTCCTCTAAATACTAAAAAAAATTAACTCAATTACATAAGTTAATCATAGAATCATCTGAGTTGAAAGGGACTTTTGAAGGTCATCTAGTCCAACTCCCCTATTGTGAACAGGGACACCTACAGCTGATCAGGTTGCACAGGGCCCCATCCAGCCTGACATTGAATGTTGCCAGGGATGAGGCATCCACCACCTCCCTAGGCAATCTGATCCAGTGCTCATCAGAAAAACCTTTTTTCTTATATCTAATCTAAATCTCTCCTCTTTTAGTTTTAAACCATTTCCCCTTGTCCTATCACAACAGATCCTGCTAAAGAGTCTGTCCTTCTTTCTTACAGCCCCCTAATAAGCCATTGTTAATAATTAATGAAAAGTGAATTAAGCTTACAGCATTACTAAACCATTATATGCAGAAAAATTTTAAAAGAATAACCAAAGTAGACATTGCTCCCTTGAAACTTTACCACAGATGTCTCAACTGCACTGAGTCCATATTCACATTTGGTTAACACAAGAAAATAAACATTCTCTAGATATATCTGCATTTCATACCAATTAAATGTAGGATAAATTTGGTACTAACTTTAGAAAACATTTTTTTTCTTAGCCTACAAATTAGTGAGGAAGATACTTTGAACATTTTAGCTAACATTCTTGGTTTGTACTGTGCAATTGCAGAAGCAGGAGACAAACATAAATACTATCCCAAAATGGAAACTAAGAAACATGTACCAGATTTATTGATCTGTCTCAACCTTGTTCTCTACACTAAACAAGCTGGTTTTGATCCATACAATTGTTCCCACAACAGTTGCTGCAGTGCAATCAGGCTCTGCCTGTACTTAACACACAGGAACCCAAATAACTTAAAGAAAAGCTATTGAGAAAATTGTCCAACCTTTCCACACGCCCTGCAGTGATGCCTTCTCCATGTCAATGTGAACTCACTTGTACAGATCATACACATAGTGGCTCTAGTATCAGGAATCCAGATAGGAGCCTTTGATCCTAGTGGGCTAGTTTCTTCCTGCTTCTCAGTATCTGCCTAAGAGAACATAGGCAGAACACATACATTCAGTGGTGAAAAATAACACAAGTACTTACCAGTAATCATAGGTTATCTCTCTTAATGTTGGAAAGCCTTCTCTTATAAATTGCCATGGCCTTAACGTTACCTACCATCTCACTAGTGACCACTGTAATGCGAGCTTAAAGACAGAGTGGTATTTCATTTGTTCAAAAAGGCTGTGTGACTGCCGAGCTTTACCAGCCTATTTATATCAACAGCTGCTATGTTTTAAAATATTTCCCAGTTATCTTTCTGTTTTCAGGGTTACAGAGGGAACTGAGAAGGCTGGTTTGGGTTTTTTGGAAGTAGGTAATTTTAAATTTCTGAACTAGATAGTGTTATGAAACATCATTCTGTTCTGTCATCACCTATTATCAATTCATGTTCTGTTATTTATCATGGGAAGCCTCCTGCTTCTCTAGAAAGCTGCAAATAAACTTTTTATTTAAAAAGGAAACAAAATGGGCTACAATAATAGTGTGATATACCTCTTCAAGACTTTTGCTAGGATTAAACGTGATTCTCTTTTTTGTGTAGTCTTCAATTGACCTGGAGATAGCTTCTAACCATTCATCTCTTTCTGTAGCAGAACTGTTGGGTTAAAAAAAAAAATCAATTTATTAACATTTAAAACTAAGAAATGAGTGCTGTTTAGAATTCTGTTACCTTTACTACACATTGATTTAATTCTCTTGCAGTTTCCAGTCTCCAGTTCCTATGAACTATAGGAAATATAGGAACTATAAACTAGTATTACTTTTATATATATTATATATATTAATATATTTAAGCCAACTGCACGGTGCCAGTTATTTGTGTTAATAATGAAAAATGATCCCCGGTCTGTTGTTATAATGTGGATTCCTTTCCTCCTTTTCTTCCTCCCATGATAGCCTATGATTGCTTCAAGGTTTGTACATCCTTTCTTCCTCCTCTTCCTCCATGTACCCATGAACTGCTTGAGTACCACTGGTGTAAATGGAGCTCCCAGAACACAGGCACAGGTTTTTCAACTTAAGAAGGAATCTGAAATGTCAGCAAGTATTTCAAGTATTTTCCCCCCCTTCCATCCCATGGTGCAGTCTGTTATACCCTGTGAAACCCCAAACTTTTTCCCCAAAAATGTAGTTTTTTTCTCCAGTCCTGTGCTGCTGATTCTTTACTCCTATAAAGTCTTCATAGAAGAATTAAGCCACTTTAATATTTTTTTTTTTTTCTCCAAAATTTTCCATTGAATTAGTCAGCCTACAGAGAGTAACATCCTCTGTCTGATGACCAAAGTGCAGCTTACCTTTCAGCCATGAGGACTTACCTTCTCCCTTGTGCCAGAACGCACGTACACATGGCTACACAGTGGGATCTAAATGCAGTAAATTGGACTGGGAAACCAATTCAAACGGAAGCAAGCTCTTCCTCAAGATCAATTTACTGCCTGGGCTCATCAGACCACTGAGCAATTGCCTGGGCCAGCACAAAGGAGTGGGAGCCAGGGGGAGGAGGATGCAGTCTGGCAGTGGAAGAGCAGGGCTGCTTGTTTAAGATGCAACACCAGCTTACAAAGGGCTTCTGACATTTAAACCAGAAGTGTCTACCAACCACGTATCTTATTCCTCACTTCTTAAATAGCATCACATATCTATATCTATCTCTTTTTTTTTTTAAGCAAGAAATTGAACATGAGGCACACAAAAAAGGAGAGTTAGGGAAGAGGAAAGCAAATATTTGGATGTGACATTAATTATTATTATTTAATGCCTGTTGTAGCTGAATTTGAATGCTTTGATTCTTTATATTTTGAGTTGAGGTTTTGACCTGCATGAAACTGGGTACTATATAGTTTCACAGGACAAATCTCATAAGGCAATGCAGGAGAAGCCTGCAAGGCACAGGGGAAAACATGATTGAGTGCACACATCGACAAAATCAGAACAAAAGGAGAGGAAATAAGATAGAAGCAAGGGCAAAGCAATGTGTTATTGGCTGCCTTAATATCTCACAATCCGGGTAGAACATTTTGTTCAGTGTATTTACCCTTACTTCCTCATTTGCTAAGAAGGATGTAGCATTAGCTACATAACATTCTTAATTCCAAACAATTCCTCTGGCTTTTTCAAAATCTGGTTACATTATTTATGTTCTTAAAGCTATATTAAATAAAGCTGGTTCAAGCGTTGCAGATTAAGCATCCTGCAGCCATGTGTGGAGCGTTACAGATGGGGTTTCATGGCTTAGGTCCTAACCTTTTCCTTGGGAGCATGCACTCAGTAGGCCTGCTGGCACCAGGCCTTTAGGGCTGTTTACAGTTCTCTAAAACTTGAGAGCAAAGGTGGTTTCATTAGGAACCAGGCTGATGTCACAGCAGCAGCACAACAGGCAGTGCTCCTGCCGTCCCTCTCAGCCGCACAGCACCGCCACCTCCTTGGCAGCAGTGGTTGCATCCTTCCTAAAGCTGCCTTGTCCACTAAAATTACAGAGTTTTCTTATTTTCACCCATCTCTTTAAAACCTTAGCTAATAAAACAGCAGAACACTTAAACAGACTGCAGAGTCCCAACCATTGCTGTTTCTGGCAGCCATGAGTGAGCACACGTTGCAGCTGCTCCACGCAGCCAAGCTATGAGGGGTCCTAGGAGGACACCCCTGTTGTTTCCAGGCTCAGGGCCCTCAGGCTCCTCTCACAGTTGCACCAGTCCTGCATGAGCTGCCTTTTGGTCAGGAGAGGACCCAGCTCAGGCTGCCTGCTCTGGCAGGGAGAGGCAGGGCCAGCTGGCCTTGTAGCATGCAAGCTGGTCTGTTGTTTTCAGGACCTACACTTTACTTCTGCACTGTACTGTATCATGTAGATATTCTTGTTGTTTTTTCTGTTTTTGTTTTATTTTTTGTTTTTATTATGAGATTTCTAGTACTGTGCTGCACTGTAACATGTAAAATAATCCACGTTCCTACAGACAACCTGAGAAAGCTGAAACCTCGACCCAGACTAGAAAAAGCAGAATGCTACTGCAGTCAGCAAAATTAAACCTGAAGCAAGAAAGCCTCTTGTTTGGGCATTAATCTGTGCTTTTGTCATTAACTGGCTTACTAGTTATTACTAGCTATTACATACTACTATAATACTACTCTTATATACTACTATTAAATATTACTATATTACTAGCTATTTTTCACTAGCTTAATTGCTCCCCCCAGAGTTATTTCAAAGTCTCTTCTTTGGTGTACACTTAATATCATGTTTATTATCTGAAAAAATACACGCTTGTCCCTGATATCTGTAAGGTTAATTTAAAGTGTTTTGTAATAGAGATTTTTTTACTATATAGGAATGAGGAATCAAATGGAAGATGCAGTCTGTATTAACAAGATACCAACTCTCTACACACTTGTGCTATTTATCATGGGAGCAATGCCACGAGCACATGCAAACAGCTACTGCTAAAAGTATCGCTTCCACAACAAACCCAGGCCTTATTTACAGACAAATAACAATCAGAAAGTCCTCATTCACACCTGGATCCCCCAACGTCTCTTTCATCCCAACAGAGTGCAACCTCTCCGTGTCACGGGTGTGCAACTTTGGGCTCTTGCACACGCACACAATTTCCAATGAATTCAAAAATAACAGAAACAGATGCTCTCCAAATGGAATGTTGACAGTGTAAGAAAGAGAGAGCTATTCAAAGCAATTTTAGTTGGTAACATGAGGCTAATTTCAGGAATTTAGGAAAAGGACAAGTGGAAAGTGTGTCACAAATGGCACTCAGCATAATGGAAAGTTACAGGTTTTCCCTCGTGCACCAGCATGTATTTCATAGGAATTACTTTTAATTTACCATTTAATCAGCTCCTCAAAAAGAAGAGGCTAACCTCTTCTATAAAAATATATGTATTTCAAGATGATCATCTTTTCACAAGATCCAATTAACCTTTCTACATTACTTTTTACGTTACAAACATCTTTGTGTGTGTGTGTGCAAAACCTAGTGACTAAAGCACCTAAGCAGGACAGAGCTGCTCATGTAACAGTGGTGCAGAACCATACATTAAACATGAAATGCATCTTTGTTCAAAAGAATCATGAGAAACATTTATAAAAATTTGTTGGGAAATACATCAATACTTCTTTCAAGCCTGCTGTTATAAATAACTACTGCCCAGACACAACTGAGCTGCTTCCTCTGGCTGCTCTGCCAAGGCTAACCTTGGTTTGGCCCTCAGCTAGAGATACTGCTATCTCTCAGCAGACATCCTAATGTCACTATTTACAAGGTCACGAAGAAAGCAGCAGTCTACGCTCAGCTTTGCTAAATAAAAGAGAAAACATGTCTTTTTTCATCGATATCAGCACTGTCACAAGTGACAGACTGTATCAAACTCCAAACACAGTGAAAACAACAATCCCCAAACCAGGTCTTTGTCAGAGGCAGCTCACTGACCATAGACCAGAACCACTCCAGTTTAGTGGCTGTTAGATGGAAAATGTATTTATCTGGTAAGGAAAAGCTTCATTCCTGTTCTTTCTTTCATTTCTGTAATTTCACGTCCCATTCAGCACTTCACTGAGATCCATTTCTCATGTCCTGAATTACGCTGTTATTTTAGCTAGATGACCAGAATGACGTCTTACAACTTTTATCAGTTGACAGAAATGTCAAAGTGTATTGATATGCCCCATATCCTGTCCTGCTAATGCACTCACACAGAATATCAGTTACTCTGGAAGAAAGAAAACATACAGAAAAGCAAAGCCAAAAAACATTAACTGAAGTGAATTTTAATACTTTTTCATCACAAAGAAATGCAGTGAGAAGATAATATTTCAATTTACTTAAAAGTTTTTGAAGGTGCAGCAAAGCTGAAAAGGAAGAAAAATCAAAGAGTTCCATCTGATTATCAGTTTGCTCTGTTGAGGACAGCAGAATCCCTACCAGCTGAGCAAGCCTTAAGCCTAGATTGCTCAAATACCAGCCACGTTTATTACAGATTTTGCATTTCCATCTATTACTTTACAACAGGGAATCTTCCTTACAGGTCAGAGTGGACTGTATTACAGGCTAGACATTCATGTGATATCTGTGAATCTGATTATGTACAATGGGCGTCCTTTCTGCCCGCCCATTAAAAAAAGACTAAATATTCAAAATCAGTTTTTAAATGTGAACAAAAGGAATTTAGAACAAAGATCACTTTATTTCTAGAAATCCATCTGTCAGTCTCTCTATCCTTCCGCAGCAACACAAGCAAGGAGTAACTTTTCATTATGTAAGTGTGGAACAAGCTGTAATGAGCTTAGGTAAAAAAACTTTTGAGGCCTGTTTGAAATCACATACTTTTAAAGTCATTATGAATTCATGAGACTCACCTTGCTGAAAGAATGAAGGATCTCTCTACACTTTCTATGTTCAGTTCATTCTGATAAGCTTCCTGGGATGGCTTTTTAACCTTCAGTCAAGAGGAAAAAAAAAAAGGCTTACATTCAAACTGACATGGTACTTTCATGCTGCTTTATTTTTATTTACTGGAAAGTCTCGTATGTTTACCATAGAAAGGGCAGATCTTACAGGGATGAGATTCTACAACATCCTTAGAGCCAAGGATTGCAGTAAGAGTACAGAGTGCCCACCATTTTATTTCACTGTGGCAACACAGGAAGACAGAAGATTTCAAGGGAATGAAGTTCAGGGGCTGTCAGACACCTCCCGATGTGCTTCAATATTCTCAGGCCCAGCATCTTGTAAGCTTCTCCTGCAACTCCGCAAAAAAGCACACTGCAGGACAACACACAGGCCACTGGTGTGCCCTACACGGGCATCTGTCTGATATCCCCATGGGCTGCATCTCGTGATTCTTCTGAGATACCAAGTTTCAAACATGCAAGATTTTAAAAGTTAAGGGTTTCTGAGCCATGATGAGACATCTGCTGGCAGAAGAGAGGCTGCAGCTCTGCCTGGGAGCCAGATCTACATTCTAGCTGAACTCGGTGCTCATTTCTGACAGAACCAGAGATGAGACACTTGATTCCTGAGGCGATGGTTTGTTGTTCTCACTGTCATGCCAGAGATTGGGTCAATCCATGGCATACATGCTCCTTGTTAGTACCTACAGGGGTTGGCTTATCTTTGATGCTTTTCACAAAGACTCAGAATCAAAAGCTGCATCTTCTCTCCCTCTTAGCTGGTCTCTGTAAACCATGGAGTTCTGACCACCAGAATGTTTCTCAGGCAAAGGTACCTGATCTCTGGGTGTCATCAACAAAAAGCATTCACAAAGCAAGAGATAGGCAGTTCAAACATGGTATAATACAAAAAAAGGAGGCAGACTACTTCTGAGTAAGCCAGCTCTGGATGAAATGCAGGTAAGATGATCCTGTGACAACACAGTTATTTAGGAAAACATAAGACAGTACTCCAACAGTATTTTGCCAGAAACTTTATGCCTGTAGAACTGCTCTGCAATGCAAGCATCTTTAGTATCTCTTTCCAACAATAAATATAGCTGCCTTTTGAAAATTTGAAGACCTAAGTTTAAACACATTTAGAGAAAGGCTTGTTTTAGCAAATGACTCACCTTCATTCCAGCCAGTGACAGCATGTTGTTGAGTTTGTACATCCCTGACTGAACTGGAGTAGTATACAACAGGGCATCATTAAACTGTAAAGCAGGAACAATACTTATTAACGACTAAAGACTGTTTAGAGACTGATAATATCAGATGCATTTTGCAGAAAGTACAAAGCTCTAAATTCAGCTGTCCAAGAGGGCATCTTCTACATCTTATTATTCCACAGACCCCAAGAAACATTTTCTAGCAAAAATTCAGATAACAATAGGTATCTATTTATATCCTTCCTTATGTAAATATACATTTGGCAATGAGCAAACAGTACACAGATGTCAAAGAACATGCTGTTAAGAAGAACAAAAATGTTTCTCTTGTACACAACTGTATTGCATAACAACTTCAGAATTAGGTTAATTGAGGTTAATAGAATTAACCCTCAAAACAATGTAACATATTCCAGAAACTAGGAGATGGCAGAATTAAGTTATTAATTTATGATTATATAGATAACCATAAATTATTTGTTTGTCTCTATGAAATTTACCAGTTTAAATGTGCTCAGTTCTACCAGACTTAGCTTCATTTGATACACCTACTGCTCAGCTGTCAGATGCTTTATTTCCTGTGTTGTTCAACACATGGGTCCAGGCTTTATTTACTAAACATAAACACAGATCAGGAGACTGAACTGTCTCAAGAGTTTTTGCTATGAGGCTCTTTGAAACATAACCAAAGGTTTCAAGAGCCTACACAACACGATCAATTAAAATTACTGCCTACATCAGTCCTCTGCATGCTACAAACTCATCTCCAGAGAACAAGACAGGCACTTCCAAGCTTAGAATGCGAACTTCATGACCATCTAGGGAAATACTTGTCCTGCGATAACTGAAAGGCAGATTTCAGGCAAGACCCTGGGCCAATAATGTCACAAACTAAACACAATAACAGTTGTTTTGCTGTCTAAATAGAGGAGAGAAACAAATATTCAACTGGAAACAGAAACTTCAGAAACACGCAGAAGTTCTAAAACAAAACAACAGCAGGACAGGAAGAGAAGCCAGCACTTTGCTTCCAACTCAGTGCTCCACTTGGGAGGCAAGAGGAGGAGGGAGGCAAGGCTGCAATAGTAGCAGCTGAGCTGTAGGTTTACAATCTGGTACAAGTGGGATGGAGTAATTGTTTTAGCGTTTCACATAATGTCTTCCCATAAAACTACTGAAATTTTAAACAAGCACTGTTCAAAACAGTACTTTTTGTTGAGAAATTGCTTTCTATTACAATGTTACTGCTTATGCAGCAATCTGTCTAAACTAGATTGAGCAAGTGTAACAGCAACAAATGGTCATTTTTTCCCCTCCCTGAAGTTACTACTTCTTCACATTTGTGGTGCAGCACTTCAATCCCTCAAAATTACACTGGCGTTAGGCACACAGCAATATGCACACCATCTTACCAGAAAAAACATCCGTGGCTGCATGACCTTTCGAGACAGCTTCATCAGCGTTCCTTCCTTCAGAAATATCTAGCACATTAAAACAAGCAATTCAAAACTCAGTTTTTCAAGGCATAAGCTGTATAAATGAGCTGATACGTTCCTTCTTTCTTTTTTTTTTTTTTTTTTTTAATATTACACCTGAAATGCTGTAGAAGCTTTGTGATTCATGGTCTCCCTCCTCAAAAAGGCTGTTCATCTGTAACTCTCCCTAAAAGCTAAAAGACTGAGTGGTTGCATTGATTTTCCATGCTGCATTTGAAACTATGACAAATAAAAGGTTATGTTTGAGGAAAAATACTGTCTGCAAGATCAGGCAGAGAATCACGTTATAAAAAATGTAAGTTTTCATCAGATACATGTTTTTTAAAAAATAAAATAAAATAATTATACATGTGGGGAGATAGAATTCATTTGACCGTCAGGACCAAATAAAGTGATGGATCATTTCTCTCCTCCATATGTGTCAGCTTCAGTACTGTGTTGGCACGTCACCCATGTCACACTTTTGTTACGATCATCTGAATGCCATCTGGAGGACTTACCCTTCCTGGCTGTACAATCTCATGGTGTCCATTTAGACTGTACTGAATCTGCATGAGTTTCTGAAAGTTATCCTACAGAGGAAAAAAAAAAAAGGCAAAAAAAGATAAGTAGTTTTCCTTTTTAAATAACAGAAAAGGCTTTAATTAGCTAACTTCCTAAGTCAGAATACTTACTCCTTGCTTCATGATGTCATTGGCATGGTTTGCGACTTCTATGACAACAGCTAGAGCATCTGAAGAGTGAAGAAACAATGCATCATGTAGACCAGTTAGCACTGGTGTCATGGAAATCCCGTGAAAAAATGTAGAATCATAGAATCATTAAGGTCAGAAAAGACCTCTAAGATCATCTAGTCCAACCGTCAGCCCATCACCACCACACCCACTAGCCATGTCCATAAAAATATTCCCCTTCTACACTGTGGCAAGATTCAAGGACCTGACTGAACAGTCACTGCATTCAAGAGGCTTCCTGTGGATCCCAGAAGCTTTGGATCATGGTTTCGCAGGTGTGCCCTACCAAATCATTGCTTCAACTAACAGGCACAACATCAATCGTTTCCTATAGCTAATAAAGCTGTTTACAAGCAAAATTAATTCTTAGTTTCTCACATCAAGGATTGCTTTAATTTCAACGTCTCTACTTAGAGCAGAAACATTAACAACATTTTAACTTAGACTATATAGAGGTTAATTAAGCTTTTTCAATTTGACAAAACTGCCCCCAGTGCCAGTCATGGAAGGCTGCCTAGAGAAATTATCCAAATTCTTGTGATTTCTTTCTTCTGCCTTTAGTTTTGTGGTTCTTTAAGGTAACAGTATAAAGTTCAAGCTTCTAAACTTCATACTGGAAGAAAAAGATCTCTGAAATAGAAGAGTTATGAAGAGGGATTTTATTAAGTACTGATATTTAGTAACTAGCAACTCTGCTGAAATACGCATTTAGCTGTAACTGCAAAAAAGGAGTTATGTAAAAGCATTATGTAAGTTATTGAACAGCAACTCTGTGTATTACACAGAACCCATTTAAGGATCTTATCCAAAAACCTGTGATTGATTTATGTAGGAAAAATAAACCTCATTTAATTGAAAGCTAGCACAACTGCACTGATAAAATGTCATTTAGCACTGAGAAACAGTTCAACGCTGCAAATAAATAAATGCAGTTAAACACTCCAAGTAAACATTGCTTAAAAATACTCAGAGAAGCCCACCAACCCAGTTATACCAAAGCCTTGAGTTGCTGTAGGTGTTTTGTTTTTTAAGATATCACCACACTGTTAGCACTTTAGACTATCTGTACTTCCTTCTTGATGAGTCCACATTCAGAAAGAAAGCACATTAAAAGATGCAGATTTTTGAACCAAATGGTTCAGAAGGTTATGAAGCTACATATGAAACTAAAGCAAAGTATGAATATGAACTAAAATCTCCTCCTAAGTCAATCTAAGGAGAATTTAAATAAAGCAAATGTGAGTACAGGAGTCTACCTGTGAAGACACAGAGCACAGAGCAAGCATTAGATAAAAAATTAAGTTTAGATTTAAACATCATGATATTAACTGAGCCTGCTGAAAAACAGCTAGTAGTCTCCTACTAGGAAGTTCTGGAGCTGCTCCATCCAAAACACTCTCCAGCTTCCTTAGCTTGAAAGAAAATGAAGCCAAGGGAAATTTAACTAAAGCCACGAAGAAAGGAATGAGTACCTGACTTTTTTTTTTGTTGCTGTTATACTTTCCTTCATCTATCAGCTATTCTATCTATCAAAAACTTTAAACTGTACTTGTTGACTTAAAAAAACTGAAGAATGTTACAGAAAATTGGCTGGTTATTGAAGAGAAACTTCCAAGATTTCAGAGCTGCTTACAGAGCCAAGACTCTAAACAAATCTAAACAACAAACCAAAATAATCTATAGCATCAAAAAGTCCACAAGCAAACTGCTTTTTGGAAGGGAAGAACATTCCACTTCCTATATCACTTAGCTGGAATAACTTATTCAAAGGTCATCAGGAAGAATTGTGCTGTTTTTTTTCCAAAAATGCTAATCATATCCAAACCTTTGTCTTTTTTCCTCCTTTTTTTTTTTTTTTTTTTTTTTTTTTTCCCTACATTGAATTAAACAACAAAGCAAGGTCAAAAGGAATTTAATGATCACAACAAAGATTTTACTGAGTAAGGATCAGATTTTCTTAATCAGTTTCAAAGACTGACTATCAAACATAAACTATCATACATATACTATCATACATAAAATTACATACGTTGTTACAATTAAGTTTCTGCTTTTATCTTCAGCATAAGCAGTGAGACAAAAATACTGTGGAGTGTACCACCATTAAAAAAAACAAGAAACACAGAAGCTGGAGAAATCACAAGAAAACGTTACATAAAACATACTTCTTTTAAGTTGACTTTTTAAAATGCTCAGTTGCTTATCACACAGTGCAGGTATCAGCTTGTTCGCAACTATAAGAAGTGCAAGACAAACCTCAAGACTCTGAAAGAGTCATTTAAAACATTTTTGTGATTATATTTTCACCACTGTCAAATAAACAAATATATCTAAACGTCTTGGGAATGATAAATATTCATAAATTTTATGGCACTATACCAAGAGACATAGCTGTAGGACAGTGAACTTGGCTCAGCACATCCAAGGCACTCATGTAGTGCATTCCTACCAGCTACATCTGTGCAGCCCTCCTGAAGATATGGGCTTGCACAAATGCCATCAAAGAGAACAAAATAAATAACTGGGCCTCATGCAAACGGAATGGAAACACTGACTAGAAGCACTCCTAGGACTGCTGAGCAGCATTTAGACTAAGCGCGTGTACAACTCGGAACTGAACAGAAAAAGTTTCTACTTACCAGCTTAGCATTCTGCATGCATTTAAGATTTAGAAACATTGTCATATTTACATAAGCTGTTGTTTCTTAAGAATAAAGAGACATTTACCTTGAGTATCCCTATAATCTGCAGATTCTTCTAAAAGGTTTTTTAAATAATCTGTATAAAGAAAAATAACAGAGGTGTTTTTGTTAAAGAAATAAACAGCATCAGAAAGCATTAAAACCCAACATTTTCCTAGCAATCGGCTTTTCAGGCACACCTATGCCACAAAGGTCTATCACCACGTAACCTTTTAAATTTGTCCAGGTAATAACATAAGGAAAAGTAGCATTTCCACAATGAAAGTATATAATGATGTCTTGCTCAGGGAAGAACAAAAAAGCAGTGACTTTCTCTAAAGGGAAGTGATATTTGTGAGTATTATTCTGGAACAAAACAAAACCAGCGGGTGGAAGACAAGTACACACTTGCAATCATTTATAATTAAGATGACACAAGAAAGTTTGAAGATTATAGATAATCTTCTGAAGATTATTATAGATAATTATCTACAGGAGCTGAGAAAAAAAGTAACCCAATACAGCCAATCTGATTATGATCAATATCTTTCAGTTCAAAAATTATAAGTTTATAAATTATTCTCATAAATTATAAGCCAGTTTAGATGTTCTCATAGGAACTGTTGGTTTTCAATTGCAAATTTAGTTCTTCAACCACGAGGTGGCACTCTCAGTACATTCAAGACTTAGTAGTTTTTTCATCTATTTTACTCAGATAAAATGAACTCCAAATGTCTGACAATATGAGAAAACATCCCTCCTGAGATTCCATTCCCTGGTCTTGCGTCCAGTTCACCAAAAAGTATGCTATCCTGTCAAAGGCAAACATACAGCCTCAGTACAGCTCTGAACTGCTTAAATTTGAAAGAAACACAACTTTCTAAGGCACTTCCAAGGGAATACAGGTTTCAGGTTGATATTATCAACAAATACTAATTCGTAATTGTCTTTTAAATGAGGTACTCACATTCTGGCTGATTTAGAGAAAATGGATTGTATATGATCTAGGAAATGTTCAATTTCAGCTTAGCAGTTGTACACGTCTCATGTAGGAGTGAAAGAATTCAGCTCCCAGATGTTTGCCCTACCCAGATTCATCCTTTCACTCAAGAAGGATCGAGAGCCAATTGTTCCTGCCTTCATAGGACGTCTTGCTTCATGCATGCCCCTCAGAGAGCACTCAGAATACTGTAATGGTTTCCTTATGCAAAATAAGGGAATTATGAAATGCGTTTCTGCAGTCGAAACACCACGAAGAGTGAGAAATCTTGTCAGTTCATGAAAGCTTTGAGACAAACAAAACTACGGGAAGAAAAATATTTGGCACTGAAGCTTTATGTTTTGGCAAAGACCTAAGGGAGGATCCAAGAGAAGCATGAAGAGCAGGTTGGGATGAAGGAGCAGGGCCTTGCTGGGGGCAGCTGTGGGTGAGCAGGGGGGGTGGGAGCGCTGGGAGGTCTGGCTGGGCCTGGGAACACCCACAGCCTGCTGCTCCACTTCAGGTTCTGGCTGATCCTTATCAGGGAATGGCCAACGCCTGATTTTAACATGAACCTGACATGGCACAAACTTTTCCAGCTCCATAAAACTGCATCCTTCACGTGTCTCCACATCTTTTGCTGTAGTATCTACCAGACCTTCAAAGCGCAGTGCTTAGGTGCACACATGTTCCGCTAAAAAATGAGTTCACCTGTTCTCAGCTTGGGTTGTGTTTGTAAGAAACTGGCGTAAGACTAAAATCAACAGGAGGTATTTCACAAGGAACTGAGAGGAGTCCGCATGGTTTTTAGCTTGGTTCCTGCAGGAACCCACTTCACACACACACAGCAGCTGCTCTCCCCTGCCTCAGTGTCATTAAGTAGGAGCTGCATGTTACCACCCAGGCTGAGTGAGCATCATGGGCACCTTTCATAAAGAAAACAGACTGAAGTTATATTGCAACTCAGCCTCCACCAGAGCCAGAACAAAGGGCTCCAGGAGACACCTCCCAGCATAAAAGCGTGAGTCCCTACAGCTTATACAGAAACTACAGCTTCTTAAAACTGCCAGCCACAGAGTCACTTCTCTGAGGACTGGGAACAAGAGGTCAGGTGGATGTAATTCACTAATCTGCAAATGCTTCACTGGCACTTTCTAGTACATGGAAACATCCAATTTAATATTCAAAGTAACTGCACTGAAAACTTAAAACCAGAGACCCAACACGGGACCTAATTGCTTCTTGGCACATTCATGCCTTATGACACATTCCCCCAAAGAACAATACTTCACCTCATACCATTTGTGGGGTTTTGTTTTCAACTGTACGTATTAGCACTTTAAATCATATCCACAGATAACAGAGGGAAAATTAAAGAGAGATTTTAACATAGCAACCTGATCTAGAGGGAGGTGTCCCTGCCTATAGCAGGGGAGTTGGAACTGGGTGATCTTAAGGGTCCCTTCCAACCCAAACATTTCTATGATTCTATGATAACTGCAACCATTTAAAATTCTGTATTTAAAAAGGAAGGCAGCTCTTGTACTGCAAGACGGAAACAGACAAAAAAACTTCCGGCTGTAAAATCCTGGAAGTGGTAAATATGTAATTTTGATCTCTTTATGTGTATCTGGCAAGTAAACAGCTAAAACTCAGCTTCAGAGAAGCAATGTGATAGACTGTTTCAGTTTCTTCTGCGCATACACACTGGAAATTCTGTGCTTTGCAACAACTGTCTGGAGGTACTGCCTTAAGCTCTGCAAACAGACTATTTCACAGACATGAACAGATTTAGCAAAAACATTCCTAGACAAAATAAATACAGAAGTTAAATTCTAAGGTGGAATGGTATCTGTGGTCTTCGCCAAATTTTTTCCCCTTTGAAATGTACTTCAGTTATTCAGACATTTTACTCAGTTGTTCTACACGAGACACTGGTTTCTGGGTGAAAACATGAAACATGTATACATTACGGACCGCTTTCCACAACTGCAGAATAAAATATAAATCATATTAATAATATTAAAACTATCAACAGTGTCAGACCCTCAGCACCGGGGTTTCCTTCTGTTGGTTTGAACAGAAAGGAGATGATCATACCGATCATCCTAGGACAAATCTGACAGTAAGCACGGACCTGCTTTAATGTAATAGAGAACAGTACAAGCGATGTAACAATAAAACAGAAGTTGAGACTATGCAGGAAATTAGGTGGAAAGATTATTTTTAAATTACAGAGCGCTGAAAGAGAACTGTAGCATTGTAAATGGCACAGAAGTCTGACTAACACCCAAACAAGTCGCAATCTCTGTTTCACAACTGATAGCAACCTCCCAGCTGCATGACAATGCAAGCCTCCCATTGATCACAACACAGCAAAGAGGCCATCCTAGCAAAACAAATCGTATCAACATATCTCCATGAGAAGAGAAAACCCATCCAAAATCCCTGGTCACCCAAATACTACATTTCATGCCATAGAATAACTGACTTCATGTAAACAAGATGCATGCATTAATTTACACAAACCACTTCAAGAGGAATACAAGTATTTACATTGAGAAATACTACTTCTCTGAAAGAGTGGTCAGGCAGTGGAATGGGCTGCCCAGGGAGGTGGTGGAGTCACAGACCCTGCAGGTGTTCAAGGAATGTTTGCATTTTGTGTTGAGGGACATGGTTTAGTGAGAGCTATTGGTGATGGGTGGATGGTTGGACTGGGTGATCTTGAAGGTCTTTTCCAACCTTGGTGATTCTGTGATTCTGTGAAAAGAACCACACTACCAGAGAAAGGCTTTTTAATAGAAAACACTCTAATTTTTGTCTGACTTCTTCCTCTACTTATATTCTGAAGGCAGACCTTAAACATGTCTTCAGAAAGGTAGACTCAAAAATTAAAATTCATAATTTTGCTACATACCCCAAAACACAACAAAAAATCAACACACAAGCATTGGTTTACGACAAATTGTTCTTATGCCTTCCATCCACCTGACAGAAGCCAGTAATTCACTTTTCCTTCATGCTAGAGGCCAGTAGCTATCACTTCTACTCTTCTGCTTCATTAACTACTTCTTGTCTCAAATTGTCCAATTTAATTACATTGAACTCAAAGCATTCATTCTTAAAATGGAATTGGCCTCAAGTCTGACAATTCTATTTCTGAGCTGTGAAAAAGCAGTGTGTGTTCAAAAGCGGATTTTTCAATCGCCCTCAGCCTCCCATCACTCAGCTGAGGATAACAAGAGACACCATCTCTCTCTCTACAAGCCTTGTGTTGTGAAAAAGAGGATAGAAACTTATCATATGACAGGGAAGTGCTTGCTTGTATTGTACAAGTCTTCTACTCAAACCAGATTTTCTGGAGGAGAGATTCACCTCACCTTCATTTCTTCCTGTTAAAAATACGAAGTCTCTAATTAACCTCCCCAGCAACCCAGTTAATATTTGCTGTATAGAGCTCAGGGTTATGTGGGAAAGTGGAATTTTCCTTGGTGGGATGGAAAAGCTGTATAATTAAATAGAAATACAGCTGAGTTGTGCCTCTCCTTGCCAGATTTCTAAGTCCACCTGCTCCTTTTGTTAGCACAAAAGCAACTATACTTCAGAGCACAGCAACAATCACGTAGCAGCAGGTTACTAGTACAAAGCTGTCCTACCAACACAGCATCTAAATAGCAAGAAATCCCTGCTGACTCAGGCCTCGCAGCTTCGTTTCCTGGATTGTTTTTTCTCCTTTAAGCCACTGCCCCCTCCTCAGCCACACACAGATGCCCATTGTCTCTGCCTGGGGCTGCTGCTGCATCACTGCAGCATCACTTTTGTTTTGCTCACTCCAACAGCAGAGCCGAATACTCGGTATATCCTCCAAAGGCTTTGTTCAGAGATAACTCAGTATTATACAGAGCTGCTAGAAGGTAACAATGTGGAGAAGTCATCCACTGAGATATAGGAGAGTGAAAATCTCAGAAGACAGTGTGAAATGGCGTGAATAATTGAACACAGCAAAAATGAAGGAGATCCAAAATAAAAGCCCCCTGCCACAGCATAATTCATTTCTTAGTCTGATCTCTTTCATTCCTCTCATGGGACACGAGAAATTTATTTTTCTAAAGCAGTAACCAGCACTGCAATCCAATTCATGTAAATAGCATGTGTGTTTACAGATTTTATTAAAGTTGGGTGGCCCCAGCCAGAACTCCACATAAGCCAGTCAACAAAGGATGAGATTTTCAGGTCTTGTCTAAAACAGCTGCTCCCTGCCATAATGACAATTAACAGTTACAAAGAAGTCTCCTTCTACTTCATAGTAGTAGTGTTTCTGTGCCATTCATCACTGACATCTCTCACTTTGCTATGTATACTGACAAAGGAATTGCTCCCCTGTTCCGCCTTTTTATTGGAAACCTTTGAACTTATCCAAGGCATCTCCACTGATTGAGGAATATATAGCAAGCCTACACAATGCCTTGAGCCAGCGTCCTTATAAAATAAAGCAACTCCTCAAATGCCTTCTTGTGGTTTTATCAATTAAAAGACACTAATATTTTCTCCCACAAAGTTGTTTGTTTGATAAAGGCTTTTAACCCCTCTTTCCCAACTGTGACTTCCATGAGACAATTAAAAAGAAAACAGTTCAGGTTAATAACTTAGCAACTTCTCCACAGCGCTGATGTTTATATCTCCCACAGCATCACTAGTCTAAGTACTTGCTGGGGAAATGCCAACAAGCTGCTACCGAGCCAAACAAAGGGTCATACAGCATTTTATTTTGCAGTTACTGCATAAACAGAGGCTATTTTTAAATAGGTCATCAAGAAGCAACTTCCAAAAACAATGCCTTAAGTATTTCCAAATCCTTACAGGAGCCATCCCCCTCTTACAACAAACACATCTCAAAATACTTCACAAAGGAGAGGCCCATACCACTGCACTCCTTTTACAGAAAATGAAAGTACTGCATCAAGGAGACAACTTCCTCAAGGTCACCTAGACATGCAGTGCCAAAGCCCAGGACAGAGCCCAGATTTTGTAGTCCTGTACCAGCTCATGCCCCTGCGACAAGTCTTGAGTGCTTAACAGTTAACATTTACCAAACCCACACTTCTTTTTTTTTAAAGGAGAAAGGTTTTCAAAGTCAAAACACATGGGCAGGAGAGAAATGGAGAAACTACTTGCAAGAAAAGCTTACAGATGTACAGACAAATCTTTCAGTTCCTTCTCCTTGTTTCTAGTTTCCCATACTACTATTTTCCATTAAAAGAAAAATAATAATAAATTCAAAAGGGGAGCTTTCCAACCCTCAGTAAGAAAATTACTGTCTTTAATTACCACAGAAACAAGCAAAAAACACCAACAATTTCATGTTTTCCAAGTACCACTGAATTTACCACTGGGGAACACACCACAGCGCTGGGAACATTAGCATTTCACTTGTGAATCTTGTTGCAGTCAGTGTTACCAAAGAAAGCCTCCAAGCCCATGCTGCATTTTCAACAAAGCTTTATATAACTGAGGTCAGAGAAACATGCTTTGCAGATGGATACAACCGCCCGAAAACACGTTTTCTGGAATACACGAAGACTGGTTTCTTAAGATTGTATAAAAGCTTGACTGTACCTGTCAAAAGGAGTCTGTACTGGGGAATCCTCTGAACTGGCTTGAGCAGATAGTGCTTGAGGGCCAGACTAGCACAGCGGGGGCTCATCTGAAAGAAATAGTCAACATAAGCAACAATTCTATGGTAGTCAAGAGCTCCAGTAAAAGCAAACTGAACTACAAAGAGTTGTCGACAATATCAGATAAGCTGATCTTAAAGGTGTGACTACTGTAGCATTACATTGCACCACAAAGCAAGTATTTCCCTGTGTGGAACATGTATGTAAAATTAATCATGAGTTAAAAGACATCAGTAAGCATCCATACTCTCTGTGAATTCAAAATAGGTTATTTTGCTTATAAAGGAGAGAAGTGGATCCTCCCAGAAATAAAGGAAAGGGCAGTTGCAAAGACATGCTAATTTGTAATCACTGTAAATGTCCATTAGGAGGAAAGGCAGAGAAGAGAGCAGTAATCACTCAAGGAGTTTTAATTAATCCAAACATCTAAAGACAACACACAATTAAAAGATCCATGCTTTAAAAAAAAAAAAGCAATTATCTTGAGTTTGCCTTCAAAATAACAAGTATCAGAAACACTGAGTCCTTGAAGACTTGAAGATTTATAAAACTAGCAGAGAAGAGATTACTCAAGGGGAAGCTTGCATCATAGGAGGTAAATTCATAGACTGTGTGGATCGTGTTCTGATCTCCTTTCTGATTTAAGAGGATTATGTAAAAATCTGGCATTGCTTTTAGTGACATGAATCAGCTTTCAACTGATTGTTGCATGGGCTGGATTTAAAAGCTTCTACAAATATGTAGACTGTTAAGAGTCACTTTTGTATGTTTCTAACTGAAATGAAATATGATTCCCATGAGTAAGCTACTACCCTGTATTGTGGTGGAAAAATCAACCTGCTTAAAATAAGACAGTTAATCATTGCATTATGGTCAAGAGACCAAGCCCAAAAAAGCAACTGGTGATTTTGCTAGTATGCCTTTGATACAACTTGTAGCAAGCACTGAATTTTCTGAAAACGAAAGTCTTTTGGCAGCCAGCATCACTAATTACTTTGTAAAATATGAATGTCTTTTCACTTTCACCCTACAAGGGCTCAACCCAAGACCCAGCAGAAAAAAAAAATCAAATTAGAGAGTGGTCTCTAAAGTCTTACGTAAAAATGACAACTGCTAAAAAGTTACAAAATAGGATATATGTTAAAAAAGAACACAGTACCTCAAAGTCTTTCACTACTGAGGCAAAGCCTGCGTTCTTCTTACACTGTTCATCTAACAGCGCAATATTTTTATCAAATTCTTTGATGTAAGTTGAGTACATCTTTAAGTAGGGGCCCTTTTTCACAAATATGTCAGCAATTCTTTGATGTTCAAGCCTAGAAACAAGAACAGAGCAATTAGTCACAAAAAGGTATACATGCTAACCTTGCAGCAAGACATCGATCATCTTCATGGTAAGATGTGACAGTTGATTTCTGAACAAAAAGCTTACAGTCCAGCAGACAGGCGTTCAGCTCATGAGCTATTCTGAAAAGTCTTACCAGGCACACTTCTGCATGCTAATTTGGAGTTAGATCGCAACCACTTGATTCACAGTCTGCTCTAAATGATCTGGAACCATTTGAACACATTAATACAAGCTGGATTTCCAGGGAAACGGATCTTCAAACTTCAAGATGGTGTCTCACTCAGGATTACAGTCTTTACTCATTTCAGTGCTTCTGTCTGTACACTTTCTTTGGGTGGCTTAGGTCCACCCATCAGTGTAACTGAGAATGAACTTCAGCAGGACTGCCCATCAGCACTGTCTGGTGAGTAAACTTCAACTACCTTGGAAAGGCAAATCAATTTTCATAAAAGCCTCCTGTTCCTCTCATGCAGTCCATTTATCGTGCCCACGCACACGCAGAAACAAGAACTTTCAACTGAAACCTATGTTTTAAACAAAAAAAGTGTGGTTGCTTAAAGCATGTGCTGACATGCCTTCTGGATGCCCCTCAGTGCCAAATCAAACAGCAAAACGGAAAGGTACCCCTGTACCTTCAAAGCCTATTCTGTCATTTATGAAGGCATGTGAAAAACAAACGAGAGTCAGACTGTGGTCACGTGGAGTCTTTAAAACCCCACAGACAAATCTTAACAACATCAAAGGAGCGGTGCTCCTTCACTGATAGTCACCAATGAGACAATCGCTCCTCCAGCTCCCTCAGGAGGTCCCGGTTGAGCTCGTACAGCTGAGGTAGGTAGTACAGGATCTGATTCAGGATTCTGTCCTCAATCACAGGCTTCCCGAGCTGCCTAGAGGCGTGTGCCACCGCGTCCCGGAAATCCTGCCGGAGCACAAAGAGAAGCCCTCACCATGAGCCAACAGCCTTCAAAGCACAGTGCAGACATCAGTGTTTTCTCTGCAGACATTCCAGGCCCTGCTCCCTGTTACCAAAGAGAGGAGGGTGCCATCTGGGTTATGTTTCCCTGCAGCTTCAACTCACTCCCTTGGGTCAGCCTTAACCCCTTCAGTTTGATGCCGGAGCTTGACTCTCTCACTCCTGGACATACGCTGTGGAGGTTGTTCATTATTTTTTAAATACACCCTTAAGAAATGAGCTGATACTACACACGAGGAAACTAGAGTGAAAAAGCACTTCTATCTACAAAGGTATTGGTTGCCTTGAGCATCTTCTTGCTCAGATTTGGGCAAAAAAAAGCAAAAATGTTACATCAGTCAATGCAATCATAATAATCATAATCTAAAACCATATTTTTTGTTATTTGGCAGTTATTTACAAATGCATTCTAGGAAGATGTGCTGCCTGGATTAAAAATGCTGTGTCACAAGAACTTTCTATACGTAGCAGCTCTCACAGGAAAATACACATTAACAAAGAGCTATTTTAACAATGCACTGGAACTGTGAGATTTCAAATGTTGTCCATTATCAAAATAACATTGCTACCTTCAAAACGTTCCCAGGAAGGAGCAAAACTGCATTAACCACTGAAGGGTCCTGGTGTATTTTTATGCTTCAACCAGCTCTCAACAGGGCAGAGCTAAGTTTATTGGCCCTTATTAAACTACTCAGAATTAAAATCTTGGCCCTGGTCAAGTCAGTATGGCTAGGATTGTACACATAATGAAATGTGGGATTCATTAGGCAAGGTGTTTTCCCTTATCACAGAGAATTTCCAAAAAAGATTTAGCAATTCAGCATTTCACTCGAAAAAATAATCAAAAACATAACTTTAAAATGAGAAAAAAGAAAATCCAAATATCTATTTTATCATGTCTCACTTGAAGTTGGGCATCAGCATAAAACAGTTTGTAATAGCTCTTCTTAGTTTGCATCTGCTGAAACCTAATAATGCACGCAAAATCTATAGGTGACCCGAAAAAGGTGACTATATGGCATGTTCCTATGTGCAGTGATGAGGCACATTTTTAAATACACATGGGGTTCACATCTGGCTTTGAAAATTTGTAGGGTTCTTTGGTTAAGATAAAAAAAAGAATGAGGCTCACACACACCCAAGTCTACTGCTCCAGGTCTCACTGGCTATCTCATCAGCCCAGCATCTGGCACTATTTAGGGTTTGTCAGACTCCAGTCTCAGCTTTCTCCTGGCCTCTCCTCATTACATCAGCAAGCTCCAGACAGCTTCTTGCTCTGTGACCCTGGGTCGGGAAGGCTGCGCCAGGGCACAGTTATGACAAGAAACTGAAAAGAGATACAGGGCGATGGCTGTGATGGGGAAGGCTGAGAACTAAATGCAAGGGAGTTAAAAAACAGATGGCGTTATTCATATGGAAATGCTCTGGTTTACATCCTCTGTGTAGACTAGTGACACATGGGTTAACTACCAGCTGCATCTTATGGGTTTTTCTGACCCTAGGGCATTGCTTAACACTGAAATGATACATGGAATTACAATGGCAAAAGCTCAAACGAGGCTTTCTGAAGAGCTCCATGCAAAATGCACCATCATATTATGATAATATTCCCTTCAAAAATCCCACGCACACACAATATACTGTATATGCTCTGCCATGGGGTGGAACAAGAATTTTCTCCGAGCACTATAAGCCTACTTGCATGATGAAAAGAAAAGTGGTTTTGTCTGTAACGAAATCAACAAGCCCAGCTTTTCCCTGGCCACACAATAAACGGCAAGCAGGGAGCCAGGTTTAAGCACCAGTAGATAAGACAGGAATGTCACTTGTAGTTAAGAGCATTTATTTAACTTCTAGATACAGAATTCAAAGAGCCTGCAGGATGTTTTTCAAATGCAGGGGGTTTGGGTTTCTCTATTGGCTTGATCCAAAGTCCATCAGCCTCTCTGGGCTTTGGATCATGCTGTCAAAGACTGGGCCATGAGCACAGCCAACCAAAACTTTGTTTTCTCACCCCTGCTTCTCCCTCCACAACCGAGGAAAGGGAGGAAGCCCCGCAGAAAGGAAACAGAGGGAAGAAAGATAACGTGAAGCTTTCAAATGATGCAAACCAGACTGCTGAACAACAAAGGCGATAAACTTCAGAGCTATTTTTCCCCTTCGTTTTTGGAATCATCAAGTCTCCACTTCAGAGGCGGCGCAATGTATTTGTCACTGTAATCATATTAAGATTTATTTATAACCTGGCAGTGGGTGTGAAGTAACTGTCATGCCAAGTTCATCTCGAGATAAACCTGGGAGGTGAATGCAGAGAGCACATGCCTGAGGAGAGGGGGTAGGAAAGCCAAACAAATGGAGCGGGTCTCCAGCTAGCAGTGCTGCCATTCAAGTACTGCCTTCCCAGAAAGCAATTCCTCATCTAAAAGGACCAGAACCTACAGCGGCTCTGTTTTAATTACTAAACATAAAACATATTAACCTAAATAGTAAAATCTGAAATTTTACTCCAAACGGCAGAAGCTATTCAGTCAAGTTCTTTTTTTTCGTATGGGAAAGTTCCTTTCTTACATATAAGTGGCTTCAAAATTAGAAATTACAGGAATACCAAGTTAACACACCAGCACCTAATTCCTTCTAAAACTAAATCTGTGCACCAGATTCATAAAACCAGAATAAAAACAGAACCACTGCTGCAAATAATACACGCATTGCTCTGATACCTATAAATACCTACAAAAAGTGGCTCATGTTACAAAGATATTTAGCATATAGTACTAACATAATGCTGCTGACAAGCACTGCTTTCTTCAGTCTGTTCAAAGACGGCCACCTGAGCTGCCCTAGAAATTACTGTGTTGGAAGCAGTGCAGCAATTCACCACAGTTAATTTTAAAGCAAGGTTTTATAATTAAAAATGAGCATTCTGAATACTCATAAAATTCTTTGCAGTACTTTGGAATTAATGTGCTTATTTCACTAAAAAACACCACCTGCAACTCTGGACCAAATATTTCATATGCTGTATGACACAAAACAAGAGATTATGAATCTGAAACTGGGATGATTCATACACTTTCAAGCTTACTACTTCCTTTCAGAAGATGAGAGGCTGTTGTACACTTCCTGAAAACTGCTTTTTGAACTACTGGGTTTGAGTTTCTACATCATATTCTGGTCCAAAGGTAATCACAGAATCATAGAATGGTTTGGGCTGGAGGGGACCTTTAAGATCATCTAGTTCCAACCCCCCTCTTAGTGGCCGGGGCTCTTCCCAATAGTCCATGCTATTTATGCAATGGCAGTTGCCTTCACCCAGACACTTGAAGAGGATGGCATCATAACCATCCCTGGAAAGTGCGTTCTTCCCAAACCACCAAACTCATTCATTCTAGACTAAGACAGCAGCCCACTAGGTACTTCTCCATATGAAAATCTAGTTCAAGCAGTTTTCTGAGAGTATGTCTTTTTGCTGAATTAATGCCTGGTAAAACATTCTCAATTCAAAAACCTCAGAGAATTTTATTTATTCTATCAGTATGCCCCCCCTGCTAAAGCTGTTCCACTTTTTAAACAGAAGAAGGATACCAACATTGCTGTTTCTGCTTGACCCTCTCTCCTTCAACCCCTCCTTTAATGCAGTTTCCTTAAATAAGCAAACAGCAGTGATATCTGAAATAATTCTGACCCCATTATGAATCATCTATGCCCAGCCCACGCACTTCCCCTCTGCAAAGGCCCTGAGTCACAATTCCTCTCTTTCCACTGGAGGATTCCCAGTGCAATGCCAAGCAACCTGCCCATCTCAGCAAAGAAGGAGCAAACGTAGATGTTTAGCTGTGTACTAACAGGACTAAATTCCCACTCAGTTGCTGACTGATTAACTGCACCTTCCGGTATCTAACATCTGAAGGAAGACAAGTCAAAATGAGTGAAATTAAACTTTCATATGCATTTAGCAGGAAGAGAAAGAACAACATCATCTAAATTTGGCCACATATTTTACTCCTAAGGTTTCAACCAATATTCATCTTGGATCTGTTCTCTTAGAACATACCATCAGCAAAGCAAAAATAAGCCATAATCTCTTCTTCTGAAGTATAACTCCAGCTAAATACACCTGCAGATAGCTCAAATATCAGTTTAATTTAAGGAGAAAAATATCTTTGCACTTGGACACTTTTCAAGGAACACACACACACATCCTATGGGGAAAAGAGCAAAGTTCCCTGTTTGCATTCCAAGGAGCAGCCAGTCTGCTGCACTGTGACAAACTGTAACAGTGCTGCCAGGAATACACTTGCATTTCAAAACATATTTAAAGCAAAATATAACTAGGCAATCTTAACTACAACTTTATAATTAACAAAGATCGTGAATAAGCATGGATCATGACATCTCACAAATCCATGAGGTTGCTTCTGGAAAACTGACAAGGAATTCCATACCTTTTCTCTATAAAATCATGTACAAGTTTTTAATAACATAATGTAGCTATTTTTACAACAATTATTTGACTATGACATATTCTAAGCAAGAGTGAGTAAATGGACCAACGTATCCTTCCAAATCAGAACTATTTCATCAGCCTTTTCAACAAGATAATGACAGATGCAATTAATTGTCAAATGCCTCAGTCAGAAATTCTAAACCACTTCAAAGACTAAAAATTTATCATGTTTTCACCTCAGACCAGTCAAATATCAAAGTTGGAAAAAAAAAAAAAAAAAAAAAAAAAAAAACCCCAAAAACTGAGAGGTTGAGAGACAGGTATTTTTTTTAATATATAATTTTGCAAATGTTTTCTGAAAATGGAAACATATCAAACCAAAATTTCCCATTCTTCTAAGTGCCTCTGTAAGGACACAGAACAGAAAATAGAAAGATGTTTGACCTCTGATCTGCCTGCTGCAAAAAGAGGGTGACCTTGTGGCTGCAGAAAAGTTGCAGGTGCCTTCTGACAACCTCCTTCTGGCTCTCAGAGTCCTAATAAGGACAGAACTGGGATGTAAGTTGGAAGCGCTGACCTAAAGGCTCAGGCAAAAGCTTGCAGGCCTAAGCTTTCCTTTTCTAACATAGCACAAAGGAGCACACTGAGCTTTGCATAAGAAGGACCCATCCGAAAAAGCACATTTACTTGCTGGATCAGAAACCTCACTACCCATTCCACAGCAGGAAGGGGAAAAATCTAATAGAAAAGGAGAAAAAAGAGAGCAGTGGGTTTGGGGAAAAAAAGACCAAACATGTATTTACATATATACAGAAACACACATATATATATTTGTTCTTATACATATATAGGAAAAAAATGGATAAAAGAGCTGACAGTACCTAGGCCAAGCAGTGCATCTTTACAGTGACAGGGGTGGCTTAAGGATCTCTCTCACTTGTGCAAAGCAAAGCATTCCCAAAGAATCCCATGACAAAGAGGCACAAAGAGCACTGGCCCTACATTACTCCCATCCAGAATCGTGCCCTATTCCCTCATATCTCACATCCAGTTCACGGCTCCTTTCTTTTTCTCTGAGTGCCCCTAGGGGAAAAGTAACACTTCTCACTTCTCAGCCCTACAGAAACTACACATGGGCTCACAAAGATGCATACAGGTGTGTTGTTTTAAGTCCCTTTGTTTTCTGGAGTTTCTGAGCATTCTACTCAAATCTCATCCACTAAAACAGATTTACAATAATTACAGAAGTGCAAGGAATTCAAGATTGCAACTCGTGTTCGATTCCTCCCTCAAGCAAACCCATTTGAGAAAGCACCATTGTACCAAGCCAGTTAAAGTACATTATCTCTACTGTGACTGGCTTACTTCATGGTATAGAAATGTCTCCAAGCATTTATAATTTTGTAGAGATCTTTTGTAGTCTGCCTTCAGCAGAAGAAGCCAGGCATACTCACAAAGCACAGCAGTGTCCAGAGAGGCACCCTGACAGTCCAGAGGAGCTGCACCACCTAACACGACTGCATTAATATAAAAGAAAGAAAAAAAAAAACCCTCTAAAAAAATCAGCGGTGCTTGTAACCAGTTTGCAATCCCATTCCCACCACCTCAGCAGCTTTAGGTTCTACTTCAAATTCTTCAAGCATCAACAGCTCTGTTCCCTGGCTGTAATAAGAGCCACTATCTGCAGAACTGGCTTTGGTAATACAGACTGAACAGAATCAGCAGAATTAGTCACTACATGTCAGGTATTTACTTGAACCCTGGCAGAGGGTACACAAGGTGTAATGGGGACTTACCTGACAAACTCAGCAAAGACCCACTCCTCACTATTCATAAAGTAGTAATAGCCAGTATGGGCAGAGCCAATGATTTCAATCTGAGAAGTCTCTCAGTCTCCTCCGTTAGGCAATGCTGAATACATGCTGATTCTTACTTCTAGCCGACGGAAACATTTCTAACCTGTTGGTACTTGCCAGTTACAAACTAGCATACTGGTTTCATGTGAGCTATCCAGTAAAACAACACAAAACACTCCCCGGAACACTGCATGTTTACAACGCTTGGACAACCTTAAGCTTACACCAGAAACTTCCCTAACTCCCTTCTATCTTCCTTTTCCCACATTCTTCCTCTGTCTGTGTCCTCTACACGGTCAGCCTTTGTTTCCAAGGGCTTTAAAACCCAGATGTCTCTTTAACACATACAGGCATGGGGTATCAACTGCTCTGCTGGGAAACCTGCTCCAGTAAAATCCATACATGTTACCTGAAGCTGGATTTTCAAGAACTGGCACACTGGAAAGTGAAAACACCTTTAAAGCATAAACTGATACTGGAAAAATGTGATAATTAAAAACAAATAGCTTAAAAATTGTCTATACTCATTACAACAATTCTCTCCCTTTAATCAGCATTTAGACTTAAGTTTTCTACTACAAATAATGCTGAAAATAAATTATACATTGGCCACAACTGCCTGAGCTAGCATTTGAAAATCAAGCTTGAACAGGCTCAATTACTAATCAATTACAAAAACAGAAGGCAGAAGAGGAATCAGCAAGTGCTGTGGGAATTTTTTTTGTTGCCTTGAAGATCTCCACATTATAGCACTGTATACAACCATACATAAGAGTCTTTGTTCCCAGTTCCACAGAACATGCTTCTCAAGAGACCGACATGGACAAACTCATCTGTTTGTAATGCAACTACTTCTGGCAGGAAAAATCACTGTGCTTGTACTACACAGAGTGGCAAAATGGTACAAATAGATATAACTTAGAAGTTGATAGGAATCTTATCAAATGAAGCTAGAGAAAGCTAAAGCTAATTAACTTACATTTTTTTCATCTTCTACAGAGCACATTTAACACATGACTGGTTTGCATAAACGAGGATTAAATACTTAACCCTTGCTGTGGACATCATGTTGTGCGTACTGCAGTCACAGCTGCTATCAGAAAACAAGCACCTGCCAAAGAGCTGCAGCCTAAAAAAATACACCATATGATGGATGCAAGAGAAAACTAACTAATTAGGTTATCTAAATAATGCATCTTTTTACTTACTATTTCTAATGGCAAATTGGTCTCTTCCTCTCCCCTTTACTTTAAAAATCATTCTAACCAAAGATTCTATTTAGGTTGCTATGGTAGAAATTGGTTTATAAATATGGTGCTACTTAATATGGATATATCCATATATGTTAAGTATTCAAGCAGTATCCCCAACTCAGCAGGAAGACTGCATACGTTAATAAAGGAGACACAGAATGAATCGTATTCATACATTATTAAAAAAAAAAAAGAATTTTAAATTATGCAGACACTGCAGGAAAAAAAAAAAATCACATTCACTACAATAAAACCAGGACACTAAACTTTAACAGAACAACTTTTTTAATACTTACAATGTGTAAGAGCTTTAGCACGTCCACAAACCTATCAGAAAGGCAAGAAAAAGCAGACAGTTAAATCTGAACTGCCCAATTAAAATAAACTGAGAAGCTGCTCAGCTTAGCATTGACACTTACACTTTCTCTGAGCTCATGATCTCCTTGGCAATATGGTAAACTTTTGTCTTCTTTCCCGCTGCCTTGCTCTGCAAATAAAATTGTATATTATACTATTATTTCAGGCCAGTAGTTCCTCAAATCCAACATGATTATTCAGTAATTATTTCTAATAATAATAATAAGTGTAATAAGTGTTTTATACTGTTTTGAAATCTCCTGCCTTTCCTGAATCCATGTGAAAATCAATTTAACTTGTAGCTAGAAATAACACTAATTGTTAGCAGCAGTTTTTATGTAACTGTCAGCCTTTCTACTTAATTGTTACAGGAAGCACTGCTGCCATAATGAATGAAGCAGTAGGAAGTGACAATTATTAGTTAGTGAAAGTAGTGAAGCACGGATAATAAGTGCATATCATACTTTTTTCCTGATTATTACAGCATGAGTAGTATTTGCAGTAAACTCAAATGGCTTTCTCAAACATCTTAAAAGAAAGATGGACTTTATTGAAAAAGATGAAAGGAAGAAAATGTCACCACAGAACAGAAAAGTCAGCTTCTGATAATTTACTAAACAAGCTGCTAGAATAAGAAGCAGCCTTGCTGTAAAGTTGTGTGAGCCTTATAATCTACTTGTGACATAGTTTAGATGTTGCTGGTTTTTACATACACAAATACAGCTTCCAAAAATCAAGGCTACTATTCAACGCCAGACAGAAATAAACAGGAATAGCAAAGCAAAAGGAAGTAGGTGCCAAGATGCAATTATTTTTTTCTGCACAATAACTCCCATGCATAATTTCCTTCAGATAAAATACACTTTTTTTCATCACAGCTCTCATGGTTTGCCATATGCCTCTCTACTGCCAGCTGTCACTACATCTATTACGTATTCAGGCTTCCATTTCAATGGGCTGGAAAGAAAGCATGGATGAGGAGGACTGAGACATCATGACGTACAGAAAACATGCACAATCAAAGTTGTGGGGAGGCAGTATTGAATATAGGAGGTACAGCCATTAAACAGTTACTTTGAAAATCAAGCCTCAGTTGCACAGCATATATGGAATTTTGTCTCATAAGCCCTAATGCTGCAAGATTCAGCTATGGTTATAATTCTTAATATTGTTTTTAATTTAAATGCAATTACCAGTCCCAAATTGCTAAATTAATTTCTAAACTCAGTAATTCAGTGTTGTATTTCACATATGCTAAATATATCACATATTTTCATTTATTTTATATACACACAGGGATTTTACTTCAAAAATTAAGCTGATTTCCAAAAAGTACTTAGATCTACACAAGTCAATCAGATGAAGGCAAGACTGTAATGCTCATCCTCAAGCCTCAGTGACATTTCAGACAGCACAGCTGATACATTCACAACAAGTCTGAATTCACAAACACTTCCATTATGCAAAGCAAGGTATTGCTGTGCTTCTGGCAGTTGCAAATTAGATGAAAATTAGTATTTTGAGAACAAGATGCTAATGCTGAACAACTACAACATGTAACATCACAGTCCACTTTCAGCTCCCTTTGGAAGCCTTTTCATGTACCAGCTGGCACTGAAAAGACCACTTGGCATTTGTTCAGCCAGAAGATCCTCTGAGCCTAGAGGGGTGCAAGTTAGGAAGATCAGAACTGGGCTCCCTCTCAGCCGCGCTATTGGAAGGGAGCCTTGTGACTTCTCTAACAGGCAAAAAACATCAAAACACCCAGATGCTTGTGGTGGGGACAAACAAAAACAGAACCAGCTGAAGGCCAAGGCAGGGATTGCTTCATTTCTCTCATGCAGCTGCCAGAGCTGTGAGGAAGTTGGAAGCAAGGAGCGGCTTGCTGCTAATCCCCAGCTGCCGGCTGCACGTGCCACAAGCCGGCTGGCGTGAGCCGACCAGCAGATGCTTCACAGTGAGCTCTGAATTACTTGGTGGCTGTGCTTGTCCATGAAACCTGTCTGAGAAGCCTCCTAACAGGAACATTCTTCTAAAAAACTCTGTCACGGAAGGTTGAGAGCATTTCTAGGGGCACACAGATCAGCAAGTCTTGTAAAATGAAATTCAGACCTGATACTACATAATCAAATCTTCTTTCCCAGCATTAAAATATCTCACTTCAATAATCCTTTTTTTTTTTTTTTTTCCTTCCCAAAAAGGAGCCAAATAATAGTCTACCACTGTAGGAAACAACGCTTCACTTGCAAGGAGATGAAGCGCCACCAAAGCTGCCAGGACTGCTGCTGAGAAGAGGCAGTATGTGTATCTGTATATATCTATATCTGTATACGGGTACTTACTATCTATACTTACTATGTATCTGTAAATATTCTACATGCCTGCTGGTGTCAGAACTTCCAGAACTACAAAAAAGAACTTCTAAAAATGCAACAAACTGAGAAATAAGATTAAAAGAGAGGCAATCATTCTGATCAGCCATTCGCAGAAGTTAGCAGAAAGTTGACAACTATGGCTCTCTCTCCTTTGATGACCACAGAAGAGAAAGCTGCCTGCAGAGACAGAAGCCTTCATTACATGGCCAACCTTCTGATAAAGGACCACCTACACAAAACTGCAACTTCTAAGAGATTTTCCAGAAGGAGGTCTTTGGACCTTTCAATCTTCATCTTGCTCCACTCTTTGGGCTTTGCCAACGCTGACAAACAAAACAATTTTACATTCAGTGCATGGGAGACATGATGCACTCAAGGATCTATGAGTAGATAACCTCCTTAAAATATTTACAGTCCTGATCATTTTAAAGTTGAAGATCTGTAAATATACACCTGTGAATGTAATTATTAGAGGCACGGTAGGCAGCACTGCAGCTCAGTGAAAGACAAAGAACAAACGTGCTGAGCAACACACTTTCCAAGAGCATATGTATAAGCTAGGTCTCTTAACATTAGGATAATGTACGCAAATCAAAGTTTTGTAAATAGCACACGAAACAATAAAAATGGAGAAGTTGAATATATCCACTTATGTCAACTCAATGCTTTACTTGAAAATACCTCAACAGGTTCTCAGAAAACAGCACGGGAGTGGGGAGCAGCTGCGGAAGATGAAGATGAAAAGATACCTGATCTTGAGAATCAGGCTCCCCTTTGCTGGAATCAGAATTGGTGTCGTCATCTTCATCGGAACTGTTCATGATATCTTCCTCATCTGACTGAAGATCTCCTATTCCCATGCCAGGATGATCATGGTGCTCTTCTAAGGATCTAAAATTAAAGTATAGACAGTTGATAAAAATACCATGTTTTATTGAGGTAGAGCCTTCTGCTTTACCCCACAACAACTAATGTGCTTGGTATCAGAAGCACTGAGTGCAGTAGCACATCATCTGAAAACACTGATGACAATGGTAGCATTTTCCACAGAGGACCCCCAACTCTGCAATGTTTTATTTACGTTGGTATTTGTGCAGTGCTCACTAACAGCAGCCAAATGCCATGGGAACTTTGGAGTATTTATGTTATTTTTGTCCTTCAGAGTTTACTTCACAGCAGATTTGATAAGTATTCTCTTTTTGCTACAACCATCTATGGTGTAATGTTTGTACCGTGTGCCAGAAGGACAAGGAGCCAACATAGTTGTTTTGCCTCCCCCTCTCAAAACAATGGGACTCAAGCAGATGCAGTACTCAGATTGGAGCTTTCTGTCTGGAATTTTAGATGCATTTATGTGTACAAGGTTATTTATCACTGCATAAACTAGCTATACACGTGCATCTGGGATGGACCAATAATTCTTAAAAAAAAAAAAAGAAAAGAATTTTTGATTCAAAACTCCCATTTCTGAGAGCTACCTTCCGGGTAGCTGTCAAAGTATAAAATATAAGCATGTTCTGCTGCTTTACAAAGATTATAGAGGTCTCTTTTCATTAACTTCAGCTGTATTTTCAACACAGAAATTCCATGAGACAGGCACACAACCTTCTTCCTCTAACTAGCCTTGACAACTTTAACAGAGAAATGCATTTCTAGAAGAAAATAAGAGGGCGTAGGGAAAACTAAAGAAGAAACTAAAATGGCTAGAGAAAGTAGAACCTGAAGCTTTCACAAAGTCATGTTTAGCACATCAAATTCCTGGGCTCCTATTTTTAATCCTTAAGAATATCTAAAAATTGCAAATCACAATTAAGCAGTGTTGAAACTCATGAAATCAGTGTTCAAAGCTTACAAAAAGATGCTGGAATACCACGAGCTTGTTGTAATATGAAATAAAAGCAATCAGCTGTTCTGCAAAACATAAAGCAAATCCAGAAACCCTATCTCCGAGGCTGTTCCAGCCATCCCAAATGTTAGTATACTGACCAACACATATGCTTTTGTGCAGCTATCATTTCTCACAGCTACCCATTTCTTCCCATAGATGTCCTGGGACACCATACACATGGCTGAGACTTACTGTTATTTTCCTAACTTTGAATCACTAACAAGCAGAGATGGAGGGCCATCCTCCAAACACGACAGCTACCTACAAGAAAACATGTCAGTGTGGATCCCATGGGAGGTGGCTGCTGAAGTAAAGGACAGAGCTGTGCAAGAATGCTCTGGCAGCCACTGCAAGGTGTTGATGAGCCAATGCTCAAGGCAGTCTAAAAAACAAAAGCTGGTTGCAAATGGACAGATATTTAGAGATGAAGACAAGATAAGCTGGCCTGTGGACAGACCTTGGTCAGCCACGAAGACACAGAAAAGACTAAAATAACTCGGCTCTATTGAAACAAGACAGGAAAGACTAGGGAAACACCCAAGTACTTATTGTCTCCCATATTCAGAACTGGGGAAGGGGAAGAAGAGCCTGAAAGATCATCACTAAGTCCAGACAAGAATCTGAGACAACCCCAGGATACAATCAGGTGTTTCAGCTTGAAAATGACCAACTTCATGCAACAGTGAGTGGTCACCAGAGAGCCCTGGTGCAGAGGATGCCAGGAATGGCTCCTGCAGACTCCAGGAGGGCAAAAACAGAGGCTTTGCTGTGGAGCTCCCTCTGCAGCTGCACTATCAGGGCTCTATAATTTCCAGTTGTTAGCTTCAGCATTTCAGAAAATTCCTTGTCTACTCTAATTCACAGTCCCATGACCCATGAGCTTGAAAGCATTTAGTTTTAGTAGATGCCATCTCCAATCCTTTCATTTTGCAGATCATATTCATCTTTATTTAACCTGCAAGATTCCAAAAGCAGATCTATCCTCCTGCTTGATTCTAAACCTGCAAAAGAAATAATTGCTATTTCTTTCTTTACAATATAATTACCTAGTTTTACTTTTCACATCTAGCACTTAATCTAGATTTAGTCTGGAATTATCTTTTCAACTTGAAAGTGTATTCAGCACTTTATCTCTTACCACAATGGAATTCAATTTTTAGCCTCCTATTCATTAATATTTACCTTAGTCAATAGACATATTCTTGCCTTTTTTTCCTACCCTTTGTATTTATTTTAACTGATGCTTTAATTTCCTATAACTAGGATCAATCATAACCTGGTCATCATTTGATCCTCATCATGAGGATTAAATACTTGACTTATGTTGGGTAAATAATTTTGTAAATGCAAGATTAAGCTACTTATTTAATAGAAAGTTTTAGTAAAAAACTAGAAGTTTTTAATAATTAACTACAGATGATTTAGGATGTTTAGTAAGTCTGCAGATTAAAGCCATTCAGCATGTGTTCTTTTTTCTTCCTGTGAATCACATTAATTCCTTTTTTGAATTCATGGTGCACATGCACCTGCTATTCCTGTAAAGGAAACTGTGATTGCTGAGAGAAACTGATCCACTAAATCTTTCTTACTGCATCTCCCTAAGAGCCAAAGCACCTCAGCGCAACTCCTGTTCATCTTCACACTGTATCTCTTCAGCTCACAGTCCAATGCATATCTCAAGTTCTTCCACCTGATAAATTTATCTTTTGGATTTGTTTTGTGTTATTATTATTATTATTATTTTTTTTTTTGTAAAACAAAACCACAGAGGATGAGCAGATGACAAATGGTTGAAAGGCACAATGGACAATTTCTGGAATCAAACAAGCTGCACGTTCAGAGATGGAATGCAATACTGTGAATGTGGGCAGATACACTCTGTGGCTTTGTCCTCTACTAAAAAGCTGTGGCAGTGTCCCTGTGTGGCCTGGCCTTTAGCAGACACGTGTGGGAGAACACATGCTTCTCCTCAATCTCTCATCATAAACATTGCTTTATCAGAAGAGCTGTAAAATAACTCTGTATATACAGCATACTCTCTCTGTATTTTTACCTCTTTAGTAATCTATATGCATATATGGTTTCCTTAAAATTTTTTCTGGACTAAGAGAAATTCCTTGTAGCCTGTAGGCAGGTTTGGACATCATAGCACAGGCATGCCTAGTGGTTATTTTTTAAACAGTTCTACTACCAGTTCACAGTATCCCCCAAATACCCATCTCTATTTTGCTCCCTCTTCATCACGATTCTTTGTCCCACCAAGAGAAACTTCTGCATTATCAGTCATGTGAAACACCATCAGTGCCAGCTCACTGTACTGCCCACTGAGTAAGAACATCTTGTCATAGCATGTGAGCAACCTACCTAAATATAGATGCGGGCCTTTTTTGACACTTAAAACCAAATAAATGCTAATTTTTTTTGTAATCGAGCAGTTTATGGGATGAAGCATATGAACTGTGCTGTACATTCCTAATGCAACAGTAAACATTAATGAAACAAAACACAACAGTCTTAGTCAGATGTACAGCAAGATGAAACTTCAAAAATCTACATAATTGCCACCTGAATTGCCAGCTGAAAAGTAAATCATGTACTTCCTGGCTTGAAACGCGACCAAAAAACCCTACATCAAAATACTGCAACTTAAAACTGCAAATATTCACCTTCACATATCTTTCTTTCATGTAAAAACAACCCACATCTGGCAGTTTCACAGTTTGCAGTTTTACAAATGAAGGTATTCCATTATTCAGTCAGGCTTGTACAAGCAAAAAACATCAAAAAACCTAAATCACCAGCATCTTTTTTTTAACAAGTTGTTTAAACAGACTGGAACTGTAGATTCAGATGTTTATGTTGATCAGGATAGGATTTATTTTTCTGTCTGGAAGAACTCGGTGGCTGTTCTGTTTATTTGTGTTATGATAGAAGTTCCAAACAAGCCTGAGGCCTTGCTTTCAGGCAGTGCTCATTTAGGACCTGCATAGGACATTATAGCCTGAAGTCACAATGAACATTTCTGTGCTGGTTCCCAAATCATTTAGAAGGCAATTCTTATCCTGAAGAAGACAACTTTAGCTTGTATTTCGTTTTCTGGACTGCAATCTACCATAATCTTATCATTTACACTTGATATTCTCTGATGACAGTAACTATCAACCATCTTAGCTGTTACTGAACAGCTTCATTCTCCTCTTCATGTCTCCATGCTTTTTGTTTCTCATCAGGCACACCAGAACAGCAAGCGAGGATGAACTGCAGCCTAGGCCAGGACACTTACTTATCTTAAGTTATTCCTACTGCACCTGTCACCTCTTGGGTTAATGGCAGATGCATGGATAGGAAGAGTTCAAGCTGGCCTCATGTCTTTCCCCTCCAGTGTGCTGGGCAGCACTAGAAATGCCATGGGCACTGCTGTGGCTACAAGCGCTCAGCACAGCTTGCCTTCTTGCAGACAAGCTACTAGAGCTCACCTTCTCTGCCCAAAATGGTGCTTCTCTGCAGCCAGAGGCAGAGCAACATATCATCCCAAAAGCGTTTTACAAAGTTGCTTGAAGTTACACCACTCATTCTGTCCAATGACAATTCAATGGTTTCAATAAGTTCTTGGTATTACTGGGACTAATAGGAAGGACAAAAAGGCAACAGATTAGCAGGTTTTATAGATTTGATGCTAGACAGCTCAATCTGCCTTTTCTCACTCTCATTTATTTATCTTCACAGTGAGAGTGACAGAGCACTGGAACAGGCCGCTCAGAGAGATTATGGAGTCTCCTCTGGAGATGTTCAACACCCACCTGGACGGGTGCAACCTTTTTAGGGAACCTGCTCTGCAGGGGGGTTGGACTTGATGATCTCGAGGTCCTTTCCAGCCCCTACAATTCTGTCTATCTGCGATTCTGTGGTTTTTCAGGCCACCTGTACAGATTACTCCTTTAAGGTTCATCAGTTACTCCTGCGATCTGCTCTTCCATAGATGACAGTGCTGAGGAAAAAAATCAGTCTTATATAAAACATCATAAAAATTAAACGGTAAGCAAACAAGATCAATGACTATTTGCCTTACTTATAATTACTCTGGTCTGTTCTCTCCAGGCTGGCTAGGGAACTTTAAGGATACAATTACCAAATTGTTCCTCAATGATTACAGACAGAAACACCTTCCTCTGACCCATCAGCCACAAGTGGAAGTGTTTTATGCAAGGAACAGCCATTTTATCCTGGCCTTTACCCCTGATCTGCCCCTGCTCACTCCTAGATTTTCAGGGCAGGGGTCTGGCTTGTCCCACCAGGCACCAGCAGCTGACTGTGCATGGCAGGCACCTGATCTGCAGGCACCAGGCCATCCCAGTGCTCACAGCCAGCAGCGTTTATTTGTGTGGCCATTCTCCTAAGGTCACGACAGCCATTATTTCTTTTCTCTGCAAGAAGGAAAAAAAAAACAATCTGATTCTCATTCTAAGTACAAATAAGCAAGGCATCTGTACCCAGTGCCGATGTCACCAGAGGCCCACGAGGCCACGAGGCCATCCCCAGCCACAGGCAACCTCCTATGGCCCGACAGCGTTTCTCAGTTTCTGCTCTGCCTGACCGTTTGTTGACAATTCCCTGCTCCGTGTGCAGCTCTGCATAAACACACACGCATGCTTCAGATGCTTCCACGATCACCACAGAAAAGCTGTGTATAAAAAAGAGGTCTCTATTTTAAAAGTCTCAGGGAAAAGCATCCTCTGACATGACTCAGTGATCAATTTGATAGAGGAACCAAAACAGCTTCTGCCACATCTCGGAGACCCGCAGAACCTCGATTCATCTGCCCAGCACCATGGCACATTCACAAGCAGCAGAGCATGCAGTCAGAGCACCCTGCCTCTGCCTGAGCTGCTGTGAGAGATTGCTGTGCAACAAAGGACTCTGTGAAGGTTCAACAGGGCATTACCCACCCCAGTGCCATGTGCCAGCCTTCAGCCTTAGTACTGGGCAGTGAAACACAGCAATAAAATGCATGGATTTAAACCCCTGCCTTGAGGCTTGCATGGGGGAAGGACTCACTCTATCAGTTCTTCCCATCACCACCCAAAAATGTCAGCTATTTCTCACCTTCAAAGGTGGGTAAAGTGTGAAGTCTTCACATTATGTGCAGCTTTTCGCCTCCACTTATTGTGAACACCATTGCCAAGCCCCCATTTCATAGTGACAGCTGCAAATCCAGAATACTAATGGCCAAGGCCTTCAGAAAAGCTCCAGGCATAGAAGTGCTAATAAACAGTATAGAGCATCATTTATAGTTAAGACTTGCTCATCTTCACTCACACAAAACACGACCCCAGTGAGAACTGCTTACTGGGAAAGGACAGCAGCACCAGGAGAAGAAAACAATACTTAACTTTTCCAGACACATTTAAAAATAAAAATAAAAAATAAAAATAAAAGAGAGAGAGAGAGAGAAACCACCACACCAGTCCAGCAAGCACTGAAAAGACTTCTAGAAAACTGTGACAAAATCTCAAAGTAAGCACATCAAGTAGGAAAGGGAAAACTTCCACCACAAATTCCTATCTAATCTAAATTCCTATACTAATCTAAAAAAACCTGACCATACCTTGCCAGGACCACTGTGAAATTCCAATGTTTAACTACTTTTCATCCACTAAAATCAAAGTCCATCATTTGTATTGTTCATTATTTTTGTGACTTTTTTGCTTACTACCTCTGAAGTCAGGGCTGTAACACCCTTCTTCAAAATGTTGTTTGTTCTATTTAAAAATAAGGCACAGCCTACCGGAGTGCAAGTTTTACATGTCAGATACTTCCAAGATGACGAAAGAAAGCTAAATATCAGAGTACTCAAAAACTAGTGACTTACAGCTAAAATAAACACTGCATGACTTAACTCTTAAACACATGTCTGTCTGCTCTGCATACACGTTAGCTGGCACGGCTTCCTGAGCAGCCTGCTGGAAAACACTGGATGGAGTAGCTTGGTTGAAACCAGCACACACTCACTGCAAAGAATCACTGAGTTGTTTGCAAGGTCCGACTTGTGCTCCCTCTTCCTCCAGTATTTTGCATAGATAAGAAGAGTGGGTTTTTGACACTTTTCCTCAACTTTTCAGCTCATCTCAAAATCAACACAGAACATCTGATCGAGTGGAAAAGAAAAATATCAACTTGCATTTGAAATCACTGGGATCCTCAGCTCAGGCCGGAGCTGTTGAACTGGTGGTTCTGATAATATTCTTTTTGTCTACTCAGATGCACCCGGAGTTTATGGTTTTACTTGGTCCACTTTTGCTTAACTGGGTGGAATAGTTTTACATAAACACAAGGAGAATAATATCAAGGAAAATTAAAACTTGAGTAAAATTAATGTTTTTAAAAAGGAACTTCTTGGATTCCAGTATCTAAACAGACCTGCATTCCTTAATCTCAATTTTGTCTAGGCCATTGAGAGAGGGTTGCTGCAAGCAGTTCACTAAGTCTGTTCATTAAAACAATGGAGCAAACATAAATGTGGGGTCAATTATGCATAATAATACATCACTGTTGACATTTAAATAAAAACTGAAGTTAATATTTTGACCGTTTTGTTTCCCAACATTTACTTTATGCCAAAAAACCCTACTGTTTTACACATGTAATTACGTTAGACCTTGCTGCTGTTAAAATCACCACGCATAACAGCGTACTAAGGAGCTTCACAAACACATTTTCTGAGCCGATGCTGAAAATAACCCACAGGAAAAGGCTGTTGTTGAGCATATAAGTGGGTCTTTCATCGGTTCCTATCTGGGATACTCTCTGAAACTACATGTTGGGAACCTGCAGCATACAGCACTGTTGGCAACTGGAGACAGGGAGGCTTGTGCTTAATGCAGGGTGTGAGGCCAGCATCAGGTGACAAATGCTGCATAGAGTTAGCTTTCTTCTTCTTGAGGAACAAAAACCATGTAGAAAGAATGCTGAAATCCAGAAAAAAGCAACCGTGGAGTAAAAGCAGAAAGAAAAATAAAGCCTTGTAGACTGTGGGAGTGACACTCGGGTTCCCGTACCCACATGAGAAGGAATGGGCTGAAAAAGGTGGCTCTGTGCCTGATGGCCTCGGCGCTCCTTCCGATGACTTGTCACTTCCCCATGGCCTGCGAGGCCAACACACCAGCCTGATACGACGTCACTGGGAGGAAGGATGAGGACATCCTTGTTTTATAACAGGAAACAGCACAGCTACAGCATTTTTGCCATCTGTAGAGAGTGCTTCTTTGGTGGGAAATGAATGACAGCGCAGTTTAACCTTAAGCTTGTAACAGGTAACGTTTACACTCAAAATGGCTCTTTTACTGCATATGGATGGGAAGTAAGCCAAGATTAACATGCCACAATTTGCCAGACCGTACAAAACAGTGCCATAAGGAACCACACAATGGCTTTTTGGAAGCAGCAGTGGGATTTGCCCAGCAAGCAGCAAGCACATCTCAGCAGAGCTAGCTTTGTCTTGGCCACCACTGCTCCCCTCATACACATCAACACACCTAACCCAAACTGGTCTTCACGAAAGGCTAACATCAAGAAATTAAGCAACATCTACGTACTTGTAAAACTGGATAAATTAGAGAGCTTTTATCATTACTCTTCAAATTCTGTTAAAAGTTTCACTATGCGTGGTATGTAGGTCAACTTGCTGCACCTATTTCTTTCTATCCATTAACTGTGAGCCCTTCAAAAGAGAATGAAAGATAAACCAAATCCACTCAGGAGACAAAAGTTCTATTTTGTGACAATCTTGGAGATTCTGAGTTGTTTTAATTTCCTGAGGCTTTCCAAACAATTTGAAGACTGGACTGCACATGAGAATTATAGACTTGGTTTCGGACAAAAGCAGTTTTCCAATTAACTTATGTCCTTTGGATCTGACAAGACAGCATTGGGTCTCAGAATCTGTCCCAGCATAAAAACAGATGAAATCAGCACAGCTCAAACCCATTTGCACAAGAATGTGTTAAAATTCTTTCAATGCAAAGAAGTTACTGTTTATTCTCATTTAAAAAAAAGTGCTTGGTATAATTTTCCCAGGGCGCTTTAGAAGATACAAGTATTGTCCCAGATCATGTATCTTCTTCTCATAATATATGTATTTTATTTCAAGTGAAATAGCAGACTAAATTATAAGCCCGTATGACTGAAAATCAACCCAATGCTACACAAAATTTCTCCTCCAATTGGAAAACTACTCTGTGGAGACAAAGACTTGCGTGAAGACTCCTGCAAAAAAGAAAAAATAAGAGACAATATACCCCACACATTTTCTTGAGCTAAAAATTCACTTTCCTATCCTTCATGCAGTTTCACTGCACTACCCTAGCACTACGAAATAATTACCTTGACAGTACAATATAGAGCACTTCCCAGGCCCAAGGACAACTGATTTTGGAAAGAGAAGGAGATCCCAAAGTGGTGTCCAGCCCCAGGGTAAGGGCTCCTGAATATATGATGTGCCCAAATCCCTCCCTGAGCAGAAGCCAGCTGGAAGCACGGGAGAGAATCACAGAATCACAAGGTTGGAAACGACCTGCAAGATCATCCAGTCCAACCACCCTCCCATTCCTATTAGTACCACAGGCTACTAAACCATCTCTCGTAGCTCCTCATCCAGGCGCCTCTTGAACACTGCCAGGGACGGCAACTCCACCACCTCCCTGGGCAGCCATTCCAGTGCCTGACCACCCTTTGAGAGAAAAAGTTTCTCCTAATGTCCAACCTAAACCTCCTCTGGTATAACTTCTTGCCATTTCCTCGGGTCCTACTATTTGCCTGGGAGAAGAGGCCGGACCCTTTTGCACCACAACCTCCCTTCAGGAAGTTGTACAGTACAGTGAGTTCTCCCCTGAGCCTCCTCTTCTCCAGGCTGAACAATCCCAGCTCCCTCAGCCGCTCCTCATAAGACTTGTGCTCCAGACCCCTCATCAGAGAGCTGAGAAGTGCGTGCAACTGGAGCTGGTGGTGGAGAGTAAGGAACCTGACTTTTGCAGATCAGAAACTAATCCGCTGTAACTATAAAGAAGCTGAAATCCAAAATCTACACACTTGGCCTCTACTCATCAGGAAATTATATTCACTTTTTCTGAATTTTATTAAGTGAATTATTTTTTTAACACCAAAATGCAAATAGAATGACTTCAATACCTGAAAAGTACTTCATGCATTTAAATCTCAGCATGCTTGAAAAATATTCTAAAATGCTATAGAGACACTTCAGTATTTTAGAATTTAGTGTTTCCCTTTAAAAGTTTCTGAGCAGGAACTTCACAGTTGTAAGACACAAACAAAAAAAAACCCAACACTTCCCTAACACAGCCAGTCAGTAAACACCACATTTATCTGGTGTGACACTACTTCTACAAAGCATGCCTCAAAATTCTAATGAAGTTCAGTACATCAAAGAGGAATGAATGCCAATTAAGGCCAAGTGCTTAATCACACAGATTTCAGTACTAAATTCACTATTCCAGGAAGGCTTTCATGGAGACACAATTGGCCTCTGGGGACTCGGTCATCAGAGCAGAATTTAGTCTTGATAACTAAGCTTACAGAATCACAGAATCACAGAACCGTAAGGGTTGGAAGGAACCTCCAGGGATCATCAAGTCCAACCATCGAGTCTTACATTTTGCACTGAGATGTTCATTTCTGAAAAATCAATGGGCTATTCTAAATCAGCACAAATGGAGGAAAATAGGAAGCGGGGTATACAGAAAGCAACATTAAGATCTCAAAGCATTGTTGTCACATGGCACTCCCCCTCCACAGCCCTTTCAGAAGGAAAATGCTAGCAGGAAATACAATGACACAGCTATACATTTCATGCAAATCCATTAGTAACCATGTACAGTTGCAAGATCTTGAAGGAACACTGCCAAAAATAGCCAGGAAATACATCATGCTCTTCCTGAAGGGTGAAAGAAAAGACTCGCTAAACCGGAAGAATAATTCCATTGCCAGAAACTATGCAAAAAATGCAAAAAGGTAGCTCACAGTATCCAGAGAAGTTTGTTTTCTGCATCGTGACAGATGTTTCAAGCCATTTTTGCTTTTCCTCTGCATTTTTAAATTACTGGACGTAGGTATACTCAATTTTACATTCTTAGTTTCAAGGAAGATTTTGCCTTCTTCAACAGAAAGTTTGTTATTGAGAAGGATAACAGATGTATGAACATTTCTCCCTTACTAAGAAGTGTTACTTCAAAATAGAACTGTTTCAACTGCTGGTCTCTGGCAATACTAACAAGAATGGCTGTGTTGGTACAAGCAGCACTGACTTTTCACTCACATTTCAGGCCTGGACCATATTTCTCAAAACCACAACACTTGGGGAAAAAAAATAGAAATAAAAATAAAAAGCTGCCTTCCCTGCTGTTACCAGCAAGCAGATAGTGATATTTGAAACTTATTTTACATGTTAACCGTACATTATCAATCCCACAGCATCTGCTCCTCACTCACTTCGCAGAATCCTCCTAACAACAAATGCACACTTGCTAGTCATTTTAAAATGGTTATCAAAGAGGGAGAGCAGGGCAAAACAAACAAGCCTTAAAAACTATTTCAAGAGACTGCTTTAATTTACTGTGGAAACAATACATGGATTATCTGCTACAGAGGCTCTGTGTGACTGCATTCAGAATATTCCCCCGAGGTGCTGATAGCCACCTGGGCCCACCAGCCTCCCCCCACCAGCTGTGCCTCCCCCCACGGCTCACAGCTCATCTCAGGACACTCGCTCCCCTCCTCCTAAAATCAAACCCCACAGTGGCAGCAGGAAGACCAACATCAAATAACTCAAAAATCAAGTGGCTAGCAGCAACTGATACCCACACTATTAATTACCCAAGCCTGCCATTCTAGATTTAAATTCCTGGGGGGAGGCCAAAGCAAATAAAAAGTATCTGAATTTAGTCAGACATATGAATTTAGCCTAAAAGCAACACAAGCTATTAGCATTCTCCATTAAAGCCTACCAGTTTCACTAGATGGGATCAGGAGGAAACTTCCCAGTAGCTGCTGAAGCCCTGGGTATTTTGTATCTTCCTCCATGCACACAAAAAAGTAACTTTGGGTACACTCTACTGAACTCTTCTGGTCATGATAAACTTTGTGTTCAGAATGAATATTCTGCATATATGCTGTATGATTAGAAGTGTAAGGAATCAGACTGTGAATCTTGTACACTGGCTTTAATCATAAAAAAAATTACATCCATTAGCAGTGCATTACAGAAGTTCAGTGTGCTCCAATGTATGGAAAAAGGTAAGCACATGTTCTGACAGGTTGAGAAAATGGTAGCAGTAATTATTACAATAACATCGGCACTGTTTCTCTAACCGGTTTTATAACATCACTTGGCACAGGGAATAATGAGAGTTTCTTAAAGAGCTATGCAGAAAGGGAAGATGGCATTGATAAAGAGGCTTCGAAGGAGGTGGGAAAATAATGGATGGGAAAACTGGCAAAACTACCAGCTTTGCTCTGGGTGCACAAGCACCCCAGCATCTTCCAAGAAGAGTTGAAACCAATTCTGGCACTTGATCCTCCATCTCCAGCTGATCTAGGGCAGCACTGCCCTGTTTCCATTTGCTCCTTGGGATTTCTTTGTCCCCTGCCCTATTAAAGCAATTTCATGCATAAATCATTCCCTATGGCAGATTCTGAATGGTAGATTCTGATTATGCCATCTAGTTTAAAATAAAGACTTAAATGAAGTATTCGGGTTACATTTTTCTGTGTGTGCTTTCAAAAGAAGAACACAAACAAATCCAGTTCTTCCAAAAACACCCAGCTTAGGAAGCACAGGTACAGATTTGCCAGGGTGCAAAACCCTCAAACCCTTACAAAAAGTCATGAACTCATAGCACTAAAAGAATGCAAAGATGAAAATAAAAAGCAACCTACTGTAAACAAGAAAAATATTCAACGTATGAACAAATATACCAATGCCATAGCTTGAAATCCTACTTCCCACAGTAAAGCTTCATGCTTTCCATCAGTCCAGTGTTGAAAATATCAAGTCTATCAACAGTTATCAACAAAGGATGCCACTTAAAATATTTGCCTCCTCCTTTAAAAAAGAACACGCTCCTCCAGAGAATGGCAAACTCCAAGTCTTCAGAGCATACATTTGCAACCAGAAAGAAGCTTAGTAATCCTAAGTGAAAAGTAACGTTAAATGTGATTATAACCTAGCTCATTTGTTCTCATCAATATGCATATACTCTCAAGAGTATAAAGAAGCTTGCTGGGAACTATGAATTATACAGGCTGCCTATTTTGTTTAAATCCTTCACACTGCTGTGAGACAAAACTTAGGGATCTCTAAGACTGACAGACCAGCTGAAGTTAGGAAGTTAAGTAATACCAAGCTGGGTCAAAACAATGCTTCACCCGTTACCACCAGGAGAATGTGGGAGCCTCCTGCTCCACGTGGCCCACTCTTCTTGTCAACACCCACAGTCATACCACCACAGATGTTACAAGGTCTGCTCCCGCCTGCTTCAGTTAGCATTTGTTTTAGACATATCTGTGAATCAGTCCAATCCCTTTTTGAATCTGCTGATACTAACTACCTCCTCCATCTGCTGGGACAACAAAGCTGCAGCTCTCTCCCTTCCCTGCAGCAAGTGCTTTCTATCACCTGCCACAAAACACGGTATTTTAGTAATGTTTTGTACAGGTCACACAGAACTCCTGCACTTCCACTAGTTTTATTGTATCTGTGGGCATAGAAAGGTACAAAAGACTCAGTGCACTCAAGGATAGGCACTATCTTTTCTTACACCAGAAAAGCCTTCAAGACCCAATGAAGAATTTGCACACCCAAAATTTCGCCTGCTTTTTCCAGCTGTATCAGCTGATCTAAAAATATATGCATTTCCCCTACAAACATAGAAACTGTGGACTCTATGAACATTTATTCCACTTCATCCGGAGACTGGAGTAAGGTTCATTCCTCCCTATTTAAGTGCTCTTGAATACAAATATGTGACTATATCAAAACGCTTTAATTAAATCTGGGAAAGCATGTGCATGCATTACCCAAATTTTAATCGTATTTGAAGAAGCTTATTTTTCCTCTTGCCTCTCTTCACCAAGTGCAGTTTTCAGAACTTCAAAAGCAAATGCAAAGATACACGTCAATGACTGTTCTGCTGACATCTAATGAAAGGGATGTAGCCTCTAGGGTCATCCTCTAAATGTGTTTACAACCACCAGAGCTGCAAGAGAGATGTTTAACCACCCCTTTCTTTCTGTTTTACCTGCCATGTCTCACACGCCTGCTTGCTGCTTGAAAAGGCTCCTCCATCTCATACAAGCTGGGGCTCGGGTCTTCCACGTGGCTGGAATTCTGCCATTCCAAAGACAGATTTTTACCAGCACCCATAGCAAAAGGCAAGTTCTCATACTCTGGTATTTCCTCATAGTGACGCAAGTTCTCATACTCAGGAGCACAATTGCTGGTTACAGAATTCAAATGCATTTGGGACAGATTCTCTCCTGGCAGTGAGTGCCCATCTAAAGACTCCAGCCTTTGGTTACTTCGCATCTCAGGCTGGCTTCTATTTCTCTGCCTCTTCTTCTGCAGTGCTGGACTACTTATTTCTACAGAACGTGCCTTGGCAGATTTTGCTTTCCTTTCACTGCCTACAGATGATACATGTCGGTTGTTACTATTCCCATACCCTTCCCCAGTGGAAAGGTTAGCAGTAGAACTATCCATTGACTGGCTGCCTTTAGACAGAAATTTTTGGAAGTCACTTTTCATTAAGCAAACCGACAGTTTCACATTGAGAAACTTTCTCAAACTGTTTTTCTTCTGCGGGTCTTTGCAAGGCTTGTCTGTCCTTTCCATGTCCACAGAAGAGAGAGATTTGGCTCTGGGCTTTGTCACAGCACTCACGTGGCTGAAGCTGGGAGCAATGCTCGCAGTTTTTAATGACTCCGAATTTCCTGAAAACGGAAGAATAGGGTGAGGTAACTTCCAGACGGGTTTCTCAGAGGAACGTTTGGGGATGTCAGAGGAGGATAGCGCACCCTGCTCCCTGGCTTCAGCGTGTGCGAAGTGAGATCCTTCCAGAACGCTGCTTGATTTGTCTTCAGAGGAGGCATAAGAACTTTTCTCAATCAGCTCTGCCGACGCAGCTTTCTTCAGCACTCCTGCAGCTGGTAGGCTGTGCCGCTGTGGTTTCTTAGGAACGATTTTCGGAGAACTTTCGTCCTTGATTTTAGCTTCCCTATCTTCCACTTTTTGTGGGGAAGCATGGAGGCTATTAGCAGCAGGTGAGTGCTGACTGCCAGTTAATTTTATTTGCTTTGGCAAACTCATGGACAAAGCATCGCATCTGATAAAGCTAGTCCTTTTGTCCACAGTATCTGGCACACTAGCATCATCTGTCATCCTATCCACTGAGCTATCTAAGTTATGGTCTATATCTAAGGAACATTCAACATTTTCCACCAAATCAGAAGTTTTGTGTGATAACTGAGGCAAAAGATTTTGCAGTGTTGACTCTTCAGTATCAGCAGGTTCCTTCCTCAGATGTATTCTGTCTGTAACACCTTGAGTTATCTCAGATTTTTCAGGATTAAGCGCTTCTGTATGATCATTATAGCAAACGCTCTGACCAAGGACATTAATTTTTGCTGGCTTTTTAAAGCTGCATTCAGCAGGACCAAGGGAATCATTCTCTGAACTAGATGGTTCCTTTGTTCCTTCTCCTATGCTGTCTACGCCATCCTGACGGACAAGACACGCAGCACGTGGCTTTCTTGGCTTAGGGATAGGAAGCATTTTTGAGCTCAGGACTGAACATGTTTCAGAGGAAGTTTTATCAGTGTCTATTTTCATGCCCATTTCATCTGAAAATGAACTACTGCTATTTACATTTTCATTTTCAAGGATTTCCTGGTTCAATGGGCAACTGTTGTGATTTTCATTCAAACTAGGACAAGTTTCAGACGTCTGAAACTCACCTTCAGTGAGCTTACTGCCAGTACTTTGTTGCCTCCCATTAGCTACCTCAGAAGATGACTGTACAAGTTCCAAAAACTCTATTTTAACATCATTCCTGGAGCTGTTGCCATCCCCTCTGTAAAGTTTGTCTGCATGCCTGTGCCTCACAGGACTTCTGTTGGGGAACACACCATGAGTTAGAACGTCTTTAAGTTTCTCTTCCAAAATGCTGGCTTTCACAACCACTTGGTTTCTATTTGCCATTTTTTCACTGGGACTACTCCCCAGAGCCAGTGCAGTTTTTTCACCTGTTTTGATATTCTCTAAGTTTTCAAAGTGCTCAAGAATGATCTGAGTTTTACAAGTGTTCTCCCCATTTCCAAGCTTATGAAGGCATTCGAATTTGCAAGATGACATTGGCAGAATATATGCTGTGTTATCAGTACCCCCTTCTGAGACTTCATTTTTGTAGTTCAAGTGGTCCAGTGTTTGAGAAGAATCTCCTCTGTGTTCTTCAAAGCTTTTGGTGCCTTTCCTTGCACAGGATGGAGGCTTAACTTCTGGAATAGATGAGCTCTTGAGAACCTTTGGTTTTGGTGCAACAGCTGGCTTAGTTTTCCTTGCTGCTTGTAAAACACCAGAAAGCATGAGATCAGGCTTCGGTGCAACGGGTGGAGGTGTTGCCTTGTGTCCTACCACAAATTTTGGTTTGGGGGCCACAGGCGGCTTCTTAATTTCTAGGAAGGATGGAAAACAAAGACATTAGTCACCATCAGCCTACAGAACAACTTCACCTGCACCACAGTCTTTATTTAAATCACATCATCAACAGGATATTAGTATTGTATATGTATATATTTTTCTCCTAAAAGCATGCCTCCTTTCCCTACCATTGCTTTTTTGTGAGTTGCCTTTCTTCTTTTTAATAGGCGCAAACAAGGGGTGAGGGAAAACGTTCAAGGGTCACTTATTTGTAAAAAAAAAAAAAAAAAAAAAAGTTTAGCTTTATGAAAATGCATGTTCCTGATCAGATGCTGAAGTATGATGCTAAGAAAACAAAACAGATTAACTTGGTTTTGAAGTCTCAATCATTGTAACACCTTCCAAAAATCTTGCAAATCTATTAAGTGCCTGTTGTATAATAAGAAACAAAGATAACGGAATAGACAGGGTAAATACCAGGACAGTTCAGTTCCTCTCCCTTTGCCATCTTTGGAAAACTGTAAACTAAAATTCCCCTTTCCTTTCCTCTTCTTTTCAAACAACATTTAGATGGATTGTTGTACCATCTGTAAAACCTGCATGTCACCACCAGTTAAGTGTAATGAGGTGAGGTGTGAAGTTAATGCAATAATTTGCAGCAAGTCAGTGCCTTCCTACTGTTGAGTAAAATGTTATTTCTGTCAACTTATAAAATTACTCTTCGAACATGGTACTGTGACCTAGAAACAGCCACCACTGCTATCTTTGACTTATGACCCCACTGACTACCGTGGATAACAAAGCCCAAAGAGAGTAGAGGGCAGGAAAAAGAGCACAAGAAGAACTCAAACACTATTGTGTTCTGGGTCTGTTTTATTTTGGTTCTGGTTTTGTTTTTTTAATTTGCCTGAAACATTTTCACATTGCAGGAGATAAGTTATGACCAGCGTATACATTAGAAAATAATTTCTAAGTGCTCCAACGGATTTGATATGTGAAGATTCACTTGTACAGTAATTGAGTTTCTCACTCTATTTTTGTATGTACTACCTCTGTATTTATTAGCTGTATTTTGAACAATATTTTCGTATGCTTTCAGGAAGTCATATGTATGTTAAGTAAAAATCTCAGGAAAACACGTAATTGATCTTACACAGCACAGGGATTGGATAAGCCGTTTATTAATTATTTGATTTGAACTGTGAGCTTGGTGGCTTTTTATTCTCATTCATTACTATAAATTTGCAACTCTATTCAAGCCTCTAGCTTGAAAACATAAGAATAAGGCTTCAGGCATGAGTGTTTTTCTGTTTTGTCTTTTTATTTGAAAGGAATCTAGATGATTTTTTTTTTAAAAAAGGGGAAAAAAAAAAAAAAAAAAGACAGATGCACTCAGATGCAAGCATTTCCCAAACACTGCGCCACTGCTTGAAGCAGCCAGCCAGGAACAATGTCTCCACTATAGAAACAGGAAAACGATGTTTTTCTAGGACATGAATCATTAAATGGTATCCAGACTGACTTTGCTTAGACTTAGAATAGCTGTCCTTGCTGCACTTCTATTGAAGAAGAGATAAATCTGATGGCAGAGACAATTTTTTAGACATTTTGCAAGAAGGAGTGCAGAACTGTTTTGAAAGGTAAAGCTCCACATAGCCAAAAATGAGAGCCACAGTGACCTGACTACCACTGCAATGGATGTACCACCTTCTATTTCCTCTCCAAAGATAGGGATTTCCCATACAGTGAGCCAATAGTTTGCTGGGGAAAAAAATATTAACCCTTTGGATGGGCAACCCCTGATCTATGGGTCCACGCTCAGTAATATTTATTAAGCTATTATAGCTCCCTGAAAACTGGAGAGAGACAGACTGCCTGGGAATCCTTCCTGACCCCCTAATGAGAGGAATAGATTGCAGAAGATTTGGGGGATGAAACGCCAACTAGGTAAGTGATATCCCACAGATTAGTTGTCCCCCTCTGCAAACTGATGTCTGCCAAACGCCAAAGCTTCTTTCATACTAGTAGAACTGCCTAATATTTCAGAAAGCAATCAAACCGGATTAACCTGCAGGGCTTTCAGCTGGTATTCATAAGGGACGACAATGAGAAGGTACGATGTAATACTATGAGATTCACAGCTAAAACATGAGAACACAGAGAATGTAAAGTTGTTTGCGTGCCAATACTGGAAACCTGGGTAATGAATAGAGCCAGAAAAATTCCCTCTCGTTAAGAAGCGTGATTCGGTAGGACTTCCAAAGCCTACTAGAATTTTTCAAATAACTTGAATGTTAAAAACCATTGGAACGGGAAGAAGAGACAAAGACCCCACTATCTGCTTTCACATGATTGCCAGTTTCATCTAGAATGGATAAGGGTCAGTGTCTTAACAGGCATGTGACAGTCTCAGCATGAAGAGAGATCTGCAGTGGATGGCTGAGTCAGGAGTTGTGAGATGAGCCCATGTATACATTTATGTTGTAACAGTGAAGAATACAAGAAGGGAATGCACACCAATAATTTTTCTCAACCAAACATCTTTGAGTCTATAAAAAACACAAGTGATGAACTTCTTTATGACAACAACAAAAAGTAGCTAAGGGTAAAAGTGTAATTACTAGACAGCAATTAGAAATTGATAATAGAAATACCATTGATTATAAACTTAATTCAGTGTGTGCAAATCCAAACCAGGTTTATGTAGCGCAGTGTTTTAAAAGGAACATTTCTCCCACCCTAAAAAGAAAAAAAACTAAGTAGGAGGCAACTGTTATATATAAAGGTGTAAGGAATGATTGGAAGTCGTGAAAGAATGACTTCTTGTTAAGAGTGAAGTGAAGGCAAGCCTTCTGGTGAAAAACAAGAAATAAAATCAAGGAGGCATTACAGAACAAAAGCCTAATGTGGTGACTTGTTTGAATGGCAAGGTTTTTCCTGGTACCAAAATGAACTATTCACCTAAGAACAGAAGCTGTTGGTTACACTTAGGATAGCAGAAACTGAAGAGAATTCAGGAATCATTGTAGATAGATATTCTTAATAAGATAAATGCAAGTCTACAGCTAAGCTGATTAAATAATCCTTCAGATTACAAGCAAGAGAAATATTAAAATATGAGAGGCATTGAAAATATTTCTATGTGCCACACCTGCCAGACACCTGTTATATGTGATATGCTGTATCACCACTGGCATTCTTAGAGGAAAACTCGGGATGAATCCAAGAAATAGCTATAAGAAGTATCTGAGGTCTAAAAATCACACCTCAAATGCCAAGAAACCTCATCCTGCTTCCTTAGCTGAGAATTTAACAAGTGAGATAGTGGCAACATATATTTACGGAACGTGAGCGATTTTCACTGTAGATGGCTGTTTAATCAAGAAACAAAGACACGCTGAGATTCCACAGCTGAACTAGAAAGAAGAGTTATTATTACACCTGGAGATAACTGACTCCAGGAACATCTTGGCTACGGCTGTGATTGAATCACCAGCACTTACAATCAACCTAAACTCACTTTCTGAGATGCATGGTAATTTCAGAGGAAATTTGAGACTGAATGTTGGATTCCCTACCTTGTGTTACTGAGGGGACTGAAACAGAAAATCACTGTTTCTTCCCATCCAATCTTAACCAATGTTCAGAGGGGAACCCTGCATCCAGACTAGCATCACAGGTAATCAGAAAGAAAACCAAGTGTAAGAGTAGAAACACACAGTTTTGTTTGCACCAGTGAACTAAATAGCTGGGAGAAACAGAAGAGGGCAGAGATGTCCTCTGTCCTGCTTGGATAGGGAAAGGAAGAAATCCATAAATAAAGCAACTAACAAAACTGCCACCACCAACAGGAAATCTATTGCTTATCAGTAAACAGCCAACACTACGTACAGTGCTGAAGGGGAAAAAAATGTTCAGAAATACCAAAACATCCAACGCTTAAAAAAAAAAATAGTTAAAAACAGACATTATTTTTCTACCAATAGTAGACATTAGCACAGAGGATGAATGCATACACTCCCTCTTTGTCCATCTTCAGGTCACAGTACAGAGCTGACGTCTGTCCCTCTGGTAAATTATCTCCTCCAGTGTGCTGAGGAAAACGTTACACCCATCCCATCCTGCTGAGCTTCTGTGTGACACTCAGCCACGTTTGAGGGAAACACGCTCCTGTCCTACCTTCACTTGGTTTTACAGGAGGAGAGAAACATCCTGGAGCAATTTACACTGAGTACTTTGGCCTGAAAATGCCTGTTTCTGTCCGTCAGATGATTGGATTTGGCAACTAAGGATTTCATTTAAAAATGTTCATCTATTTACTTACGCAACATCATGAATGAGCAGGAAAGCCAGTATGACAATGCAGACTTAAAAAACTGTAGAACAGCTCTAAGTCTCCTGTGATTTTGACATCATGTTATCTTGCCCAGCCAGCAATTATACGTAGGAAAAAGACAGGGAGAAAGAAGCTGAACAGAGCTGAACAGTGGGAAGAGCTCACATAGTGCTGTCTTATGCAATAAACCCAGTGGTGTTAAAAGAACGTTTTCCCAAGTTGTGACTTCGAACAACCTCCACTCTTGGGAATAGCGAAAGAACAGAAAAAAGTTCTGTTCACCTGCATCTGGCCAAGAAAAAGAGGACAAAAGATTCCAGCTGCAGGAAAACAAGTTTGTGGCCTGTGATCATTACCATAGTCCTCCTTCACAAGCCAAGCCAAAAGGATACTGACTAAACACAAAAGCCCAGTAGCCTGTCTGTCAGGCCGTTGTGCAGCCACAGCTCCATATCCTGCTCCCTGTGATGCTCCCCATGGGCAGGGACATCTCTCCCGGGCTCCACCCTCCTTGCAATGGGCTCCAGCTGCCCAAGGCCACTCTCCTCTACGGCCCTGCATCCTGTCCGAAGGTGATTTTCTTTCTGAACACGGAATGGCAGGAAGGCAGGGAAGTGATTCATTAGGGTGACATATGGGGATTTTTATGGGAGCAGATCCTAGATCTAGGGTACAGGTACACAGTCAAGTTGCAAGTCAACAGGGTAAGCCAACGTGTGAATCTGATAAGTCAGCTACTCTGTAATAGCTGACCCTATGCATATTCCTGTCTTCCCACACAGAATATAAGGCTATATGTTATTGCTGTACGTTCAGGACAGATGCAAAGATCAGTGTGATGGCAGTTAATACAGAAAAACAGACAGAGTGCTGCAAACCCGTTCTCAAGCAACTTAGATTTTCATGACTATTCATGAATAGACATTTCAGTTCAATTCCTTTACTTTCATTTACACAAAGGTTTTATTAGATGAACACCTCAAAAAAGTATTTTGAGTCCATTAATTTATTTCCTGTGAATGTGTGTTTGTTTTATTAAGCAGAGACTTTGATTTTTTCAGGTGTCACAATGTTAAAAAGTAAACGAGAAAAGGAGTGAGTCATGACATCCCGGAAGAGAACATGTGTAGTTTTTAAAATACAAGGGAGAATGATGGTTTCCAGCCACCACATTTTTAGAAAACATCCTAAACAAACTGCAAAAGGAAAACATTAATTTAAAAATCTCAGGTTGTCCAGCAACTTGTTGAAATAACACAGGAAAGTTGGGGAAAACTTTAGGATAAGTGCAAGAGACACATAAACAACCTTTTAAGATCACATCTGGAGATAAAGCCGAGTAACTATAATAAGAGTTGACATATTGGAGGGTTAAAGGGGCATTAAACCCCGTGGGCTCCATTTCTTCAGTCCTTGGAAGCAATGAGGTTTGATTGGAAAAGTCACATTGCTTTTGTTTATTCTGTTCCTGCTAATTTTTTTTTCCTTTGATTTACATTTTTGACATTAAAATGCATTACATATTTCTCATTGCTGCTGTCAAGTCAGATTTTCAATCTGACCTGTATGTTCTGCCTACATTAAATAATCTGTATCGATTCACAAATAAGGGCTGTTTCTTCAGCAAGAAATAATAACTGTCAAACTCATAACTCAGCTTTTGTTTTTCCCTTTTAAAGGCAAAGCATATACTTGGAGACAGCACAATAGATTCAGGCAGAAAATGACTATAAACGATTTCATCAGCATCACATACAATAATGTGCAGCACACGAGCAAGCACTGCAACATTAGCTGCAACTGAACAGTGAAACCATCCACAGGTTTCTCACTGCAGCATGATTGGTTTTAAGTAAGTGCTATAGTTACTTAACTCTGAAGAAGTCCAGATTTACATATACATTTTTGTAAGTGAAGGCAACAGCTATGAAAGAACTGCTTTACCAAATGCTGAGTAACAGTCAGCTTTGGGCTGCGATTTAATTGAAACAATTTTGTGGAGGAAGCAGAGGAAAAAAAACAGAAAAAGCACAGTGTCATGTAGAGAGGCACAAGGCAAGCTGCAGCAGAGCTGAGGCTGGGCCACTGCTGCTTCCGCAGCTTCAGGCAATGGGCAGAAGCTGTGCTCAGTACTTCTCTCCCCACCTCTGTCCCTTCCAGAGTGTCCTGCTTACCAAGCTGAGGTCACATATCTCTGCGAATCTTAACCTCAAATACTGAATCAATACTGATGACACTCTACCAAGCTGCTTTGTTGTAGAGTTATCTTAAAACAAGACACCAGAGAAATCCTCCAGCCCTCCAGACTCACCTGGATGAAGAGCAGAAGGCAATGCAAGTCCCACCTGAAAGCTTCACATGAACACTTATACATTCTATATATACACACATATGTATATACCTATATATAATCTGCATTATCACCCAGTTATCAGAAAGCTATTTTACACATCACAAAAAGCAGTGTAATGACTGAATTTGCAGTTTAAATAATTTCATTACAGGAAATAGATCCCAAAGGTCATTGGGATCCTGAAACCAAAACAGAGTAGGTGATGTGTTTCTATTTAAGCCCCAGCCTTATAAAGCATGTCTATGTATTTCAGAAGTCTAATTCTGTAACAACACGTAGAGGCAGATGTGCAGCCTTTACAAGTGTCTCCTCAGCAGTGCCCTGCCATGAGCTTCTTATCCAAACTGCCAAAAGCTGTCACACCGCTGTCAACAAGATCATGAATCTCTGATCCCGTTCTGCCTGTTCCCCAGATTATGTGAGGGTAAGAAAATATCTATCACATAGCTTATATTCTTCACACCCTCCACAGCCTCTCACCTTCATTTTCCTGCCTACCAGCACTCCCTGTGCCTTCCCCTTCTAATTCCTCACTAAAATTCACATTTTCCAGAAGCCTTCCCACTTTACCCTTACCAGTATTCCTCAGCATCCTTTTCTCTTTTGCTTTCCAAGTGACTTTGCTCATGTGAATCCCCCCTTCCCACCTTTCCCACTCACTCCATCACAACACTACCCCTAACAGCACAGCAGACCCTGCAAGCCCTGCAGTGACTACTAGTAGATGGCAAACCACTCAGACTTCAGAAACTTACTGCTGTATCCAATTTAATTTTCACAGCCCGGCTCTAAGCTCTTGGGCACCCCCTAACACAGATCTTCTATTTGCACAGCTGTTTAACTCTTAAAAAAAAAAAAAAAAAAAAAAAAAAGGCAGCAGTGAATTGTACTACCGGTAGCACTACTTAATAATGTGAACATGCAATCCAGCTGTTAAGAGGGAGGTGATACGCCGTTTTATTACACGGTTTTCAGAGCTAACCAAAATCAGTTCCACTAGGGATAAATGAAATGGAGCGGAAGGATGCATTCCATGGCTCTTTGCTTTCCAGTAAATTCTGATTAACTAAGAGAGCCCAGAAAACTTAATTAATGCTAGATTAGAAAACAAATTGGCATATTTGAGAGGAAAACACTGAGAACCCGGCTTCTGGTTTTGCTTGAAATCCGTATTCCTTTTGGTTTAAAACAGCCCTCCCCCCAGATCCTTACAGGAAACACTTTGCTGCTCCAGGCTTGCACTGTAATTAGTTGTTTCCACTCAATACATCATGATTCCACAGGGCATCTTTTCAATGCAGAAATGACTCCCATCCCCATCTTCAAGCAGCCTAAGAAAGGAACCCACTAATGCAGCAGATGGGTGAACAAAAGTACTGCTAACACACAACCGGATGAACAAGCAGAAGGGAAAGCACCCGCAACTCCCCTCAGCACGGGCAGCTCTGCTTTTAAACCAGGAATTTGCCTCACAGCTCTTTTGGCCTCACGTTGGAAACGGTAAAGGGAAGCGGGAGGAATAGCAGCAGGTCGGTACGGCAGGAGCGGGACGTCCTGCACCTAAGGGTGAAAGCTGGGGAGGGACTCTTTATCAGGGGATGCGATGACAAGACAAGGAGGAACAGCTTTTACCGAACGGAGGGGAGATTTCGGATAGACATTAGGGGGAAGATTTTCACTGAGACAGCGGTGAGGCAGTGCCACAGCTGCCCGGAGGCACTCACGGCCAGGCAGGACAGAGCCCCAGGCAGCTTCATCTGGCGGGAGGCGTCCCTGCCCATGGCAGGGGCTGGGACCGGACGGGCCGCACAGTCTCTTCAGCACAAGCCGTCCGGTGACCCTCGGAGCACTTCGTAGCGCCTCCGCTCCGGCAGAGGGCCGAAGCCCGCAGGCACCCACCGGACCGGGGCTGTCCTGCCAGCAAAGCTCCCGGCCCAGCAACCGCTCCCGCGGCGGTGGCACCGATCGGCACCGTCGGGCAGTGACAGCCGCCGCGCCGGTCTGCTCCGCGGTGCCGGGAGCGAACCTCCGGGCGGCCCCGGGGACGCCACGCTGGGACAGGACGGGCCGGCACCGGAGCGCGGCGGTGCCCGGCGCCGCCGTCCCACCTGCCTTCCCCCCACGGCCGCTCCCCTACTTTCCCCCGGCACTCACCGGCGGAGCTCATGGCGCTCCCCGCACCGCACCGCTCCGTTCCGCTCTCCCCTGTCCGTCACGGCGCTGCCCCGCTCGGGGCCTGGCAGCAGGAGTCCATTGTCCGCCCGCGCCGCCCCCCCGGCAGCGCCCTCCGCCCGCTCCCGCATAACGCCCCGCGGCGGGCGGCACACTGAGCGCAGCCAGCGCCCGCCGCGCGCCCCGCAACCGCCTCTCCGTGCGCGGCAGCGCCCCCTGCCGGGCGCCAGCCCGCCCCGCCCCGCCCCGCCCCTCCCGGTGCCCGCCTGCCCGCCCTGCCCCCCCCGCCCCTTCCCCCCACCCGGAAGCAGGCGCGCCGTGCCCGCTGGGAGCTGTAGTTCCATCGGCCGCAAGGCGGGGAAGGTGCCGCCGCCGGCGGGGCGGACTCCGTTTCCCAGCGTGCCCGCAGGGGGTGGCATGGCGGCGGGAGGATGACACCGGAGTTTGACGAAGAAGTGGTGTTTGAGGTGGGCGCGGGGGAGACCCGGGGCGGGCTGGGCGCGCATCTCTCCGCCCCTTGCTGGGGCGTTGCGGGGCGGCCCCAGGTGACCGCTGGGCGCGGAGCGCTACCGGGGGCCGCAGAGAGGAGCGCCGCCCCGGGAGGCCCGAGGGCCGCGGCAGCGGCGGTGGTGGGGCCGGGCGGGGAGAGAGCGCGGAGCCGGAGCGACGGGAAGGGGATGGAATGGAGGTGTGCGGACAGCGCGCCGTTCTGCGAGGCGAGATGGGGCAGGGACAAAGGGTCCGGGACCTCTTTGGGCCGACGAACCGTGTGTGGAAAGCAGCCTGACTCGCGGGAGAAGTGCGTGCACGCACACCCGTATCCAAGTGCTGCCCCGTCTTTCTAACGGCTGTGTTGCTTCCAGTCTGCGTAAAGCATTGTGTTGCATCACACATCGCGTTCTTAGTCATCTCTACAATACCGTGTAGACCTTATTTAAATCAATGGGTAAATACATTGGTTATCATTGGGTGACCAAATGGGATCGATTTGCAGTAGATCACTGTAACTACATCTCCGTGCTGGCCACAACTATTCTTTAGACATCTAGAAGATGCGGTTATACAGAAATACTGTCTTTAAAGGAATTAATTATATTAAGAAAGCCTCTGCTTTTACCAGGATGACAAAAGCTCCTTACATGAGGAATACTTTTTTTTTTTTTTTTTTTTTTTTTTTTTTTTTTTTTCCAGCTGTGTAGGTACTGCCTGCTCATGGCTTTGGTCTGTAGCACAAAGTTGTTATCCACAATCAGGCTTAAGTGCAGTCAGTAGTGCCTGACCCTTCTGCTGCTGTGGTATTAAATCACTTCCTTGAATGGTGTAAAGCTTTGTTGAGAATTTATTACACAGGTGCAGTGCCTGCCTTCTGCACTCACTGCTTTAGTAGAAGTGATGCTTGACTTATAGTTTCACAGTTCAGGCAGCACTTAGAGTTTTGATTAAAACGGGGAAGTTCTGCTACATAGGGAGTAAAAGATATCCTGGCATGTGCATTTGCACTTGACTGTTTTCTGTGTTTGTTGGTAGTGCATTTCTTTCTCTGTTAGAGTCCCTTGGTGCACTGCTGTGTTAAGTGTGTGTGTATGCAGAATTTACTATGTCACTTGTTACACTTTTGTTTAATAGTGTCCAGCTTATCTCTTCCCAAGTCAGCAGTTACTTTTGCAAGGAGACCTTCAGGATGTCGACCTAGGTTACTGTGAGCTTCTGACACTCCTGTGAGCAAAACATTGGACAATGTTATAAGCAATGGTGGCAGATTTAGCCATATACATCGCATCAGCTCTTTGTTTACAAAGCTGGTCATATTCTCTTACTCCTCCTGACTTGCACATACCTTCAAACCATAGAAAGGCATTTTGTGATAGATTTCCTGTTCTAAGCAGCTGAACTCTTCTTATACACACTGGAACAGTTTGCCCAAGGAGGTTGTGGATGCCCCAGGCTTGGAGGCATTCAAGGCCAGGCTGGATCACAGCCTGGTCTGGTGGTTGGCGACCCTGCACATAGCAGGGAGGTTGAAACTAGATGATCATTGTGGTCCTTTTCCACCCAGGCCATTCTGTGATTCTATTCATGGGAACATCTGTGGAAGTTTTGCCCATTTTCTTATTGTTTCTTGCTTGTGTTTAGTCTAATTGTTCGTTTCTTATCGTGTCTTAGAGTCTCTGGATAGTTTCCTTGGAATGCATGTGTATATCGGATGGCAACATGGGAATTAGCATAGAGAAAGAAAGAGACAAAGCAGGGAAGACATCTTTTTGTGTTCTTGACAACTCCTAGTCTGAGGCCTCTTTTGTAAGAGTAGAGAAACTCCTGACAGAGGAAGAACACTGAGAAATGCCAGGATTTTGGACAACTCTTGGGGTAGCATACGATCTCAACAGAACTGCTGTGAAGAAAATATGTGAGAGTGTGGGCTTGGAGCCTACTGCACTTCTACCTCTGTCTCATACCTTTAGTAATTTCTTTCTCCTCTTCCTTTTCTTTTCTGTCCACTGAGGTACCAGGATACAGTACAACTCAACATCTCTTCTGTTCACCCATGGTAGAAGTCGTGGTTACTGTTTCAGTGTGACTCGTGTAGGAACAGCCAGCATCTTACAGTAATTTCTGTTGTGATACTGCTCGGTAAAGTCCTCCAGTGTGAAAACAGCTCATAGAATCACAGAGTATCCTGGCTCCACACACAAACTACAGAAAGCTCAAACTCTGTGTCTGAAAGCATTGTCCAAATGCTTTAAGCCCGGCAGCATGGGCTTTGCTCGCTGCCCTGGGGAGCGTGCTCCTGTGCCCACCCACCTTCTGGTGAAGAACTCTCCCCTGATGCAGCTCCACGCTGTTTCTTGGTTCTGTTGCTGTAACCAGTGAAGAACTAATGAGAGTTACTTGTTTCTTTTGTTTCACTAGAATTACCTGGAAAAGATAGACAATTTTCCTAGGTAAAGATGAATACAATGTTACTTGAGCGTAGATCAGATGGGGAGAGGCTGAACAGCTTTGTACTCAGTGGGTTTGATGATGTGTGTTATGGGTATGAAGGTCTTGCAGGTTCCACAGGCAATGCATGGGAAAAGTGTTGTTGGTATTGTATATAGGTATGAAAATGATAACCTTCTTACTAGATACAGTGTTTTTTAAATCTTTGAAATTTATGTATCTGCATTAGTTAAATTGAAGAAGCACACAACCAGGCTGTACCACCTATTCGTGTGCTTCCCTGCACGTGTCAACTGTACAGCACTTTAGTATTCTCTTGTAATGCTCTTGACACCTGTCTGGTAATCTTTATACTTTTCCATTCCAATTACACTTACTATTTCCCTTTACACATACAATGCAAAAAGCGTCATACACCAGCAGGATAACTCAATTTGCTAGATCCCCAGTGTTCATGAGGCATTTCCAGTATGGTCTTTCAGTTGGCTGGGAGCATGCAGAAAGCTGTCCTCTTCCTGCTTAGTAGGATAGAACACTTTGCTGGGCCTGTTTAGCCTCGCATGCTGGTATTCTAAGTCAAGGTGGCTGGAAGTACCCTAGGTCCTTGAGGTTGCTGTCACCTAAAACAAGCGTACCAGCCCAGGGAAAAGGTTCTTCGTTACAGCTTTCAAAAAATTCCTGCATTCCTGAAAGTGAGTATTGATCACAATTCTTATATCAAAGAAATGTTACCATCAATGTTCTAACAAATGCATAATCGGGAAAGAAGAGCTCCTTTGCATTTTCTGTGCTCGAACAGAATGGGGAGTGCATCACCTGTTTCACATCACAGTTATGTCCAGTGTTATTTACTACACATTTTTCAAGTCATAGCTCTGTCCATTGGGCTTAAATATATCAATGACCACTGCCTGCATTATAAATTTTGCCACATCAAACAGATGATGGTTCACTTAAAGGTATTTATCAGACCACTGATCCTTATCGAATAGCTCTGACGGAAGACAAGCACAAGGAAGGTATCACAAGAGCCATCCCTGTGATTGAATAACAATGAGTAATGGTCACTTTACTGGTCAGAAATGTTGCCATCCTCTATCCAGTTTATAAGTGAATTCCTACAGCACCCAGAAATTCTCATTTACTGCCTGCATAGTCTTCTTCTGCCCAAATTTTTACTTTTGTTCCACTTCAGTTCTTACTTCTTAACTTCAGTCCTTGCACCTGTTCTGCTTTACAGTCAGTTGCTCTTTTAATGGAAATGCTAGAAATATTAGGGGAGAGGAGGCAGAACTCAAGAGACACAGAGGTGCCCCTGATGCTTGGCATGAATTTGCCTGCCAGCAGTGTGGCAAATCAAAAATTGCTTTAATGTAGAGCAAATTATGGAAAAAAAAAAAGTTTAATTCATGTCTGTTATTTTATTAAAGATGTTAAGGTAGAGTAGAGGAAACTTGATAAGTTACTTGAGATGAGGTTTTTCCCAACCCAAAGAGAGGTTTGTTTCTTTGGACAATATTTGTTTCTTGATTTCTTTTAATTTTTGAATATATAAATGTAAAATGTTTATTAAAACTATCTAAATTTATGCATCATTATTCCAATGGGAGGAATGCGTCAGAACTTCATTGTTTTGATAGTAACTGCCATCTACTTTCTGACTCAAAATTCATTCATGGCTTCTTTATAGTTGCACTTTTGCTAATATTGTCCATTAACATATTCCATTCTTTTACATCTCCTGAATTTATCTCTTGACGTATTCAAAGAAAGCAGTCCTATTTTGGCTAGGGCTATTTTGCTTAACTGACTAATCCAAGATATTTAGTCTCCTTTTACAGAATGTGTTTATTGTTATTCACTGCTTCAAGCTTGAGTTCATCTTTCTTTACATGAGCCTGCAGTGTGATATTCAGTGTTCTTGCTGGGGCCTTGTAGAACTGTAGGCACTTGTTTCTGCTGGGACTGCTTTGATTCTTGCATCGTAGGCCTACAGGCAACTTTCTCAAGTGTTCATACTGTTGATTCAGTTATAATGCTACTCATGTTTGTGCTCTAATCATCATTACTGGAGGAATTGTTTGTATTAGTCACTGTATGTAACATCTTAATGTTGTCTACTGTTAATTTGCATGCCATTATCACTCAAAGTACCCACCTGAGATATCCAGGTCTTTATGTATGATATTTCTACACGTGATGTTACTTGGTGTTACCAGGACATTTCGTTAGCATTCTCTTGGTATGAAGATGAAGCTTTGATCAAAGTCTGATTCTGGAGGAGCTCCATTTGTAACTGTCTGACCTGATGGTTTTCTATTCCACACAACCCACTGTTATCTTTGTCATTTATGTATTTAGTTCATTTTGTATCTTAACTGATATGGCATGGTACTGAAAGCCCATACCCCACAAAGCATAGTCTCAAAAGTCCATATAGGCTTTCTCAATTTCCATTATTTAGAAAACGAGCTGTCTCATCAAAGGATTTGATGCCATCTACCTCTGGTAAACTCATGTGGTATCTTTGCTGATGATCAGTTCTCTTCTTTGTCTTTGATTTTTGAAAGGAAGATTAATTATGTGCAGTAGCATGCTGGCTTTTGATCAGATTCATAGAACTGACATACTGCTTTTTTCTCCTTGGCAGCGTGTCTGCTGTTTTTTCCACTTGCAAGTTTATAGATTTATTAAAAAATCTTATCTGCTGGATCTTTGATCTAATGTGCCCATTCTTTCAGAACACTGGGATGAAGGTGATCCAAATACTGTTCAGTAAGTGCATTTTCAGCTCCATAGTCTTGCTTGCAGCTAAGTCATTTGTCCTATATTTTAACGAGCTTGCACAATATTGTTTTGCATTTGGGTTGTTGTTAAAGCTATGCTCACTAAGTCACAGAATGGCTCAGTTTGACTTCCTAAACACAGTGATTTTTGTCACTTGGCAGGGTTAGAAATGCTTTTTTTTTTTTTTTTTTAAAATCTCTAATGTTATAAGTAATGAAGAAGGGACTGGAAAAGAATACTAACAGCCTCAGTGGTAGTGTCTGTAGTGCTCCCTCAGCAGGATTATTTTCACTGAATATCTTCTTTACACTTATGGAGAGGTTTGTGAGTGGAACTGTAAGCAGGATCAGGAGACTGACTTGACTATAAACTAGGTGGCTAAGAAAGACAGGAGGGGAAAAAAATACCTTGATGTTATTTTTTCAATCAGATTGTTTCATGTTTTATCTCGCTGCTTGGCTGTATAAATATTACCATTAGTGTTGTGGAATGGTACTGCACCTTTCATCTGCACCCGCTGCTAATGTCAGATTAAATTGGCCGTGTAACTGCAGCCTGGAGCGATCCCTCTGCTGCAAGTCGTGGTGCACTGTAGAGGCACCTGAGCCAGTGGCAAGTGGTCTAATTCAGTTGTTTTGCTTCTCAGCAGTCTACTATGAGGAAAGGGAGGATAGACTGTGCTCTCTTTTCATCACATCACTGGGAAGAGGCAGGTGATAACAGTGAAAACAGAAGAAAGTACCAGCTTAAATCTATGCAAGAAACCTTCTAGTGATTGTGGGTGCCAAGTATACTCATCAGGCATTTTTGAATAACATTAATGTCTTATCTAAGCAGGCAAAGGAAGGTATGGTATGGGCCATGTGGTGCACAAACCCATATTGCCATTATTATTCCCAGCAGGAAATTTGAAGACAGAAGTACATGCTGATTCACAGTAATTTATTTTTTAGATCTCTTGGTCCAGAAATTTGGAATCTTCTGTGCTAATTCCTCCAGGGTCATTTTTACAGGGCAGTTAATACTGTATACTGTTCCCAGCATTTTGTCACGAACCAACTTCCTTGAGACACCCAAAATATAAAATCTATCACTGTGCTTGGTTGGATGGGGCCAACCAAGAAATATTCTATTGGTTTACCAGTCAGATGCATTAACTTCATGAATTTCATTGTATGTGTAAATGAAAGTAAAAATCTGTGAGCGTTAGTAACCGATATAAAACCAACTATGTGTTTCGTGTGACAGCTCAGTGTGGTGGCTTGTGCAATCAGTGACTTGCCACCCAATGCTCCAGGTCTGTGACAGGCCTCTTTCTCTGTCTTCCAGGGTGGATACGTTTACCACTTCTGCCTTCAGTTTTTCAGTTACTATTAATTTCTGTCTTTGACAGAGTAGATCAGCTTTTGTATTCACAAGTCCATTTTTGATTGGGTAAATAGCAGTGGGAGCTTTGGATTATTGAGATTCAGAGCTTTCCTAGCATGTAAGACTACTCCATAAGACTTTTCCATTGTTTCAGCACCTCCTGCTGAAAATGCAAAGGGAAGAGCTTTCCCGTTCCGTAAGTTCAGTGACATGGAACTGTGCATGGATTTTAAAGCTCTTCAGAATGCAGAAGTGCATGCAATTAGAGATATACCGTGCATCAGAAAATATCCAGGAATACATTATGGCTTCAAAGTAGTTCTCGGAAACTGCTTCTATATCACATGGTGGAGTAGCATTGAAGAGACCAAAGCCTGCCTACTGTGGCGGTGAAAATAGAATAGAAAATGTAAATGATTCTTTTACTGTTGAAGTCAGTCTAATATTAGCCCTGCCAGTGACTGCCTGCTCGTCAGTTGGATGAAAGGAGGAGGTAGCTGCCAGCCAGGAGAATAAGACCAAGGCTTTTAAATACTGTTGTTTGGGAAATCTTATTAATGACTTCATGTAAGATCGATGTGCAGTAATTCTTTCAGGCAGTATCTTTTTAAAAGCCTTTAGCAATCTGTCATCCTCGCCTCCCTCCCCCCCCAGTTATAAAGCCACATTAGTCAGGAGAAATTGCACAGCCCTGGGAAGTTTCAAACTGCATCCGCTGATGCTGTCAGGAAAATGCTACTGTGCAGGAGCACAGGTGCGATTGCATTGACTGCTACTCTTCATCCTCGGCTCGGGTCATCCTGGAGGGACGAGTGGAACGAAACGGGGAGGTGGGCGAGATTCTGTCGGATGCGTGGGAACAGTACAGGAGAGAAAAATGGAACACCCTCGTCCAGGAGACAAAGATCGCGCTGTCTGTAAGTGCTAGCTCAACTTTTCCAAGTCATGTTTTGAGAGAGAGGGAGAGATTTCAATATGGTTTATTTGGTTGGGAGCTTTGCCACCTGTTAAGCTCATCTGTTAGGCTTTGTAGATAAGCAAAGTCTTTTTCAAACCGAGAATTCAGAGCTTGTTGTCTGTTTGGAGGTTGTTTGATGGTGTTCCTGGACCACTCAGCTTTGAAAAACATTTCTGTATTTTAAGAAGAGATCTTTAAACCCTTTATTTTGTGCAATCACATTAAATGCTACTTTTAAGGTTATTCTGCTCCATTAGCTATGGTTGAAAGCTGGAGCAGGGGGTTACTAGATAGTAAATTTTATCTTAGTAAAGAATTTGGGGTGTGGGAAGACCCCATCTCTAATGGAGAAATCTCTAATGGAGAAATCCTGAGTCATTTAGTTCACGATGCATCAGCAAAAATAATTTGGGTGTGGCTTTCATATTCAGCTGCTGTTGTAACACAACCATGACAGCTAACAACATCTTATTTGTGATTACAAAAGCTTTTCTCAGAATATGCATAAAATGCACATATTAAAGTGCAATGTCTGTGTTTGCTGCAATAAATAAAAGATATTTGAGAAAATATCAATAAAAAATCAGCTCTCTTCTGCAACTAAGAAATCCTCTATCATAACAGCCTTTCCATCATGTAGCAGTATACAGCACTGTGTGTTTGATTTTTTTGTTAATATTTGACTTGCTTCTGGTATTTATTTTTGCTGTAGGCTTAGAGTTGTGAACAAGATGATTGGTTCTGATCTTTGGTTCAGTTTAGGAGCTGGGTTTTTTTCTAAGTCAGTGCTGTGTGGAAAGTGGCTTTGAAATAAAGCTTGGAAAAGGGGTAGAGAACAGAATCTTGGGATTAGATTGAGACTCAACTGCTTTCAATGGTCAAGAATTACAGTTGCCATTAACCATAAGTATTTGAGTGAAATGTAAAATACATAGGCTGAGAGAGCTGTGAATAAGGAGGAAAGGGAATTTTTTTCTTGATTCTGGACATGAGAGCTAATATAAACCTACAGAATATTATGAATTTCTGTTTACAGTTGGATGTCTTTGCAGTGTGACATAGTAGTGAATTAGAAAAGTCATACAGAAATAAGCAGGAGTTTCTATTGTTCCTGTTGTTCCCAGAAAACCCAACTTCTTAAAATCTAGGAAAGTTTATTCCTATTTCAGCCCATGAACCATATCAGACAAGCTGTTTCACTTACTAACCAGATTCTCCTTGTCTAGTCTGTTAGAAGTGCACGAAAGAATAATGGCTTTTTGATTATTGGCTGTCCTGAAGCTGTTCTCCATTTCAAGAATGTGTTTTTGACAAGCAGCACAACAAAATGATGTTCTGGTTGTAACACCTCTCTCTTGTATCTAGGTGATCTCAGAAAGTGAATTGGAAGACACAGCTTTGAAGAAACTTCAGAAATAAATACATCATATTGCTGAAAAACCCTATCTTGGTATCCTCACTTGCTTTAGATGGTGGGGGTCCAACTTGTTGGCTTGCCTGGGCCACACTGAGTGAAGAGTGATTGGCATGGGCTGTGTATAAGATTGATAATTCATGTACTTATCATAACAAAACTTCTTTTAATCCACTGTCAGTGTGTGGCGGGCATGAGAGGCAGAGTTAGCCCTCATGCCCTTCCCACCACAGTGTTCAGTTGTTGCCTACACGGTCTGCACTCAAGCTACACACCATCAGTTTGTGAAAAACATCACTAAAAAAATCACGTAATAATGTTAAAGTTGATGGTATTTGGGGGACTCGTTACTGACTGTCCCAGGGCTGCGTGTGGCCTGTGGCCTCTGGGTTGGACATCTCTGGTTTAGATGGCATTTTCCACTAGTAACTGGTGCTATGATGATGATAGGCAGGCTGAATGATGACTGTGTCATTCTGATATAGGCAACTAGGAATGAGTAAATGAGACTGATATTCAAGCATGAGCAATACTAACTATTCCAATAGTATCCAGTTTGAGCGATTGAATGTGAAGTTAAAGATTGAAAATACATAGAAATGGATTCCTTTAGGATAATATGGTTCTGTATTAATAGTAGAATGAGATTTTGTATTTTACATTTCCCATTCAAATCATCTACTGAAACAGTGTTGCTATCCCTTTCCCTGACATTCTAACAGTTTTCTTTCAAGACTAACTTGTATTTTTTTGTACTCCAGCCTACTGCTCATTGCAAGGATACATTTCTGTTATGTCCAGAATTTCTCAATCTGAAACTAGCACCTATAATATGTGGATAAGCATGAAAATCAACTGGGGGAGTTGTTCATTTTAATTTTATTTTTTAATATTGGGCTTTGAAAAAAGAATGCATGAATATTAATAAAGAAAATTAGGAGGCAAAGAAGCAGATTCTGTAAATTCAAAGCTATGATTTATCAGGCGTCATATGTGTTAGGATATTAAAGTATTGGTTTTTAAAGCTTTGTGAGGATTGTGAGTATTTATTATAATGTTTCTGTTGCTAGTCTTGAAATGTAAGTATATAGTGTAGCATATTTTAATGCTATCATATTGCAAGGAAATGTTTGCATAGTCTTTGACTGCATTAGTTGAAGAAATCCTCAGTGAGTTACACAGCCTGCACAGCTTTGCAAGTGAGAGGCTTGTCAGTAACACTTAAAATCAGACAGTATCTAGGACATTAAATATAATGTCAATAAATAGTTTGTGTGTTTATGTTAGTGTAGGCTAACGCATGACGTAGGTGATATTTCTAATAAAAGAGAAGTTGTAAACCTCAAATTTTATTAATGAACAAGCTGTAAAGCTGAGTGGGCTATGCAAGAGAGCTCACTTGTAATGGAAGTTCTTCATAATCTCATTTCACAGAGGCTTCAACCCACTGCTTAGTTCTTTCTGTACCCACATCTCATATAGTATAATGGATTTAGAAAAAGGAAATAATGGTATTTTTTCTTAGAGCACAGGGCATAGTTCTTCATTTAAGTTACTAAAAAATGAGGTTTTACAGTGTGGACTGTAAATTTAGCTAATAATCTCTTAAGAAAAATAGGGGAGAGAAAATGGGTGGCCAGAGACGGTGTACTAGAAGAGGTGTTGCCAAAGTCTAAGTTCTTCCTGAGAAACTCAGAGAACATTTCACGTTTACTTGAAGGAATATGTATGATAAACATTCAAGTTAAATTTTAATCACAGAATCACAGAATTGTAGGGGTTGGAAGGGACCTCCAGAGATCATCGAGTCCAACCCCCCTGCCAAAGCAGGTTCCCTACAGCAGGTAGCACAGGTAGGCATCCAGGCAGGTCTTGAACATCTCCAGAGAAGGAGACTCCACCACCTCCCTGGGCAGCCTGTTCCAGTGCTCTGTCGCCTCACTGTAAAGAAGTTCTTGCGCATGTTTGTGCAGAACTTCCTATGCTGCAGTTTCCAGCCGTTTCCCCTTGTCCTGTCTCCACTCACCACTGAAAAGAGTCCGGCCTCGCCATTCTGCCCCCCACACCTTAGATATTTATAGACCTGGATCAGGTCCCCTCTCAGTCTCCTTTTCTCAAGACTGAACAGACCCAGTTCACTCAGCCTTTCTTCATAGGAGAGATGCTCCAGGCCCTTCACCATCTTCGTGGCCCTCCGCTGGACTCTTTCCAAGAGATCCCTGTCTTTTTTGTACTGGGGAGCCCAGAACTGGACGCAGTACTGCAGATGAGGCCTTACCAGGGCAGAGTAGAGGGGGAGGATCACCTCCTTTGACCTGCTGGCCACGCTCCTTCTAATGCACCCCAGTAAGCCATTGGCCTTTTTGGCCACAAGGGCACACTGCTGGCTCATGGCCAACCTGTCGTCCACCAGGACACCCAGGTCCCTTTCCATTAATCAATTATAATTTGCCAATTCAGTAATCAAAAAAGTCAAACTGTAAGGGGGACATTTAAAAATCCTTTGAAAAGTTAATCAGAAGGATTTTACTTAAAACCTAGTAAGGTGCTCTATTCTACCTTGATTACAAGAACAGATGACATCGTCATCACAACTACAGTCTAATGTTTCATTAACATTTGAAGAGCTGTTTGATTTGTTTTGTTTAGATTTTTATTTCTGTGCAGTAGAAATTACACTAAATAAGTTAACTGTGTGTTTTTAATGTAGTGTAAAAATAAGAGAGAAGAGCCAGGCATTCTTAGGTCTATGCAATAATTCACTTACTAAATATAGCATTCAGGATTTTAGCTGATTCTCTCTGGTTTTAGTGGACAGAGTCTCTCGCTGCATGTCCCTTCCTCTGCCTTCTTTTATCCATTCCTGTGGGGAAGTGGAACCAATCTAAACAGCTTTATGCTGTTTTTCTTGATCAGCTTTTAAGAAAATGATCTCATAGTGTATCATTCCCTCCTGTGCCTTGCACATTTAAAGTGACCTTACACAATCAGAATAAAAAAACTCTTTTTTTCTTCTCCTGGAATGCTGACAGATTGCTTTCCTTGTACTGAATATTTTCTCTGTGGTGGTTTTGGATCATTAGCAAAAACATAGTTTGCATTTCCTTTAAGTTGGTTGGTGCTTGCTTGAATCCCTTGTAACGATGAGCTATCAGCAGTGTGGCCTTTCTGCAGTGACCCAGAAGGAGAAGTAATTTTACCTTATTTCCACAACAGAGAGCTGTTAATATCACCAGCATCTCTAGCATTAGTTGGTTAGCTGAATGGATTCTGTCTAGCCTTGCCCCTGCAGGGAAGAAAGCAGAACACAGAAGATATGCCCAAAGATAGTGGGCAAACCCCTTGATATATGTATTTTGACAGCTGTCCGTATTCAGGTGAGTATCAATAAAGAGAAGAATAGTCTCGTGTCCTGCTTGTGGCAGGTGTGATTGAGATGATTGTCGTCACGGATTTGCAGATTACTGAGGTGAAATAGTCTTTAAACTTCTTGGTTTGTTTTCACGCCAAAACACAGTATTTGAGGTGCAGTCTCACTAGCTGTGTACAAGGGCACTGTCACTTCCTAGTCTTGTTAGCCTTACTATTTCTGATGCAGGCCAGGATGCCATTGGCCTTCTTGGCCACCTGGCCACACTGCTGGCTCATGTTCAGCAGCTGTCAGCTAACACCCTCAGGCCCTTTTCTGCTGGGCACCCATACTGCTGTGGTTATGACCCACATGTAGCACTCAGCACCGAGCCTCATTGGATGCCGTGAGGCCAGACTGAACTCCATTCACTGTGACTGAGCCCAGCCATCAGCCAGATGAACTCACAGAACTGTAGGTCTGTCCAAACCAGGAGAATATTGTGGGCAGCAATATGAAACGTGTTACTAAAATTGAAGTATCCATAGTCTTTACCTCATCTAAGTGTCATAGAGGAAGATCAGGTTAGTCAGGCAGGACCATCATCAACCCGTGCTGGCTTCACAACATTTGTTTGTCTTATCTATACTGAGTGATGGCACTCCAGATGACCTTCTCAATTACCTTCTCTGGTACCAAGGTCAGACCAATAGGCCTGTAATTCCTGGAGTTTTGTCTACACCCACTTGTCTAAACTTGAAACGCTCTTGCTGATTCTGTCTGAAATATCCATGCTACCCTAAGAGCCTCCAGTGTGTGCGGGTTTGAGTTGTTCAGGTGTGCTGGCAGTGTGCCGCCTGCTTTGTGTGGAGACCATTTCCAGAAGACATGGTTATGCATGTCCATTCCATTTGAAGTTTTGTCCTGAAGTTGCTGGGGTAATTTAACATTGCCTTAAATAAAAGAAGTATTCTGGTCTATTATGTTTTCTTTTGCATTTGAATTAAGTAATTCTGGTGAAGAGGCATGTTGCACTTTTAGAGAAACATAGCTTCTTTCCTGCCAGTCTAGGATTGAATTGTTTAATCAGGGTTGTCTGCACTTGAAGAAGTACTTGATGGTGAAGAAAGGATCCTTGGAAAAATGACAGGAGGTGTCACACTAGAAAAATTCCCGCAAGGAAGTGAGTCATTAACGTAGGGTAGTGCTTTGCAGCATCATTGTCATGGGTGAGGGGACTGCCTGCACCTGCACAGAGCTGTGAGCTGGTATGAATGTTTGAGTTTCAGGTTGAGTGGACTCTGAATCTGATGTGAGTAACTCAAGGGGAGTATGCAAAAGTGTGCATCTGCATGCTTTCAGTAGATAAGACTGGTCCAAATAGCACTTTGGTGATGGGTTAGAAATAGCCCTGCCAGTAACAAGTTCATTTATTAAGCTAGAATTGATGATTGCTTCAGTTTTTCTGTACAGCAAGCAGTCATTTGAGGTTTGCTCATGTTGGTTCTTGGTCATGGTAGAGACTATTTTCACAGCTTGTTTCTGCAGACCTCCGCAATTGTTTGCCAGTTACAGTGGAACTTTTACTTCTTACTGTTCTTGTTGTCTCCCTGATAGTAAGTTACAGTTCTTTAGATGTTTTCTGTTCTTCTTACGCAGTTCTTACCCGGTTGCAGATTACTGTGGGAAGTTGGTAAAGATTGAAAATAAATTTCTAAGCAATGGGACTGAGAAGTTTTCTTAAAGTGAAATCTCTTTACATCAACTGTGTAGGACTGGAGTCAATGTAAATATACTCTTCATCAAATATGTAATAAATATTGCTGTATGCGTGAATGCTAGCAAATAACAGTTATTTAAATCTAGATATCTAGTTAGGGGTAAAAAGAGAATGCAAAAGTCTGTATAGATAAATATTTAAAAATGTAAAAGTCCATTCAGTGGTGATCAGAATCTCATGCTTACTCTAAAAGATTTCCACAAGGATTTTTCTTCAAGTAGTGGTTTTGCCAGCAACCTCAAGATCTTGATTCGGGTTGTTGTTTTTTTGTTTGTTTTATTGTAATTTTTTTTAATAACTGTGACACTCAGTTGCCAGAAGTGCCAGTGTTCTCAGAGAGAGTAGAAGCCATTTTGTAGATCTTTTTTTTTCTCATTTGTGTAAAAGGCTCCTTAGGTCCCTAATCTGTACTGAGTTTTCATTTACTGAAGTTTGAAACGTGCTCTAGTTTTCAAGTTTGCTTGAGTAGAAGTAACACAGAATGTATTGATTCAGTTTTTAGGAACTTAAGAATGCAGTGTCATCAAGTGCTCTGGAGACACACAAGAATATTTTAAAATATATTGCTAGGTGTTTAGTTTATGTATTGATTACATGTATGTTTTAAGCTAAAGAAACATTGGGTAACCTGGAAAAATATGGCTTTGAAAGAAGTTGGTTGGTTGTATGTTTCTCATCACACTGTATATTGACTTTTGCAACCTTTTTCGCTGCAGTCAAGATAAAACTTGAGGGAGACTGAAAACAAAGGTTTGACTTATTTGTTCTTGCTGTGACACTGTGGGTCTTTTCCTGTTACATGCCTCATTGCTGACTGCATTGTTTAACTGTGCTTCATCATGTTATAGTCATATTTTATGGTAAATAGGGAATATCTTTTGCTCTTGGTTTTTGGTTTTGGTTTGGTTTTTTTTGGTTGGTTGGTATTCTCAAATTTTTCCTTTTATTTTTTTTTAACTCTTTCAGAATTCACCACTCTACGAGTATCTGCAGGATTTGGGACACACTGATTTTGAAGTATGTTCACCTGTGTCACAGAAGGCAAAGCAATGTGCAGTAGAGGAAGGCCAGAGAGAGAGGACTGTGCACACTGCCCAGAAAGTGAGTGTTCTCCTTTTTCTTAATATTTATCCTCCCAAAGAGAGCCACATTACTTCACAGATAGGCATAATTGGAGAGGATAAAGATGGAATTCTTACTGTAATAATTAGAAAGAAAAGTTAGTAGTAACAGTTTTCATGTGTTGTCTGCAAATATGTTTAGGAATATCTGATCTGCCATTATATTTTGAGGTGTTCTTTGCTTTTATGTGAATTAGGGAAGAAAAATGCTTTGATAGTAACTTCTGTAAGAGTTGTAAATGACATTATTTACTGGATACTATTACTGTGGCTTGGCATGATATTCTATGAATAACACCTGCGATTTTCTGGAACAAAATGTTTATAAGTCCCAACCCTTCTCAATCATTCAGTTCCTAAATGTCACCTCTTATGTAACAAAATACTAAGAAAGAGGATTTCTGGGAAGTAGAAATACCAGAGCCAATCTGAAGGAGAAAGTAGAACAGTGCTTAGGTTCTGGCAATTTTATAACGGTAACAGCTGACAAGGTCCATCGGCTAATAAGCTCAGACTTCTTACTTTTCTATTATTTTAAATAAGGGCTAATGAATTTTTATGATCATTTTTGTATTAAAAGTATTCTTGAGAATTAAGAGCTTGGAGAATACTGAAATACGGTAATGCTGTAAAATACAGCATTAATTTGGCCACTTAACACATACAATGGTCTACTCAATTCTTGTTTTCCTTGTTAAAAATAAATGTGATTTTACTCTTATTGATAGCATGTAGGCCATGTGGTTCAGCTGATGATCTCTAGTGCGGGTGAGGAAATTCCAGTCTTGAGGCAACCAATGTACAACTCTCTTTGCTGATCCTAAAAAAGCAAGTATATAGAAAATTCCATAGTCAGACAGTCTGTCTGACTGTCCTCAAATCAGAGGTTCACAACCCTTTCCCTCTCTTTTGTAACCTCTGCTGCTTCCCTGCTCCACAATGTTCCACTTTTCTGATTAGCTGGCAGTGAACTAGGGAGCAGTGTGATACAAGTGGTCCTGAGCTCTCCAGAAGGTCTCCCTGCAGGATGTGGTGGATGGGGGGATCATATAGTGAATTAGGTGAGCTGATATTTCTCTTAGGCTTCTCTTTTTTTTTTTTTTTTTCCCCAAATAGTTCTTAAGATGCTTCCAGGAATGAGTCGGGTAATAGTTGCAATTAGGTAGGCTTTATTTCAGCATAAAACTTTCAGTTTTGAATGTGTCCTTCCTGTTCCTCCTTCATGTCAGATCCAGGCATTTTTTATTTCAAGGGCTTTTAATCTGTTCTGCTCTGTGTGGGGTCTTAGGTAGGTAGGCTTCAGAAGTTTGTGAATTGATGTGGATATCAGTGCTGTTTTTCTGATCTGGAGATGGTGCACATTGTTATGAAAAATAAAGTAATGCAACTATGGAAGTCAGTACAGCAGTATGATTCTATGTTCATGTATGTGTCTTCCACTGAATTTAATGCGAAACTGCTATAGGGTTAAGAACCTTAAAAGTGTAAGGATGTACTGATTTTAAAAGCCTCAAGGATTCTGTTGTTTGGGTTTTTTTCCCTTTGTTCCCCTTCAAATATTTTACTGCTTTGGGAGGAAGTCCTCTGGTATTACGTCAGCTGTAGAAGTAATTCATCACGGCTTGCTGGGCTACTTGAAAGCACAGGGCGTTTGAAAATGGATTGCACATTTCTTACGAATACCAGGATGACATTCATACTGTCTCATTTCAGTCTAGACAAGGATGCATGTGGGGAAAAAAGGAAGAAACGTTTGTGTAATTGGTAGTGATAAAATTTCGTAGGTTCTTCTAACTGTTGTTTCAGTAATTTGGGAGCGTCGTTTGTAATCTAATGTCAGAAAGTCTGTTTTTGTGTCCCATTTTTGGCAGAATATTTCAAAAGGAGAGAGACAGTTTGTTTGAAGAAGTGCACCGAAATAAGGAGGATCTGGGCCTTTGTTAAAACTTCTCTGTGATGTACAGACAAATCATTTCAATTCCCATCCAATCATTTCCTCATTTTTAGATCGGACTATTATCACTTCCCTTCTCTCACTGTTTGCTGATGTAGTCTCCTGACATTATAAAATATCCAGGAAGCAAGTGGTTTCCAATCTCTGAATATGTACCCCCTCCTAATGTGAAATGATCTTAGCTGAGTCTTTAGTATAGCATAAATAACATGAATACAGTAGGTGTTCCATGTTGAACAATGCTTAGTACATGGATATTATTTTCTTTCTATTGTGAAAAGCAAGTTTACAAATGGCTTCAACTTTAAAAGATACTTCAGAGTTAAATGCAGTACAGATCAAGTGCATAACAAATTAGAGTTTTGGCTTTCTTGGTTACTATAGTCCATCTATCTTTCCTACGTTTTCTAACGGATCTGAAACACCATGGCATCTGAAACAATACTCTTTTCTTTAAAAGGTGGTTTACGTTTTAGGGGGAGCATCCAATTCTGCTTTATTTCTCCATCTTCATCCCATTCTGCTAAATACAGGATTTGTTCTGAGTAGAAAAGGAGATAAATGATGTTCTTGAAGAAAAAAGTAAAATAATATTTTTTTTCTAGGTTGTCAGCTGACTGATAGTGGAAAACTCGTATTAGAAAGGTTGCAGTGTTGCTATGTCTTTGAGTTGGGATTGTTTACTCCTCTTGTAAGGCAAGGGGGATCCCTGTTCAGGTACAATCTTGTGACATACAACAGTATTTTGGCAAGGTAAAGATCTAGTGTGGGATCTTAGTAGATTGAAAAAACAAATCTAAGAGATAAAGATGTTCCTAGTGACTGATAATAACGTTGCTGTGTTTTGCTTTCCTACAAAGCAGAGCATATTGTTCAGGCTTAGTGAGAGATAAAGGCATCAGCTGAATTTGAAGTGCACCTTAATTAGTTTTTTGGTTGGTTAGTTTTGTTTTGTTTCCTTAATCAGATCTTGGTCTTAATGAACACTGAAATGAAAAGCTGTAAAGGTACTTCAAGAGTGCTCTGAGGGCTGAGGGAGTATAGAGAAGTGGTTCAGCATGGTAATTACAGTTGCAGTGCTTCTGGCTGTACCAATCTCAGGAGAAAGTTACAGCCAATGTTCTGATCTCATGGTCACTTGATATTCAAAAGCACTGTTTAAAGGAAGCTTTAGATTTGTTTTCTGGAATTAAGCCAGAATTATTTGTGCAATTCTGCTTGATCTTTAAGGAATATGCTTCTTTCATATACATTTTTCCTTTCTCATTCACTTTCCTAGACTGCTGTGCATATCTGAGTGTCTTAACTGATTTTACTCTAACCTCATCCTGACTCCAGTGTGACAGTTATCACTAGAACAACGCAGGTACTAGAGGCAGATATTTAGCATTCTGTTGAGGCCATCCACAGAAATTGGAAAGGAGGGACAGGTCCTTGCCTTTGCCTATGGCTTCCACCTGCATAAGGCCAGCTTGGAGTAGCTGGAAGGTTTTACTGCTTAGTATTAACATCTTTCTGAGCTGCACAGAATTGGAAGGCGCCAATATTAATGATGGTGTTTCAGATACTGCTGAATTGCCGTTTCAAGTTCACCCTGCATAGAAGAGAAATATTTCTAAGAATTTTATTTTAGGTTCAAAATGAGTGATCCTAAAATGTTTGATGTTCTGTGCTACTTTTAAATGTTAGACAGTGGATATCTTCAATTCTGCCAATTAAGCTTAGTAATAAACTTAATAATAATTACTTACTAAGCTTATTAAGAGAATTCATTTGGCTGACTTGCTTTCTGATGTTGTAAGAATGATGCTCCAGAAGCACTAGCAACATGACCTGACTTGTGTGTTGATGCAAGTTTGTTTTACTTGTCAGTAACACTCCCAGTGGGAATGCAAACTGTGAGACACTGTTCCAGGGAACTGAATAATTGAATGTGTTACTGCACTCTACTGGGTCACAGCCCAAGACAGTGGGTTGTCTTGTTTTGTTTTCAAGCACTGACATGCCTGTTGAGCATTTATGCAAGCTCATATTTTTATTTTTAATCTAAAACATGGCGAGTAAACCAAACAGTTATGTAACACATCAGTCTGGTTTTTTCAGTAATTCTACAGTCTAGTTTAGTCAGCTGGTAGCAGTTTAAAACTGTCTTTGGTGTAGATTTAAATGCTTATGATAGAAACAGAAGAACTTCAGAAGGCCAAGCAGTGGAAAAGCTCCCAGAGACATCATTTTAAATGAACAGCTCCTTTTGCACTTCACTGTTCTAAGGCAAGTGCTTCAGAACAAAGTATTTGCCTGCTGCTCAGATGTAGAACAAAGTATTTGCTCTTCAAATGTAGGGCAATGGCTTTATTTATTTCATCTCAATTTTCCACAAATTGTCATCAGATAATTTTGTTTTGTTTGCACCACTTCCCAAGAAACTCTACCTTGGAATATCATCTACTGCTCCAGTTTGTGACACCCTTCTCCCCCTCAGACACATGGCAGTGCCCTTGAGTAGCCTTGCATTCTTTGCCCATACAGCAAAAGTGATTCTTGCTTTTACCAGCATTACTGATAGTGATGATAGAAAATAGTAGGAGAACAGGCCTTTTTATTTTTTGATAGCTTGACCGTGTTGCACTTGAAATTACATTCTGTAACATGCTTGAAATCCCCATCTGCATTTATTCTGTAGGCTAAGTTGTGTGAATTGCAGGAGTAGCCCCTTTAACAAGGCTTGGTGATAGCTGTGTTGTGGAAAGAAGCATCATTACAAAAAACCATATTGTCAGTTTGTCTATCTACGGTCTATTAATTCTTTTTGACACAGGTCTGTAGTTCTAACTGTGTACTGAAAAGTGCATGCAAGAAAAACTTGAGTAAGGTTACCTAAGTGGATGCAAAAGTGAGTTAATTCAAAAATTGTTCTGTGAATCATAAAGGCTGCAGAGGGACAATTTCTGGTGTTGTTCAAAGCCATTCTGCTCTGTATCAAAACTTCTGTCAGTGCCTTTCAGAGGTCTGTTAAATTGATTGGTGTGTCTGTTCTAGCTCCCATCACTGGCCTTACGTGAAAAAAATCCCAGGCTGAGCACAGCTCAGTACTTTTGTTGTTTAATTTTATTCTTCCGTTTCCAGCCTTAGAGTTGGAAGCATGGTGGAGAAGTTTGTGTTCCTCTTATCACACAGCTGCTTCAGGAGCATTTCTGTAGTTTGCATTGGAACAGGGTTGTACCTGGAATCCTGAAATCAGAGGCTCAGTGTCGGTTCCTCTGGGCAAGTGACCTTTCAGCTGTTTTTACACTTCTCTGTCTTAAAAAAGAGAGAGAGAGAAGAAAAGGAAGAAGCTGATTTAATGCAGATACCGTTTATAGACTAAGCTCTTATGATTTTTTTTATTGTTGATGTGAGGTTGTTATTTTTTTGTTTGTTTGTTGTTTTTTAAATAGTATGGCACAAAATGTAGGTGCTTCAAAATTCAAATTTTTTTGCCCTACATTTCACTTGATTGTACTGTGTGTCAGCAGTTTGAAAATTAACATGTAGGGTCTCAGAATTCATGAAATAGTCAGAGGTAAATACTTTGAAGAATATTTCCTGACAGCTCAGTCTGAGGAAAGTAGATGTAGAACGTCTGTCCAAAACTCTGCCTTTTTCATGAGAAGTCTGGAGAGGGAAGCAGAGTCATGCATCTATTTAATTATGATATCTTCATGTATTTTAGGAAGATGTGCGAGTGAAATGCGTGGTGACAGAGAGCAGGTTCCCCTAATTAGTGTTGCTCAAAGTTACATTTACAGCTTGGATGAAGCTGTGTATTTAGATTTCATGGGAGAGGCAACATGGGGAGAAAAGTAGCTGATAGCAAGTGCTGGTGTGACAGGGAGTTTCTGAGACAATTCCTGTTAAAATCATGCATCCCTGCTTCTGTTCACTCATCTTTCAGTATCTTGTCCTCCAAGGAGAAGTTCCTCTCCCAGTCTTCTACTTTTCTTCAGTCTCAATCAGCCATTTAACACTGCTGCTTTTTTTTATCCTGAAGAAGAGAGAAAATCTCCGTACTGAGTTGTTGCCAATCTGAGATAAAACAAATTCTAGCTGTATTTATTTTTAACAGTACAGCATAACAATTCATTACATTCAGTAGGTGGGGTGAATGAAGCTTTATTTCACAGTCTTGTGTACAGGCAAACTGAGCGGAAGCAGATGTTCCCATACTCTGAAGTTAGGCCAAATAGACTAAGGGAAACTTCCTTGCAGGTACATGTGTCTGATTTAACAAGAAAAGAAATAAAGAAATTGTCTGTCTGTTATTTCTTCCTTTTTTTTTTTTTAATGGAAAGAATTTCTGTTCCTTTCAGCAAAGCATCCTGTCAAAACTAGTTGAGTTCTTCAGAAGTTGGTTTCCCTTTCCACAGTATAAGAAAAACGATGACATACTGCACCGATTGGTAAGAGATTTTTTTTTTCCTTTTTTATAATTTCCTTTCCTAATCCACAGGTCTTCCCCTCCTTTGTACCTTCTCTTCCAAGCACCATCTTTAGTTTCTGTTGGTTTTTTTTTTCCTTCTAGCAGTTTTACTTAATCTTTAGGCAATATTGTTTCAGAGGTAGGATGCATGGCAAATTGGGCACGCGCACAGTGAAGGAAAACTGCCAGCAGCCAGCTTGAATATATTCACAGTGTGGAAGAGACTGTCAGAAATTAAATAAATTCTTGAAAGCTGAAAGGAATTAATTCACATTAAAACTGCCCCAGTCAGTGGAAGACACTGCAAAAACACTGAGAGAAAGTCCCTAAGTTGCAATCAGTGACTTGCAGACACAGCTCAAGATGAAAGCCTGTAGAGCATCATTTAGTGCCGCTTTGCTCTCTTACAGCTTCTTAGCTCAGGCGTAGCAGTGTGCTTGGGCAGCTCCACCACTCTTGGTCCTGTCCTGAGCTATGTGTTCTGTTTCTGCTCTATTCTCCATAGTGCTTTTGCATTTGGGAAAAGCAAAGTAAAGTAATGCACCACCATGGAAATGTTGCGTTAGACTGTTATGGAATCTAACAGTTAGAAGTTTGTTTTTTCTACTGTGATACAAAAATGAATCACTATATGTAACTTAGGGGAAAAAAAATGCTGAATTATATGAGAAGTTAGGAGTTTCCATTTCTAAGGGTTCATCCGATTGCTATCACTTCTCCCTCATTTGAAGAAGCAAGATCTCTGCAACATCTTGTTACTGACTATCCTTTTAATTCCCTTCCTCCTTGTTTCTCTTTGAATTAGAACTTTTGGCTTCACACCTTTTCTAACCTTAATTTCTTGAGACAGAAATGCAACCGAAGAATATGGAAAACATGTTTCTTCTGCTGCCTGCTACTTTAGGGTAACAAAATGACACAGGATATTTTGGAGGAGAGCAGTTTCCTCTTGAGCACAGCCATAAAACTGTGTTTTCCAGTAAATGTAGAGTGCAAGTAGTCTGGATTAATATCAATGTAAAGAATTTAACTAGCTAGTTTGTGAAAGCCTGGGTTTTCATAAATAATCTAATTTGGTCAGTGCAGACTAAAAAGCTTCTGTAATGTGAAATGTCAAACTTCTGTAAACTTCTGTTAACTTTTGCTCTCCTTTCCTTCCTGTAATCTAGCTAGATGCAAAAATGCCACATGTTCAGTTTTGGTGCTTATACAACATTCTCAATTGGAAGGGTTCTGTACTGATAGTTTGGTGCAATATTTTGGCATAATTGTGACGTGTTTCTAGATAGCACTACTGTCTAGATCTGATCACAAGTCGATGTGAAACACCCTGCTAGGCTGAAGTAATAGATAGAAAATTAGTTTTTAAATTTAAGCATGTTTAGAAAAGTGAGGTAGCCACTACTGGTATACCTGAAATATTTCTGAATCTTCAGGAAGAGTTAGCTGCCAGTGAAGTGTAGGGTATCTGGATGTTTTCCTTGTTATCATAACTTAATTTTAAGAGTTTACATGTTCTTTACTAACACTTGTTTTTTCTTCTGCTTATTTGTGCTAAGGATGTTGGATTTCGATTTGACACGCTCCGTACCATCCTGCAACAGGAAGTTCTGCTGCAGGAGGATGTGGAACTGATTGAGTTCCTTGACCCGAGTATCCTGTCTGCAGGGCAGTGTAAGCAACAGGAAAATGGACAGCTTCCAACACTACGCTCCCTAGCAACTCCTAATATTTGGTATTGTACAGAGAATATCTGTTACAGTGTTCGCTCTTAAACAACAACAAACAAATATTGTACGTTCTTTACATAAAATGCAGCAATATAGTAACTTTTTTTTTCCTCAGATCTTTGAGTCTTTGGTCCACTACTACTCACATATATGGATAAACATGTTTTTGCCTCAGGCATTTTATTGAAAGAGCAGTTTTAATCTGAGATAGATACATAAGCATAAGTCAGTACTTATAAACCCTAACAGATGCCATTAATTGGTTTTGAAAACATTTGAGGTAGGAAGGATTGTTTGTCCAGCATGAAGAAAACTTAGGTGGGATGAAACAGTCTTATGGGTAGTAGAAGGTAGTAAGGAAGCGATGTCAATGTGTGCAGAAAAGCAAAAGATACGAAGAAAAATAATTTGATTCATTTCCAAAATATTTAGACTGAATTTGGGGGAAATCTTTGGAACTCTGAGGATACTTAGCAGTAGGGATAAATACATGGGTGCATTTGGCATCGTCTTTATCTTCCTGGGGCTGTCAGTGATGATTTAGATAACCAGAAACTGAAAATCAAGAAGCTGGTCTCTTTGACCCCTTCCAGTCTTTCATTTTGGAGATTTTTGGGGCAGATTTTTTTTTTTTTCAAATATGCTAATGAAGTTACAGACTGTGTGTCCCTTCTTTAAAGTTATTTATGTTCCTGTAATACTTTAACTGCACCTTTGCTGAAACCTATCACTAGAGCGAAAGAGTTAGAGTTAGCTTTTGTGAACTAATTGAAAAATGACTACAGAACTGTCCAGCAACTAGAAAATCCAGCACCATGTTTGATTTTAGGGGGGGGAAAAATGATATTTTTATTTCAAAAACTTCAAAGATTGAAGTTTGTTATGTGGGTTGAAACCCATATCCTGTCCATCTCTGTGAAGACTGATACAATTTTACAAAATTGCAGCTATAATACTAGATGTGAAACACCGTGTATTTTTTAGGAGTTACTTGTTGTAGATTTCTTTCTAGATGAAAATAACAGCCTTACCAGGTTTTGGAAATGTTCTTTAGAAACAACTGAACTGAGATACTAATTACTCTGTCGGGGTTTTTTTTTAAAGGATTTTCAGAGGCTGCCAAATAATCTAAAATAATTATTCTATCTATGCCATGAGAATGTGCTCAAAATTAGTTGTCTGTTGGTATCCGAGTTAAATGAGTCAAATGGCAAAAAATAAAGCTAGTGTTACACGAGGGTTTCGTTTCCAAAAAAACCCATATCCTTTCCTAATGTATTTTTGAACCAGGAAATGCAGATATTCCCATTCCTACCCATTCCAGCTTCTAATGCTGAGTAGTCAGATTGGGGTTTGGCTTTGTGGGTTTTGTTTTGTTTTAAGGTCATATAAAATAAAGTGGCCATTTGAAGTGGTACATCTTTCTTCTACTTTTGCCATTAAATAGCTGGATAAATGTTTCTTTAGAGTATACCCAAGGTGTAATATCATGTGAATGTACGTTTAATCTGCAGCTTAGTATTTTCTGGTGTTTACAGCTCACTTAAGAATCTACATGTACTTCCTGCTTGTTTGACCTCAGGAGTCTGTGGTTGAAACTACTTTCTCTGTTTGCAGGGATATCTCACTCTTGCTTGCCTTTGTAAGTGCCCTGCTTATGCTTCCTTCATGGTGGAAGGAGTCATCATGGCTACCGTGGGGACTGGTTCTGCTTGTGTATGCAGTCTTTCGAGTGTGGGCCACATGGAGGACAGCCAAGCTACAAATGTCCCTGCAAAAATACTGTACCCAGCTGGAAGAAACAGTAGCAAATAGTCGAGCTTTTACTAATCTTGTGAGGAAAGCTCTACGGCTCATTCAAGAGACTGAAGTAATTTCCAGAGGATTTACCCTGTGAGTCTACGTTTCATTTTAATGCAAGATCCGTCTAAGCCAGATGTGTTCTGACATAGTCTTGTTGCACTGTCTCCCATAACAAATGGAACTGCTGAAAACCATGCTGCTTAAAGTTTTGCTTTTATGTAAAATAGTATAATTATCATAGCTGTGTTCACCAACATGCGAGTATGAATCCTAACAAGACATTGTTAAAACTATGCATCCTGAAGGAGCATTAAGTATCAGAAATATTTACTGGACACCTACATTTTTGAAAATCTCCTGGAGTCTTAGCAATGAAATACCGAAGGAAAAAAAAAGAACTTAGAACCAATCCTGGAGGGTTATTTAGGTTGCTTCTTTCACAGTTTTTTGTACTTCGTATTACCAAATCCATGTAACCAAACTGATCTGCAAGTAATCATTCATATTTTAGAAAACAAGATTACTTCAAAATTATCAAATAATAGTCTGAAGTAATGAGAGCATAGCAATTAGCAAGGCCTATTCAGAGGTCATTTTCAACCTCAAAAAAATTACGTTTCCCTTTTCTTTTCTTGCATACAATTGTTAAGATGTTTAGAATTTTAAGTTATTTACTCCTTGATTTGCCTCTTGTCCACTTAAGGTATTAAAGTTTCTCTAGTTATTTAGCTCTCTGGGTAATATTTAACTCCTTGGATAACTTTACTCTTATTATGTTGAAGGACATTAGAACATATTCAGTGTGTGCAAGACCCACTCTCATTGCCATGTATGTCCTTTTCCCTTGTAGCAACCTATTTCTAGACATATGCCTGAGTCAGTTTGACTTGAAATTAAAGAAGACAGGAAATGCCCGCAACTAAATGCTGCTGACTTCTTTCTAAAACCAATAAAAAGTTCCCCTGTGTGCACCAAGAAATGGTTAATGCCAGACCAACTACTCAACTTGTAGGCTCTTGTTGTTATGTGCAAGCTTTAAACTGTGGAGTTTGCATTTTGAATTAATTTTTGAATTTGAGATACCTTCAATATACTTAGCTTTATTCTCCCTTAGGAATGCATAAACATGTCTTCAGTCTGCCTAGCTGTGTTTTTTGTTGTGTTTTCTGAAGAAGTGTATAGTTAAGCAATAGACAGTCTTATCTTTGCAGATGAGTTCTTAAAAGAAATTATTATTAGGGCTTGTCCAAATAACAGATGAGAAAAAAAATTTGGGTTTTTTCCTAAGTTTAAGCAAATGAACTTGTGGTCAGTGTTAAAAATTGCTCGTTTCTTGTTTTTTTACTACATATCTTAGATAACAGATTAACAAAAAACAGACTGATCTTTAAGCTAGTGCTTGATCTCATAGCCCCTTTACTTAAAATTCTGGCAAGCTTTTCAAAAGCTTTTATAGTGTGGATGGAGTGGGAGAATGCCATGTCAGCATTCTCATCAGAATCATCATCATTCATACTCAGTATGAAGAGGTCGGTGTCATACAGGTTTTGGGTTGGTTTAGTCTGGAGGAAGTTTGAACTCAAGTGTTCCCTCCAGCACCCACATAAGTAAGAGATGCTGCTGCACAGAGCACGGTGAACTTCTTTGCTTGATATTATGCTTTATGTGTGATCCAAAAATCTAGCTACCCCCTCTCGGTGAATTTTGATACAGTGAATCTTAGAGGAACTAAGTTTGATATGTTCTCCAGCAGTAACCTTGTCAAAGTCTTAATGCTTGTTCAGAGAGAGTCTTGAGGCAATAGGAATGGTTGCACCTGGAAAGTTAATGAGTATCTTCTTGTATTGTTTTATATCTTTAAAGGAATGGGATTTTAACTGGGTAGTGCAGCATCCTGTTGCATGATACATATGCTGCTCTTTGAATATTCTGCAAGCCTAGCGTAGTCTGGACTGTGAATTCATTTTGTTATGAATGAAAGACAATGAAGCTGACAAATAATACCAAGTCCAGGTTTTGACTGACTGTCTTAGCATAGTTCTGCAAGCCCAGGTCCTGGTGTCCTATGTTTTTTTCTCTCTATTGCACCATCCATTGCTATGTTCTCATATGGCTAATTTGTGTAAACTTACAGCTTTGCTTTATTCTACTCTCCATGCCCCCTTGTTAATTAATATTTGGCTGTTTCTGAAAGTGTTAAATTATCCTTGATGAGATTTGGGTCAGTTCTCCATTGGTTCATTGGTTTACTACTGCATGGCAGTGGCTGCTATATGATCAATTGATTCAAATGTTGTTTTGCCTTTGTTCCCATCCCACCTAAAAAACAAAACAAAGCAAAAACAAACCCACAAACAAACAAAACAAAACAAAAGAAACACACAGTAGCCACTTAAGGGAAAAAAAAAAAAAAAAAAAGCCAAACCAGTAAGGACCATGTCATGTGTTTCTTATATAATCTGCTCTTCAAAGACCATTGAATGTTCTGATTTCAGTGTGGCCTTCAGAAGAGTTTAATACCTCTGTTGGCTTTTAAGCCTGCACAGTAAAAGCTCTGTGATGCAGAGATGCTCAAGATCTTGCCAATGTAATTTGGATTTCAGAAATTATGTAGCCAGTGTAGGAAAGGGCTCTGCTCAGGCAGAACAGCAGTATTTCTGTCTCTGTTGCAATTAGACAAATTAATCTTGATCACGAGTTGCAGCCTGGATTTTCTCCTGGCTAATGAAAGTATGTTCATTATTAAATTATGAAATGAAAACTGTAGGGATATACAATGAAAGGCTGCAGCAATAAAAAGCAAGTAGTTATTTCCTTGTCTGTCACTGATACAATTAACTTTATTCCAAAGTACTACCTCGATATAGTTTCAACTACAATCAAACTCTGTGAGTGTATGTTGTTGTGTATAGCATCTCTGTAGAAGTTGCTTTTGTGTTAGAGTACAAAGAATAGTTTTTTATTTAAGTGTACATGCGGGTTTGTTAAAGGAGGGATTCTATTTAAAACTTGATTTGTGAAACTAATGGAGAAATAAATAATAGTTCTTTACAAAGAAAATGGATATGGAGCAGCAGAGAAGAGGAAATTCACTTTTAACCTTTTTTAAAAATTTTTGCTGTTTGTGGCTGATGTCCAAAGATGATAATATATTGTAAGTTCAATTAAAGTATGTGGAAGATAAATGAAAACCTAGGAAGCTAGGGATATGGCATGTCTGTCACATGGAAATTTATAGCAAGTTATATTAACATTACTGGAATAAAGAATTATTCCATTTAAAAAAAAAAAAAACAACCAACACTGAAACAAGCCTCCCAAGAAGCAATACAAATTGTTTTGTTGAATACTGTCAGTACTGCACGTACTGCATGAGTTGTGCAGAAGCTGAAAATGCTTGCATTGCTGTAGCAGAACATAAATTTCTTTCTCTTTTTTACTAGAGAATAGTTTTTACTAGCAGAATAGCTTTACTCTTCTCTTTGGTCCTGCTTCTGACAGTTCACCCAAGGCTTGAGTCTACGAAGTGATATAAGAGTTTGTCCTTGAACGCTTCTAATTTTATCTTCACAAGTTAGGAAAACATTAGAGATTGGCATGTCCTGACTTACAGATACAAGGTGAACTCATCACTTTCCTCTGAGTAAGGTGAGAGCAGAAGCAGGCTTCCAATCCCCTACCAGTTTGTCAGTCTTGATGACCGCACCACGTCCATTCCCGATCTGGTTCTAGTGAACACAGTGCAGGAGAGGATGAACTGTGCACTTAGGCCATTTTCAGTGTTGTAGCTACAGGTTTGGCATCAGATTATGTGTCTTAAGACTCTGTAGATATATTTAACATTTACTCAGTTCATAATCCAATTTATTTCCAGATTAGACAATTTCTTACTGTTCTGAAGACACTTTGAAGTATAGTCTAATAAGCAAATGGTGTCTTTTAAATTGTGTATTCATCTGAACATATGGATACCAAAATATATTTTCAAATATGCTTTATACAATTGTGTACATTTCATGTTACCTGTCTGACTTCCATGAAACACTGCTGTCATTCACTGCATGATTGATAAAAGCTATTTCACCACTTAAGTAACGTTTCTTTTGACCTAGAGAGTAATTCTGCAGGGGGTTTGACCAAAAATAGTGTTTTGCATGAAAAACAATGAACAGTAGCACATTTTTCTATAAAAAGTATTTAAAGAGCAAATCTGCATGCAAAGAGGCAAATGTTAAATATCTGCAAACTTACAGTGGGCTTATGGTAGTTTTATGGCAGATAATGTTGTGGCCTGCCTACATTTACTATGTTCTTTTGGAACACTTTGGAGAAGACAAATGTCCTCAGGAATTTTACTGTGGCTCAGGTAGGACTGGAATCAGGCTGCCTACAGAGGAATCCTAGCTGCTTAACTAAATGTTTGACTGAATAATTCACTGATGTGAATTTCTTGTGTGTGTGTGTGTGTGTGAGAGAGAGATAGTTACTGAGCAAAAAAATAGTGGTAGAAAAAGAAAACTTATGTATTATCTTTTAAAAATACTTTAGGACATCTGTACAGTTGTATCACATTTTACTTTTCAAGTTTGCTTGACAGGGTCAGTGCCGCTTGCCCACTTAATAAAGCTGGACAGCATCCTAGTCAGCATCTTATTGGTCTCCGGAAAGCCGTCTATCGGTCTGTCAGAGCCAACTTCCGAGCTTCAAGACTGGCTACTCTGTACATGCTGAAAAAATATCCTTTTTGTAAAAACCCCATCCGTTCAGATATTCCATTAATATGGTTTTCTACCTGCATTCATGCCGACATTCAGAGTTGGCATGACTAGAAGCATACAGTATCTAATTGTATATCTAATTATGTATCTAAACAAAAACTGAAGAAAATGTAGCGTAGTAAATTTTGTCTTATGCTTGATTTGGAGCAGTCAGCGTATTTCTTTCTTTTTGCACTTTGCAGTGTGAGATGAGATCCTGTGGATTGAAAACATTGCCCCAGGTATTGATGGCCATGTCTTTGATGTATGTACTGTTTTATGATTATTCCTAAGTCATCTTTTTTCCTCACACAAAAAAAAAAAGCACCTCTCCTCAGAACAATATGCCCTTTCACTCCTTGTCTCCATTTTCAAAGATAAGTTGATTTCCTGTTTCAGACAAGCTGGGTGAAACTCTTGTTACATTAATAAGCCAAAAGCGTGAGGATTTTCTATTCCAAATCAAACTGTGACACTTGCTTCACAACATGAAATCTGAATCATAATCTGTATCTCCTCAGCAATTCAAGATTTTTGTTGTACTCTGTAGGAAGTGGCAACGTAGAGTATTTCAGACTGTATTGGAGCAAAAACAAAAACAGAAAACAGGTACGTTTCTGATATGAAAAACATTTGTGTCTGTCTTTGAAAGATTTTTAAAATGGAGGTTCAATTATACCAAGTTATCATGCAGATACCTTAGTAGTAATGCCAGCTGAAATGAATGGTCAAAAATAGGTTGGAACTGTATGTCTATAAATTCTTGGCGACCAAATAGAGAAGCATTATATAGAAGCATTCTATATGCAGAATGTAGTAGAATGTAGTAGAACAGGTGTTTTGGTTTTCGTTTGGCTTGATTGATTGTTTGTCACGGATTTGACCAGATCAATCTATGTCCGTGACAGGGGCGACAGGCCTCTGCCCTCCCCCCCCCCCCCCACCCCAGTCCCACAAAAATGGGAAGGAAGGAAGGGAGGAAAAGAACAGCGGCAACAATCTATGGAGGAAAACTTATTTTACTATAATATTGGAATACAAGATAACACAATAGATACAATTTAATTGCAATTGAGATTAATAAATCAGACAAGATGAGAGAGAGAGAGTTCCCGGGACCGATTCAAACCTGAAAAGCTTGGAACGGCTAGGAAAGCACCCTCCAGCACCCACTGCCAGGCAGCAAGAGAGCGCCCCCCCCACCCGGAAGGGCCAGATCCCGTGACTTCTGTAATGTACAGGGATAGGTACCTGGGATTGGGGCAGTGACACTTTAATACCCCGTACACTACGTGATGTTTTGATGTGGAATACTGAAACCCAAAAACAAAAAAAAAACAAAAACAAAAAACATAGAACCATGACATTGTTTTTTTGGCTGTTTTGCTTTTTGCTTTTTTTTTGCATTTTTGCTTGAAATATCTTCCAGTAGAAATTCAATGTGTGAAATGCATCTTAGTCTCCAAGACAATAGCATTTGAATCTTCCTACCTGATATACTAAGAATCAAGGCTTAGTGAAGGTAATGGTAATGTGTATCTCAAATGAGTAAGTGGGAGATCTGACTAATGAAGTTGTTACAGAGAATTAAAAATCTTCATTCACAGCTTTACAGTTTAAATACAGATATGCAATACAGATCACATAAACCTGACACGTTATCATTACTCACTTCAGTAAGACAAGAAGCTTGCCAGTGTTTGCTTGTGGTTGGTATGCCACTTTCTAAGAGTGAATTGAATAAATTAATATCTTCCTAATTACAATTTGTTCCCATGTAAAATAGAAAAACATACTATGATGCTGCAGCTTAAATTAAGTATTTTTGTTAAACTCAGTGGACCAGTAATATTTCACAAGAGGGATTCTCTACGTTTCATGTGAAGTGACAGTTATTGACTTGCAGAAACTACTCAGCATTTTCTCACGTCATCCTTACTCTGATTTGTTCATACCAACGAGAGTGCATTGTCCACAGTTGTAGAAGAAACAGCCATAGAGGAGAAAAGAGTATTTCTCCTTAAGCCTGAAAAATGAGGGCATAGTGGAATACAATATCCTTATTTTAGCTTAAGCTAAAAGTTGGGTTGGGTGTTTGCAGGATATGATGCAGATTTGTCACTACTAGTGTAGGAAACCTCTGCACTGCACTACACTGAGTTGTGTAATAATTTAGAGGTGATCAGGCACTGGCACAGGCTCCCCAGTGCACCAAGCTGCCAGAATTCAAGGAACATTTGGACAGTGCTCTCAGTCATAGGTTTAATTTCGGTGAGGTTCTGCGTGGAGCCAGGAGTTGGATTTGATGATCCTTGTAGGTCCCTTTCCACTTAGGATATTCTGATTATTATATTTTTAAATTTAATGTCCTTTCATTATGATGAAGTGGATGATAAAATACATTCTATGTATTTAAGATGCGTTGAGTTCAGGAAAATTTGCTCTTATTACATCTAGTTAAATTTTGTTCCTTCTCCTTTGAAAAAGAAATTTAGTTAATCACGAAATGTTAAAAAAAAAAAGCAACCACTTTTTTGCTTAGGAAAGACAGCTAATACAAGAAAACCTTAAGCTGAAGGTAAATAAATAAGTAGATGTACTCTCTTTGGGCTCTAAAAGCCTACATCAGAAGTTTGCTTCTGGAATATCTAAGTAAAGATTTTTGTTGTTGACCAGCCATCACAGTCATCACATGCTTTGTTCATCCCTTCCAGCAGATTCCAGAATTTTATGAGACTACAGAGCATCTTGGATTTATTAGGAATTCTATGAGGCCTTGTTAGATCTTTAGATGGGAAAGTACTTCTGAAGAGCAAAGTACTACTATTAAATTGTTACGTATGTGGGTGCATTAGTCCTTTTGCTTTTTTATAAGTATCATCATCCTCCAAGCGGAGACTAGATATTCACTGTACATATATTTTATTCTGGATTTGACAGTTTATTATTTAGTATCTTTGCCTTCTCTTGCTCTAAGCTAATAAGGAATGTAAGTTAAACGTGAGAAAAGTATTTTTGCAAAAGCAGGAGTGTTTAAATAAGGTACACTTATTTACTCTACTTGCATCCCTTTAGTTAATTTCACAATGTGAAAAAAAAAAGACATGCTTTAGATCAAAGAGCACTGAGGAAATGTCAGTACATTTTTAACCAAAATTATTGGAAGTAAGAGGGCATGGCAGGAGACAGTGTGGGAGTTTAATGGGAATCCCTAGCTGAGACGCACTGTGTCTAAGTGACTCATTTGGTCAAACCATCTTCTTGAGAGATTCCCTGTAATTTTTTAATAGATTTAAAAATCCACATGTTTAAACTGTTTTTCTTGCTGTTGCAGAAAAAGATTAACACAGACTGTGGTTAGTCTCTAAGATAATAGGTCCTGAAGATTTTGACCTGTATTTTCAGTCTCTGGTGGAGTTAATGTCCCTGTGCTCCATCTGCTGGACACACTTTCAGGTTAATTTAGACTAGCTGACCCCACTGACACTGTGTTTATGTGAAGCAGCAGATGCTGTGTTACTGAGTCATTTGCATTGCAGATTTTCATCTGCATTCATGCTTCTGGAGAGCACTTCACAGGCATCTTTCTTCCTGTCTTTGAGTAGAAATTAGTGAGAAATGTGTTTGTTCAGAGCCTGAGCACTTAGTATTGATGTTTCCTGAGCCACAGAAATTTCCCTTTGTGCAGTGTGCTCCCACTCAAACGAAGAACACTTTCTTGAGCATTATTGCAAATACAATCCTAAGAGAATGTAGAGGGTGGAAAATTTGGGAGTGAGAGTGAGTAGAACTTGTGGCTTCCCCAGAAAACATATTAGCTGGATAAGAGAGAAGTACTTCTAATGGCCTTTACGTGACCAGGGAGGTTGAAAACATTCAGTTTGTAAATCAAAACATCAATCTTCTCTCTGATCTCTGTTGAGGCTGACATGAGCTATTTATTGGGAATTTACTGATTAAGGATAATTTCCTCGCTTGAAAGGAATGCTGAGATTTTGCATCAATCTGATTGTATTTGTTTCTTTCTAAGTGGTTGCATTTAGACATAGAAGTTTATTTGTTGTTCTATCTCTCATCCTTCTATGAGCTTGTAAAACTGTGCTGTGAAGAAAGACGGAAAGTTCAATTAAACAGGATTTAGATTCAACTAAACAGAGATTGGATGCCATTTTCTGAGGTGTTTTTTTTTGCCTTATGTGTTTAATGCAAAAGTACTTTGTTAGCCTCCTTAACTCTGGCTAAACCTACCCTCTGAACTCTGAGAGCGACAACGTGACCAGCTACATCTGTGTAGTCCCTTTTAAGGACCTGGGACTGGGACTGAGTGAAGAGCAGGTATCTGAGGAGGAGGCACACAATCTCACGGATGGCTTCAGCTTGCCTGCACTCAAGGTAATTGCTCTTAGAAAGACACACATGCATGCAGGCTCAGTGTGAGAATCCGTTTCAGTTCTTGTGGTGCATACAGCTGATTGTCTTCTCTAAACAAAGACAACTGCTCATTTCATTTGAAGTGGAAGTTCCTAAGAAGTTAAGTTGTGGGTTTGCTTCTTCTCAGTTTGCCTAACCTCTTCTGTGCCATGTAAAATGTTATGATTCGTGTCTTACAGCTCTTTAGTGGCATTCATCAAATTTCTCACTTTGGCTGAAGAAAGGAGTTAAGTCAGCTTTCTCCTGAAGTACAATGTTTTTTTGTTGAAGTAGAGTGCAATTAGGCTTCTGTTTCAAGATTGGTTGCGGGCCAATGCAGTAACTTTTAAGTGGATGTAGAAATTATAGCCTAATGTTATAAAGGAAAAATTGTCTTCGCTGCCACTAGAATTTTGGCAGCTCTTTTTGAGCTGTAGGGTATTTGAAGATCATAGCAAATAATGAGACTGCCTGATGAGAATATGAAAATTGAGGTCTCTGACAGACTTTTGAACATAATTGCCTATAATGCACTTCATTGGAGAATTAATGGTCATCTGAGGTTCACTAGATCTGAACCCACATAGTCAGAGATATCCTTCAAAAATACTCAGTGGATTTTCTTATTATTTCAGTGTTTCTGTGGTAGGCTGAGGAATGTTTCTGCATTCTGTATCTGCACCTTTATTTTGGAGGCTGGCTGTGTTCCAGGTACACAGAACTAACCTCACTCTGTTTTGCAGGTTCTCTTTCAGCTATGGGTAGGGCAGAGTTCGGAGTTCTTCAGGAGACTGGTACTGCTTCTCTCCCCAGCCAATGCATCCCCCAAGCCCTTGATCTCCCCTGAACGGTTGCCTCATCATATCCTGTCTGATGTGACTCAAGGCCTACCTCATACACATGCTGCCTGCTTAGAGGAGCTCAAGAGAAGCTATGAGTTTTATCGGTACTTTGAAACTCAGCATCAGTCAGGTTTTGAACGACCAACCAGAACAAAACAGAAGTCAAGAGAGTTGAACAGCCTTCAAACAGCAGTACGCAGTCTGCAGCTTCATCTCAAGGCACTGCTGAATGAGTAAGTTTACACATGAATTAAGACACTATGCCTGTGGGAAGAAGGCTTCAGACTCGAGTTCTTTGGGTTGTCAGTTTACTTTATCCCAGATTAGAAACAAAAAATGCAGATACAGTCACTGTAAGTACATCATGCCTGTCCTGTTCCTAATTGATTTTACTAAGGTGTCTGTTTCCAAGGTAACAGCTCTACTTTAAAGTAAAATAGTAAAGATGTTTTTTGACGGTATAATTATCTGAAGAATGCTTCAGAGATTGTTTCCCTGTTTACATTCTCACACTCTTCCCATTGCTGTGTCTGAACTCTCAGCTGTCATCTAAGTATATCTTTATGTAGAGTGAGGTCAAAGACTCCTGTTTCAATGGGAAATCCAGTGTTGTTTCCTGATTATTCTTTTGATATCTAGTGAAAATTCAAAGCTAAGCAGTACTTTAATTTCTATATTTGCTTTTGTCTAACCCTTAAAAAAAAAATCTGAAAATGTACTTACTTTCCCTTGACTTCTTAACATACCAAATGCTTTATAAGAAAGTTCAGCTCTTAGTAACTATAGTAAATATTTTTAAAATGTCATCACTGGCTGGTGAAGTAGCTGAAACTATCTATTCCTTTAATCTTACGTGTAAGAATTACTATGAGTGAACGGTGTATCTCAATGTGGATAAATGGATCTTATTTTTCAAAATGTGTGGCATTATCGAGGAGATGGCCAAACTAGATCTTTACAAGCTAAAGAGAATAACAGGATATTAAATAGCTGAAGAAACTGTGAAGACAAATATTTATTTGTGTTTATTTCTGTTCATTTCATTAGGGTAATAATTCTTGAGGATGAACTTGAAAAACTTGTTAGCACTAAGGAGACACCTGAATTAACAACAGAAGCGCACCAGGTTCTGGAACAAAAACTAAAGTTTATTCAGCCTCATATGCAGGCAAGCAACAGCTGCTGGGAAGAAGCCATTTCTCAGGTGGAGAAAATGGGTGGAAGAAACCCAAATAAAAAAGGTAAATATGAGAGGTTAATTTAGCAACTAAAGGGATGTGCTTTAGAGTTGGAATGGATCAAAAGCTGCATTCAGCCTTTATTTTCTGAATTTCAGCGTAAAGAGATTTAACAACCTTACTCTTTGAAAAGCTATCTATTTGTCAGACTTCATTATTGAGATGGCCTTGAAGCTTTTGTTTCAGGAAAAAAAAATATAAAAAATAAAATGCTAACTTAGTCTATGAGGCATGTGGATTTACATGGTACATTTACATTTCCAAGTGGAGCCCAATAGTGGATTTTTCCCTGTAATTGGTGAGCAGCGTGTGAAGTGGTGGGATTTTGATGAAATATCTCTGAGGTTTTTCTTTTATCTATTGCATAAATATTAGATAGGTAATTGAAATGACAATTACCTTGTCATGAAAATTTCTTGATAATGACATTTCCTGAAACATTTTAAATTGATGTATTGAGTTTATAACACCTGCTTTCCTGCTCTCTCAGATATAGTGAGCTAATCTCCTTTGTGTTTAAAAGTGATGTGAACAGCACATGCCAAAGTTTTGCCTTAGTGAGCTCTACTGTCCATGCTGTTATCTTTTGTGATTTACATTTAGCTTAAGTGATTGAAGTGAGCTGAAACTCTCTTGACACGGAGTTGAACATAAAATTTCTGATCTTGTTTCCAGGAGCTTTTTTACTGGCCTAGGAAGGCACAGCCCAGCATCTGAGTAATGCTGGTAGTAATGGAGACTATATTAGGAAAATTATTATCTGGGATATGTATCAGCAAGTTACCTACAGAAATCCCAGTTTGTAGTGAGCTAGGCTCTTAATTATGTATGGGTGGGGTATCCAGTAGGTGGTTGAGTACTGCTGTGGTCCAAGAGATGCCCAGGCTGACATTGTTCGTGTTCACATTAGAATTGGGAGCACTGGTGAATCCCGTGTCTACAGGCTCCACGCAGGTCCAGACATGACATAACAAACTTGCTGTTATTAATATATATTATGAGGCAAAATCATTAAAGAGCTTTCACTTTCAGTTTTGTCCAGTGACTTGCCTGGTGGGAATGTGTGTGGTTTGAATCTCTATTTTGTAACAAGTTTACTGAATCACTCCCCAGAAACTACTTTTAAATTATGTTTAAATTATGTTATTTTTATCTGACTACATTTGAATTTCCTAATGTATTTCTGAGCAGTTCAGCTTCTGTGAGTTGAACTTTTCAAGCTGTGCATGAAATCATCTTATTACAGAATCACAGAATTGTAGAGGTTTCAAGGGACCTCAGGAGATCGAGTCCAACCCCTCTGCTAACTTGTAATCTCTTTGTATTCATCTTAACAGCTCATCTGTCAGTCATGATTATGTGAATTAATTATGTGAATTACATGTGGGGCTTTTTTTCAATACTTCCTTAAAACTCTTTGAAAGAAGATACCTTCCTGCTGAAATAATATAACAGCTAAGCACATCTTTATTTTGTCTTTATTCACCATTATGTAAAATCAAATGAATTTTTTTACAAAAGCTGTAGTTAAAAGCCTAACAATACAACTTTGTGTCAAATTGGTTGAATAGTGCTTTTGGTGCAGTAGATGTTTAGTTCAACTAACCAAAGAAAAGCTGTGGGGATATATCATCAATTATGAACAGTGATGAAGAGGGAGTTGTTGTTAATGGTTTAGACCAAGTTTTGAGAGGAAATATTTCATAACTTAAAAGCTGTATATATTAAATATTTTCAGCAATAACTTTCAGTTGTGCTTAGTATTACAAAGTCACTCCTTTTTACTCCATCTGTAAATACAAAGCGTATCCACTGTTTAAATTTACTTTTTCTCGAGTTTGATACTCACTGGAATGCTTTTGCTGAATTATTCACTGGGAGCATCCAGCCACTAAAGAACTGCTTTGAACTGTGCTCTGTCCTAGTTGTGGCACCCTAGGCAGCGGCATAGCACATATTTTTCAAAGCGGTTTTCATAGAATCATAGGATGGTTTGGGTTGGAAAGGACCCTTATGATCACCTAGTTCCAACCCCCCTGCTATAGGCAGGAACACCTCCCTCTAGACCAGGTTGCTCGAAGCCCCATCCAGCCTGACCTTGAATGGTTCCAGGGAGGGGGGCATTCACAGTCTTTGTGGGCAATCTGTTCCAGTGTCTCACCACCCTTGTAGCAAAGAATTTCTTCTTGATGTGTAGTCCAAATCTACCCTCTTCCCGTTCAAAACCATTTCCCCTCATCCTGTCTCTATGCACCCTCATAAAAAGTCTCTCCTCAGCTTTTCTGTAGGCTCCCTTCAGATACTGGAAGGCTACTATAAGATCCCCCAGAGCCTTCTCCAGGCTGAAGAGCCCCAACTCTTTCTGCCTGTCCCTGTGGGGGAGGTGCTCCAGCATTCTGATGATCTTTGTAGTCCTCCTCTGGATCCACTCTTCAACTGCTCAGTGCCCTTCTCATGTTAGGGGCCCCAGAATTGGACATAATACTCCAGATGGGGTCACACAAGAGTACAGTAGAGGGGCAGAATCACCTCCCTCAACCTGCTGGTCTTGCTTCTCTTGATGCAACCCAGGAAATGGTTGGCTTTCTGGGCTGTGAGCACACATTGTCATCTCATGTTGAGTCTTTCATCAACTGACACCCCCAAATCCTTCTCCTCGGGCTTCTCTCAAGCCATTCTCTGCCTAACCTGCCGTATCTGTGCTTGGGATTGCCCCGACTCAGGTGCAGGACCTTGCACTTGTCCTTGTTGAACTTCACAAGGTTCACATGGACATTGAACCTGTCCAGGTCCATCTGGATGACATCCCTTCCCTCTAGCATGTCAGCTGCACCACTCAGCTTGGTGTCATTTGCAAACTTGCTGAAGGTGCACTCAATCCCACTGTCCATGTTGCCTACAAAGATGTTAAATAGCAACAATCCGTGAGGAATGCCACTCATTACCAGTCTCTTGTTTCAGTAAACGTCACTTGGACATTGAGCCATTGACCACAACTCTCTGGGTGCAACCATCCAGTTCCTTACCCAGTGAGTGGTCCATCCATCGAATCCATTTTTCTCCAATTTGGTGACCTGGAGATTGTGCAGGACAGGGCCCATGTTTTGCATGTCTTTGTTTTCTCTATAAGCATCCGGATCTTAATTACATACTTACTGCTTCAAGTTTTTGCATGTCAAAGCAGATTTATTGCAAATATATTAAAAAGCTCAGTTTATTAAATCAAAAATCTTTAGGTCAACCAACTGAACATTCAAATACTCCCGTAGGACCATAGTACCCTGCTGCAAGCTCCTGGTCTTGCAGTCCTTTAATCCACCAGAGAGGAGCTAAAGCCACAGCAGCTTTAGTGAAAACATTGAATTTGTGCTCTTGAAGCGTCTCCTTAGCAACGTTATCACCCCAAACAGATGGCAAATAGAGCAGCCTGTACATATCGGTGCAGCTGTTTTGTTCTTCTAATTCAGGAAACCAAGCTTTTCATTGATAAATTCCTTATTACACTTCCAAATTTGTTTTCATACCTTCAGCAGCATATTTTTTTTAAATGTTTTTATTCCAAGATGCAATTGTGCAATGAACATCAGTTTTCCACTTGTGTCAGGTTTCACTTCATGCTTTACCTTTCTTTTAAATTATCATTTTGCATTTAAATACATCTGGATCATCAAATCTTTAACTCAACCCAAGCGAACAGGGAATCACATGTTTTTCCTTGTTTGCAAAAGCAGGTAACTGAGCATCATTAGAGTCATTGTCAGTGTGAACTGCCTACCTTAAGAATACTATGTCTGTGTATTCAGTGTATAGATTAAAAATTGAAAATAAAGGTGAATGGGGTTTGTCAAGTTTGTCTTGCCCACTTCTCTTCTCAGTGGCAAATTTGTATTTTTGCCATATGTAAATGTTGTTTACCTGCTCTTAGAACATCTGCTGAGAGATATTTTATGGTATTTCCAGGCATCTGTTCCAGCACTTAAATTTCATTTACCAGTAGAATGCTATTTCTGATATTCAGTATAAATAGCTTTTGCTGCAATTAAAAAAAAAAAATAAATAAAAGTGCTTTTGACCACCCACAGTGGAAATCCATTTCCTCCTTATAGCCTTCTCTTACATTTTTTAAGGCGGCTAATAACATTTCTGTCTTCTCCACGTAACCACATATCCTTTGAATCTTCTATAACAGCTATACTTTATTTAGCCCTCTGACCATTTCCATTGTTTTTCCTCTGGACACCCTTTAGCTGGTCTGCAGTATCTCTGAATGGAGGAATCCCAGCCTGAGCACTATGTTCCATCCACAGCCTGATCAGTGCCAAGCAGAGCAGAAAAGTAATTTCCTGTGTCTAACAATCTGTGCTGCTGTTTATATGTAGTCTGGCTTCTTTCTTACAGCAGGGTATAATTGACTGGTCTCCTCAGATCCTTTTCTCAGTGGTGCTGCCCAGTCAATCAACATATATTTATGCAGTTGGCTATTCAAAAGCGCAAAATGTCACAGCTGCTGTCACTGAACTGCTGTATCTGAAGTCCAATTCTTCCTGGGGCATCTCTGATTTTCCATTAGTTTTTTTTTTTTTTTAATTCTACTTTTCAGTGTCCTTGCAGATTATCACAATGTCAGGAGATCTAATGAGCTTAAATACTTTCTTTTTTTTTTTTTTTTTTTTTTTCATCCAATGGAAATATTGAAGAGCATTGGACTTGGGACAAATCCTCACTAAATGAATTGTTCCTGTCTAAAAGTGGTAACTATACTGTTTATGCAAGAAAGCATTTGATGCACCAGATAGCAACTTCTTCTAGCCTGTGTCATAACACATGACTGAGTCAAAAATATCACTGAACACTCAGAATTCCTTTTTTTTTTTTTTTTCTTCATCCCTTTTTTTCCTTTCCCCTGAAGGCAAGCTTGAAGCTTCCTGTGATAACCTACAGCACACTTCAGTACCTTTAATACAGCCTACTGTGTACATAGAAGACAGAGATCCCATCCCTGAAGAACAGGTAAAAAAAGTAGGATCATTCAAATTAAAAATTGGGCTTTGTTCCTTTTTCAGTTGCTTGTGCAGTGACCTTCTTGTCTTGTCAAAGCAAGCCAGGTTGGTATCGGGAGCTATTTCATAAGGGGACTTGTAAAAGAAAGGAAAAAAATTGATATATTTTCCTTCTGCTGTGTTTCATGGGAAGGTATTCCCCATTCTTGGGGAATACTTGTAGATGAAAGTAAGTCTTAGGTGGCTGCAATGATGTTAACTTTGCATTGAGTGGAGTTAAGAATGTCAGATGCACTGGCTCTGCTCAAACTAGGCTCCATCCTTCCACTGTGGTTGACTTGCGTTGAGATCACTTGATCATGCATTAGCTTCTAGAATAGGGTCTACACTGAAAGTGAAAAATATAAAATATTTCTTTTCTTTATTCAGGAATTGGAAGCCTATGTTGATTATTCTGATATGGACAATGAATATAACAGGGAAGCTTTTGACTGCTTTTCCCAGGAAGAGAGAGAGAGACAAAAACGAGAGAGAGAGGAATCTAAAAGGGTGTTGCAAGAATTGAAATCTGTACTGGGATTTAAAGCTTCAGAAGCAGAAAGGCAGAAATGGAAACAACTCCTATTCAGTGACCATGGTAAGCACTGCTTTTGAAAATTACTCCCTTTCTCAGAAAGAGTAAATGTCCATTTACCATCAAGTTTCTGACTGCCATAGAATTTAAATAGTGCTCGAAGATGGCAGTGTCTTTGACAATACTGTGTGACTTCATTTTTTTTTATTCCATCTCTTTAAATTTTTATAGCAATCATTTGGCTCCAAACAAGAATATTGAGCCAAAGTATTAAGTGCACAAACTATGAAGCATGGCATAAAGAGGACTGTCAGGCTATAATCCTTGCAAAATACACTGACTTTCTTTCATTGCTTTCTCATAAATATGAATTTTAATCGGGGTTCATAAATATTTTTTGGAATTTAAAGAAACTGTCAGAATTTATCACAGCCAAACAAAAATTGAGAGATTAAAGTGAAGAAATAATTAAAGATTCATAACAGACTAAGACAGGCTTTTGTTTCTGTGAGAGAGGAAGCACACAGAATGTATTTTAAAAAAAAAAAAACAAAAACAAAAACAAAAAAGCCTAAGAGGGAGGAGTTGTTTCAAACTTCCCTTTACTAATTCTGGGGACTGCTTGTAGCTGTAGCCACTTGAACCTGAAAGCAAGAGTATGAAAATTTACTTTGCCTCAGCAAGACAATCTCAGTTCCTCTGAGTCTGGATACAGCTTGGCTGCTTCTGCTGCTTGAGCTGTTTGATTTATTATCTTTAATATAATGAGTGAGTGTTTTATATAACGAGGGAGTGATTTGTATTTTCTTCTTTCCTTTCGTTTTCCCATTTTCATTCCTTCCTCTTCAGGATGGGTTAGGAGGAGCCCTCTGAAAATTGTCATACTCTAGCTTAAGAAAAACAACCCTCAAGTTTGGCAGCATATTCAGAATCCAAGGATTCTGCCACTGCAGTTTTTGCCAGAAAAAAGCCAGCCATCGATTGCATCTCTCAATAATTTAGTGGAAACACACAGTACCATATGTATTTATGAGACGGTTTCTATTGATATCAAACCCACAAAAATACCTGAGCATCACAACTTTTTTTTGTTATGTCCACTTAGCTATAACTATGCTAAAGACAACCTCCCAGCTGTTGGTATTGGCTGCTCTTCTCTTCTAGATGAGTTAAAAAGCAAAGATATCAAATTGCATCAGAGACTACTCACGAGTAGGATTTCTGTATTATCCTTCTGATGTTAGATGGGATACCACGCAACTTCCCAAAGGAAGCAGAAGGGAGAAAATCCTACCCTCACTTCAAGTCTTCATGAATATAGTGACTGTTACAGAAAGACTTCTTTGTCAAGGAAGCTTGCATAGGAAATTTCCTTACCTAAGCTAGCAGCTGATGCCTATCCACATTAGTATCTCTTTAGGTCATTTGTGGTTATAGCTTTATAGAAATCAATGGACTGGCTTAGCTGAACAGCTGTAACAGCTGCAGGAGGAGTCAGCTAACTCCTGTAATCTTGAGTAACCATTCCATTGTAAGCCTTTGTGGCTCATGCTAGTTCCTTTCCTTTTCACATAGAGATATTACTTTTTTTTTTTTTTTTTTTTTTTTTAGGATTAGAAAGTCTATAATGGGAAGTGAAGAAAGTGTCATTTCTTTCATCTGCTCAGGACTTATCACAGATTCCTTCTAAACAGTACAAAAGTTGAATATATGAGGATGGTTTATAAAAATAATTAATATGGTCTCCTTTTAGCTCTGAAACTAATATGCAATTGTTTTGGGGTGAAAAAAAAGACCCTGAGAGATGCTGAGGCTTTAATCAAGGCACATAGCAAGCCATTTAATAAGGTTTTTGGTTCACTGATGGGAGAGGCTGGTTTCTACATAAAAGAGGTCAGCTTCCAGCACATTGATATGCCCAAAGAGCACAACACATGGTCAGCTACTCAGTAATTGAAATGAGTCTGGTCCAGTGCTCCTTCAGTATATGAATTTTTAAAACAAACAATAGAATACAAATTCTAATCTATAGCCTTTGCGTGCTAGTGAAAGTAATTATCCATGTGACAATTGTAGTGATACGCCTACCTTCAACTAGCTAAAATAAATGTGACTGCAATAGGATGCAATGGAAAAATCCTAACACCATACGTTTTGTTTCCCATGACAAGTTTCCTTATTTCCCAGAGTTATTTTCATCTCTGCTTACAGGGGTAAAGTCAGAATGGAATTAGAAAGGGAAATGCTACTTGGGAATCTGCTGTTGCCGCTCATTTATGTTCGTGCTGCTACTCTAATGGAGCTACTGCAGTTTAGGGAATCAGTTACTTGGAAATGGACATTGTATCGTTTGTCTTAAAAAAGAGAGACATCTGTTCTTCAAGAAGTGATTGTACCAAGTTATACTAACCCTTAACACTGGGAGGAGAGACTTCCTGGCAAGCATCCCGTTGCTGGCAATGGGACTCGCTGCTGCTACTAACTTCAAGAGAGGCTAAATTAAACCACACTTAATTTGTGAGGACATCTTACCTGGCTGTATGAATACGTGTTGTGTTTGTATGTTGTGATGTGAGATCAGACATTGCGTGTAAGGACTTTTTTTCTGTACCAGCTGTCTTTATTGGATTAGGTAAACCATTGTCTAAAACAAAGACAGTTCAAATCTGTATCCAGTGCAGAAGTTTTACCTGTTTTTAACTTGATCATGGAATGCATCATCCACATTCGATTCCATTGTTAAAAATCAGTTTTCTGCCATCTTTCTATATCAAACATTTTAAAACTTAGTTCTAAGGAGCAGTTATCACATTTCATTTCACTTCTGTGGCTAGAAAACACCAATTTGTTTTAGGTTTTCTTTGATTTATTTTCTTTGTTGTTGTTGGTTGTCGTTGTTATTGTTTGGTTTGGTTTGGTTTTTAATCCATTTTGACACTTCCAATCTTGCATCTTTTCAGACACAAATATTATTTGTACATAGCAGCTTGCTTTCAGTTATCAATTCATTTTTTCCCCTTTTTAAGCTGCAGTGAAACCCTTGTCTCCTGTAGAGTCATTGAAGCTCCTAAATAATTTGGAATCACACATGAATTCAAATACAGAAAAGCAGGACTGCAGCCAAAGTTGTGATAAATCTGAAGAAAGCGACTCTAATTCAGAAGTGAATGCTGCTGATAAAAGCAGGACAGAATATTTGTATGAAGATCCTGAGATGGAGAGAAACAAAGACAGTCCTACTGAAGGTGTTTCTACAGAGGCTGAAGAGACAATGTGCTATCAGTATGAAGGGGAAGTTGAAGATCTCAAGCCAAGCGATACGGATAGAGTAGAAGTTTCACAGCCTCCCTCTGTGGATGCACTGCATTCAAAAATAAAGCATAGGCTGGCTCAGCTTCACATATCAACAGATTTTAACTTCACATCCGGTCTGGCTGCACAAGCTGCTGCCAGGTCTTTCTCTTTTACTACAATGCAGGAACAGACTTTTGGAGATGATGATGAGGATGAAGAGGAGGAGAAGGAGGAAGGGAAGGGGCAAGAACATGAAGACCTGATGGAAGATTTTAGGTATGAAGGTGGTGGCTCTGAGAGTGAAGGAGAAGTACAAGCCTGATCTGAACTTTTAAAAACCAACAACAGACAATTTGGTAGGAAAAAAGAAAAACAAAAAAAACTAACGTGGGGGTCTGAAGTTAAAAATGCTGAATGGAGAAAAACAAAAAAATAAAATAAAAAAAAAATTGGGAGACCTAAATGTAATACGTCTTGTTCCCTAAGTCTGAGACACTAAATGGGACTCCTGAGTATGTGGAAAATTTGCAGGTAAGACAACTTTAAGCTGCAACCACTAAGCAGTCGGCTGTTGCCTTTTTAAGATCTTAGTGATGAGTTTTGGAATTACCTTCGTGTTTTCTGGTTTATTTATTTATATCATGAAGTGCTGTTGTTGTTTTTCTAAAAAGAATGAAAAACAATGTATTGAATTACATCAGACTGTCTTCTGCTTTCTGATTTTGTTGTCTTGAAATCAAACGTTAGTTCCAATAAAAAAAAAAAAAAACAGGGCATTTGTTTTGGAAGAATCTGAACTGTTCCCTGTGATCTTCCTCCACCACTGCTTGTGTCCACAGTGAGTTGGCTGAGCCACCGTAGACACTGGTGAATCTGTGGCTTGTGATGCTCCTGGCTAAAACAGAGTCTTAAGTAAAAACTTGAAAGGTCTTGTATTTTATGTGTCCTGGGGCATGGGACTGAAATGCATGAAGTTGGTCGTACTTCATGTTAAGGTTTATATAGAATTTTATGAAAGGTTAATAAATGATTCATAAATGTTGTACTTCATGTTAGAGAAATGTGTGGTACGCGTTAGGGAGGGTTTTGAGCTAATCAATATAAGGTACTATAGACAAGTAGAAGCAATTTGTTGGGTTGATAATAGGTGAGAATTAAATAGCTATTTAGTAAAGCTATTAATCCTTTGTTAACCTTTTATAAATTGAGCCTTAATATAATGTTTGATTTGTATATTACTGTTTGTCCAGAAGCAAAATTATCGGACAACTTATACAGTATTTTCCTTAAATGATGTATTTGCTTTTCCCTAATGTTCTTTCATTTTTCTCTTAGAGAACGACTATAATCTCTGTGATTAAGATCCATGATAGATCAGGAATTACCTGTTTTCTAAGGTCTATCTTATAATTTAGTTGACATCTAAGCGTCACTGTCCACTTACATGTTGTGCTAAGGGATGTGGTTTAGTGGGGAAGTATTGGTGGTACATGGATGGTTGGACTTGGATGATCTTGGAGGTCTTTTCCAGCCTTGGTGATTCTATTTGAGATTATGTATGTTGTTTTTTCTGCAGTGGTGTTAGGAAAAGCAGCAAGCTGATATGGCAGTGGTCACCTCACTGAGGAGCTGGTTAATGGTTTTCCTGCCTTCTCTTCCTTTTGCTCTCAGATACAAAATGAAGCGAAGGACTCATGTCTCGGATGGTGAGAGAACAGCCTCTTAGTGTGGATGTGGATAAACTTGCAGTCACAGAATGCCTCAGCAGTTACTTATTAACTGTCTCTTAAGGCTTGCTGATTTTTTTAGAATAGAGGGTGTGGAGATGCTAGTGGTTCAGAGCAGTATCTTTCCCTGGGTGCTGTCTTGAGAAGTGGGGAAGCTAACGAAGGTTAGCAGGTTAGGATGGGACTCTTGATCATATGTCAGGAAATGTGCTTTCTTTCAACCACACTCTCCACCTGCTAGTAATTTTGTGTGATTGCTGCAAGTATGTATGTTTTATCCACAGTTCTTATAGAGTTGGATATCAATTTATAGAGAAGGCTGTATGTGATTTAAGCTATTCTTTCACAATATAATGTCTGTCTTCTCCCTCACAGACAAAAAAGAATGTTTTGACGTACTTCACTAACCAGTAACACTGGATTTTGTATTCCTAATTATGTGCAACTGGGAGCTGAGTGGAGTGGTTGGGTGACTGGAGGTGGGAATGGGATTAGGGAAGATGCTTCTCAAAGTACATCCAGAAGCCAAGCCTCCTCTAAGTGGCAGGATGTATTCTTCTCTAGGCCCATAAAGGTTACAATAAGTTGATGAAAGACTATTTTATTTTCTCTGTGGTAAGCAATCGAGTCTAGAACAACTGTTTTGGATAAGTGGTGTTTGAAGCAATGCCCATGCTTCTGAAAAATAAGTCTTCCTCATCCTTGACTTGAGATCCTTGATCCTTCACTAAGTGCCCGGATGTTTTTTGTTCCTAGCTAATTGTTCTGACTGCCCAACTGTATGTTCCATTAATGCTTTCCCACAAGGTCACCTACCAATATCTTATTATCTGGTACTGTGTATCCCAAAACTGATTCTTTTTTCACCTAAACTTAGTTCACAGTGTAGATGGCTGTGATACCAACCTGGAAAAATAATCAAATTTAGAATATGAGTTATAACTCTTTTCACAGTTTTGGGTGAAATCAGTAGGCACATGAGTTCTTTGCAATGCTACTAAAATAGATTTCAGATTTTACATCTGTAAGAGATGCTAGTTCTTCATTCCTTTGCTACAGTCCTTAGCAAAAGAAGGAAAACAGACCTTGCCAGCTCATTTGGGACCTAGCTTAAAAATATGCTGGTCTTGGTAATGAAACTGGCCTCCTAAGAAACCCCATCTGCCATTAGTTGTTCACTTTCACCCATCAAATGGGTTCAGCACAAGTTTTTGTGCCTGTGTTATTAATCAGCCTACTTAGTCAACCTGCTCCAAAAAACCGAACCTTTTTAGAGTTCACTTTTACGTCTCTTATTCCAATGATGCAATTTACAGCACTGACCCCCAAACTGCTGTATTGGCATATACTGTGTTACTTGCAAGAGGCTCAGGATTGTTCACATTTATGTTACTGGCAGAGACTATGTACTGTGAAATTACACTTCAATGTTAGAGATGAGTATGCTGAAAGTATGGCCTTTTGGAGCAACCTCTGATTTTTACTTGGATGGATATATTTTCTGCAAGAAAATTAATTGATTTGTACTCTTACTTAGTACAGTCTTAGAAGTTGTATAAATGAACGTCTGTGCTCACTTGCTTTCTCTCCCCATAATCACATTATATGTAACTGCCATCAGGTCATTTATTTTAATTTACTGAATATACTCCCTGCATAAAAATTTGGCTAACAGTCCACAGCTTGCAAAGCATAGCTTCCTTTTATTTCATAACTAGGTTCTGTCTACATATAGTCTGTTACGATCCAGAGTCCCTCATGATAATGTCATCTGACAGGACTGTGTGTACATGCTGTAGATTCCTTTAAGAACCTGACAGATTCTTTTTCTGCATTTAAAATAATGTGTAAACACACTGAACCATGTATTAGAGCTAAAGAGTTGTGTTAATATATTGAGCGTGTCAAGGTCTAAGTGCTGTTCCGTGTTCTTTGGCTCATGAGCGTAGGTAGGGATTTTTGTAAAAACAGAACATTTATTTCTTAGTGCTTTGTAACTTTTTGAAATACGTTAATCAGGAAATCCACGCTAAGTAATGAAGCAAGCCAAAGGGTATCGCAGCCAAAATTCTTTGTGAAGAGCAGATCTAACAATAACTGTATTCCATTCCCAGTTAGGAGCTTTGTGAAGTTGGAAAGAAACAAGCAATGGCATAGAATTAAATAATTTCTTTTCTTCCTATCTATCTGGAAGGCATTCCAAAGATGGTATTTGCTTCTTAGGTTGGATTTCAATCTACGACTACATCTTTGCTGTAGCATAACTTTACAGCTAAAGATACAGGTAGGAGGTAAAGACTTAAATGGGGACAAAGATCTATAATAATGACAGCAGTGGTTCTCTTTTTTTTTAGTGTATATCTTTGTGACATAAAAATAACTAATGTAATGGAAACATATATTGAGAATTACAGACGATACAGACTCTTTCAGATGGAGTGGAATGTGCCCGTGTCAATTGTAAGCAAGACTGGCAAAGGTGAGAGGTCTTCTGGTTGCACTAACAAGGCAGTTTTACTCCTGACAGAGGGTTTCTAGATATCACTGAGCCTTGCATTTTGTTACAAAACCTCAAGACGACATTTGGAAGGGTGGCCATTTTTAATGACATTTCAGACTTTGCCCTGAATGCATTTATGTTTACAGCACTGGAAATTTTATGTGCATCTGAACAGCAGAATTTGCAATCTTCTTACTAATCTCTCTGCTCATTTAAAAAATAAGAATAAACGGTGGACTATATAGAGTTGGTGGCCTACGCTGAACTTTGTAATCTTGTTGTCTGCCTTCTTTTTCAAACAGGAACAAGGGCTGAAGTATACTAAGCTTTTAAAGTGTTTAGTGAAGGGCTGCTCTGCAAGTGGCTTGTTCCCATGGTTAACTACTCTTTAGAATGAAGAATTGTTTTCATAAGACAAAAGGGTTTTTTTGTAGTGTCTTATCTGAAAAAAATGAGCGGAGTAAGAGAAAGGCACTTGGTCAGTGCAGAGGGTTGGGCCACTCTCATATCTCATCTGTGGCAGGGACTAATAGCAGATGGCTGAGAGAAGGGTACGAAGAAGGAAGAAGGGAGCTTCTAGTGGTGAGCTGCTTCTCAGGGAGTTGTTGAGCCAGTGGAGGTAGCTGTCAGCTTAACAGCTCACGATGGAATTTTCTTCCAAACAATTGAACAAATTTGCTCAGACTCACATTTGGTTGATTATTACTAGTTCCAATGCCACTATGTGCTCATCTTTTTATGGTCTTCCATGAGCTAGATTTGTCAGTATTATGTTTGTTTGTTTGTTTTTTAATTGAGCAAGCCCACTTATGTTGGCTCATCCACAGAGGTCACGTTTTCCACATTTTGATTGCTTTCCTTAGAAATCTGTCCTGTGCTTTGATGTATAATGGCCAAAGTTTGCTGCAGTGCTCCAGATGTAACCTCAGCAGTGCTGAGTATGGAGTAAAAATCACCTCCCATAAAACCCAGAACCATTAAAGTAGTTCTGAGTCCGTCTAGGAACAAAAGATCTTCTCAGATCTTTTATCACTAGATACTGTGATGATAAATGAAAATATTTGGTCTGATGGAGGAGAAATATTTATTCACTCTCAGCAGGATTTGGTTGGACAGCGTTTTTCTTTGCTAACAAAACAAGGAGTTGTTAAATCAAAATGGTCTTTCAACAGCTGCCACCTGGTCTAACAAAAACTAAAGATGCCAAACAACACTTGTTTAAATCCCAACACTTGTTTAAATAGGTCTGATTTTTCAGACCTATTCTGATCTCTGTTGAGTAGGCATGTATCACAGAATACATTATCACACAAAAATGTGACGGAGAATATGTAGGTATCTGAGATCAAGCTGAAGGCTTCTGGCTCATTTGCAAACTGCTTGGAGGTGTGCTTTATTCTCATTACATTTAATTCTTTAAACTGTGTGCTTTTATTCTACCACCTTGAATTCTAAATGCCAAAAAAATGTGTAATTTGATGTATTTGACTTGAAATTTTGTGCACTAACCAGGTAAGGGGTAATGGAACTGTGATGATAAGGCATGACCGTAGGTAGGGTTTAATCTGCCTTCCATGAATTTTTTCTGTGTGTACAGATAAAACAATACAGTTTGAGCTACAGCTACTCAGTATGTAACTGTTTTGGATTGTCTGCCTAACCTGTCACACTGCCAACTCTTAAGTCATTGGCAGGTTTGTAGGAATAAAATTTGATCCAACAGCTTACATGCTCTGTTAGCCCATTTCACACTTTATGAAATTACTCCAGGATTTTGGAGCAGTGACTGTAATTTAGAAGAAGAAAAGGGTTGTTACTCCGTTACAAAGTGGCTTATTTTAAAAGGGTTGAATTGGACCAAAACATGAATACTTTCATGCAATCAGCATATTTTGACCTTTATACCTGCTCAGATTTAAATTTCACAGGCTTCACAGACAATCTGCTCTAGGGGATGCTGTTCTATGACTGTTTAAACCAATCTAAGCCCAGGCTGCCATGGTGATCTCAGTGCCTCCTTTAGTCTGGCTTTTGCAACCACTCAGAGATCTGGGAGCCCGGCCTGGCTGAAAATGCACTGCAGCTTTAGCTTTTAGTATGGCTGGATCTCTCAGCTAATTTACTGTGTGGTTGAAGGAGCACCAGTAGCATCTCAGGGGAGCTGGAAGGAATACATGCCTTGGCAATGAGGAGGAATGTTGTAGCTCGAATTTAAATCAATGTTCACGTGCCACAGATTGCATCATTAGTGTCAGTGCTGAGGTGGGAAAAACTCAACTCCTTGTGTTACTTCATCTCCATCAGAGGGCTGGAACAGCTCTCCTGTGAAGAAAGGTTGAAGGAACTGGGCTTGTTTAGCTTAGAGAAGGGAAGGCTCTGGGGAGACCTCACTGTGGCCTTCCAGTACTTGAAGGGAGAGTATAAACAGGAGGGGGAATGGCTGTTTACATGGCTGGATAGTGGTAGGATAAGGGGGAATGGTTTTAAACTGAGACAGGGGAGATTTAGGTTAGATTTTAGGAGGAGGTTTTTCACACAGAGGGTGGTGATGCACTGGCACAGGTTGCCCAAGGAGGCTGTGGATGCCCCATCCCTGGAGGCATTCAAGGCCAGGCTGGATGTGGCTCTGGGCAGCCTGGTCTGCTGGTTGGCAACCCTGCATATAGCAGGGGATTGAAACCAGATGATTATTGTGGTCCTTTGCAACCCAGGCCATTCTGTGATTCTGTGATTACGACTAGATCCAGAAGTGCATGCTGACTTTCCCAGCTGACTTGAGAAATGAAACAGAAGATGGACACCCTAATGGGGAGTACTACAGTCAAAACAGCAATAATGGTATATAGCAAAGTCAGTATACACTGAAAGGCATATGTAATCCTGCCTTGCTGAAAAACACCAGGCTGTGTTATGGAAATAATGGTGATTTTAATACAAGGTCCCAAAATAACTGTCATTAGTCAACTTGACCTGTGCACAAATCTTAATATTTAAAGACTGCTTCCTGACCTTCTCCAGCTGCACAGATAAGAAATGAAAACAATCTCAAATTTCCAAATAGAGAGTGACCAGTACTTTCCATTAGTTTGTGCTACTAAAAAGACATCCATTCTTACATAAATGAAAAGAAAAAAAGAGTTAGTGCTTAATATAATTCTTCAGTAGTCTTTATTAACAGTCATGCATTTGATCTCGATAGAAGCAGCATAAATTAGGATTGTTTATAATATTTGATGTGTGTTTCTAAAAATAATAAAAATAAAAGGCTTTAAATGTAATATGGGATAAAAGCCAGAAGTCTATTAATTGTCCTAGAGATCTTTCATCCAAAGTCACAGGTGGTCAAATTTAAACAAGTTTACGCTGTCATTTTTTGTGCTGCTCGGTATGGCACTGTTCTGAGAGCTTTTAGTATTCCCAAGTGAACGCTCACACAGTCTGCATGCGTGTGCTTGAGGTCTGCAAAGGTTGTGGAGATATGCATACATCATGCAACAGCACTCAGAGAAACCTGTTCAGGAGCAAGAAGCTTCAAAGGCATTTGAGGCTTATTGTCTCTATCTTGCTCTATTTCCATGTCTCATGCAATTCCAAGTTTTCCTTTCTCAGCTTTCGTCTTCATAGACCTTGCAAACCGATGGTATTTTGTTTTGCTTTTCAGTTTCCCACCTTAGTTACTGTTCTATAATGCACCAAGTTGTATATTCTCTGTAGAAACAACCATTAGTCACCATACTTCAAAGCATGGGGCCAAGGCTTGCAAGGGCCAGAGCAGCTCTCCTGGCCTGACCACTTCTGGGAAGAGCTGTGGTGAGATGACAGACTAGGGGCTGAGATGATCCTGCAGCTATCTTTCAAAGTTCCAGCTTTTGCTAGGTGTTTTCTTTCCTCCAGTGGTCCCTCTTAGCAACAACTCTCTTCCATCATTCTGCTACAAACTTTTTAGGAAATTGGCCACTTTTCTGCTTTGTTTGTAAACACGTTGTCCAAACCTGATGACGTGACAGATTAGAAGGAACCCACATGGAAGCACTGCTATGCATTTCTTGTCATAAACTCATAAACTGAAGGATTCTTATAGCTGGTAATTTGTCTGTCCTGACTTTCCTTCCAGGAACCTTCACCTGCATTTCCTGGCCCTCCTGTTCCTTTATGGACTTCAGAGCACTCACTCCTCAATGGTCATAAGATGGTAATGTCTCCCCAGCAAGTCTGATCCTTTAACATGTTCATCACTACATGAACTCTACCTGTTCTTTCCAACAGGAAGGGTGCACAGAATAGGCTGAGTAGGAGTTCCTCTAAATAAACTTGCTTTTTCCTGCAGCAGGGGAGAGAATGTGCTCTCTGTTGCTGTGCCAATGTGCTTTGGCCCCACAGCTGCCTGTCCGGAAGCTCCAGAAGCTCTGAAATCTAAGCAGTTGTTCTTAAACCTTTCCCGCTGCCATAGAGTGTATGTGTTCACAACACAATTGCTACTGAATCTCCTCTGAATCCAAATTGTTCTGAACTTTTATCGAGCAGCGTGAATGGATTGTTTCTAAAGGGGTTTATACACTCTTTGTACGCACGTGTGTACGCACACACACACGCTTCATATAGTACATGTGCATTGCCAGGTATCACACTGACAGTCTCATCTAGCAAAGAAGTCGTATTTTTATGTTATCAAACTTTCAAGTTACTCAGAAGAAAAGCTTAATTCTTGTTTATCTAACGGAAGAGAATTTTCTACCAAGTAGGCTGCATGGAGTTACTTAAAATGCACCCTGCTTTTACACCATTAGTTAGAGAAGCTATTTAACCAAGTTTTCTCTTACCAGGGCTTCGTACCTGAGCTGCTGTGAGTGCCTGTATGCCCATCTGCCCTGCCTTAAGCCTCTAAACAAATACACTTTTCTCAGCATTTCCTGCCTAAGTCTTAGCATTTCCCAAAATAAGGCCTAAGGGCACCCTAGATTTCCAAGAAAACCAAAGGAAAAGAAAGAATCTTGATAAGCTGCTTTTTAATTGGTTAATAAATGAAAGCTAAGCTATAAGAGGAAATGTTTGAAAGAACAAACTGCAACAAGAGACTTCTGGCAGGGCTACAGAGGGAATTCACACATGATACTCTCTGAAGTTCAGACGCTGGAAAGGATCTACAATTCCTTTTCAGTGTGGAGACAGGAAATACTCACCAGACTGGTAGTCTTCAGCAGCTCTTAAAAAAAGAGCTATATTTTAGCTACATTTCATTGCCACAGAAAGATTCCTGCTGTGCTGTTGTATCAAGCTGTATGTAAATCTATCTCCTTTTTATTTTCTTTTTTTTTTTTTTTCTTTTTTTCTTTAAAGCTGAGTACGATGTCAGTCACTTTCCTTAGGCGGCACTGAAAAATCTGGTTTGGCTCCACTGGGGGCCTCTTCTGCACCCAGCCTGCCAGTTGTTGGCATTGCTTTAAGCACAGTGTTGTTCAGATCGGCCTCAAGCAGGCTTAGATAAGCAGTGCTTTAAAGCAGGTGTGAAGCCTATGGGCTGTCCACATTAAGGCTTTGAGAACTAAAACCCTGGATTGGATGCCAGGAGCAGGAGGACATGACCCACTTGTATTCCTGGGCTTCTGCCCTTCCGTTGGGACAGAGGTGCTTGACTGTGAAATTCTCCCCAGTTCTCATCTTTCTCTTTCTCTTGCTTTTCCATTTTATATCATTCCTTTTTTCCCAAGGATATGAAACAGGACCTGAGGTCCTTTGCCAGTTTTAGAAAGCATTTTCTCAATTGTAATTTTAATCATTGTGAAAGTACTTTGTGTTTCTATTATTTCTTCAGGGTCTGTAATAAAAGTCTGCTTCACTATTGCATGTGTGACCCTTTCTCCTTATCTCATATCCCTGACAGCTGTCTAGGTGGCATGAGTACTGTTTACCTATCCTTCAGTAAGTAATGATTGAATGGAAGAGGGAATGCTTTTACAGCATCGCTGCATAAATGCTGTATCAGCGCTGTTGTTCAGTCTCTTATGCAGAAGCTTCTTTATAATTTCACTTTCATCCTGAAGATGAAATTCATTTTAAGCGATCTTGGCTATAGTTAATTCCTGCAGTGTATTTTGCTGGCTCGTTAGTACGAGCACTTTAGTAATGAGCACTGGTTACTCCTGCTTGTGTAAGTGCTGACTGAGGAAAGAATGTTTTTCTGGGTGTCCTATGCTTCTGGCTGCACTTTCTCATAATCTTTCAGAGACCCATATGCTGTGCAACCATGTGGTGATTATTACCAGAATCCCTTTTAGCATTACGTAAGTGGCTCTGTGCATGGGGCTTTAGGAATAGAATAACAGAAGACCAATAGCAGGTAGATCTTTAACCTAGGAACTGGGCTTAGATGTCCTGCAGGAGATACTTTTTCTCATCGTCTATTTGTATGTTTCCTAAGAAACAGACTTTTTCTGTATGCTCCAGAAGTGCCAAACTAGTGGCAACAGACTGACTCCTCTTAGCCACAACATCGTGGCTCACTCATAACGCTTAGACTTGAAAGTAGAACAGGTTGCCCGGAGAAGTGGTGGAGTCTCCTTCTATGGAGATATTCAAGACCAGCCTGGACGCCCACCTGTGCAACCTATTGTAGGGAACCTGCTTTAGCAGGGGATTGGACTCGATGATCTCTTGAGATTCCTTCCAGCCCCTGTGATTCTGTGTGGTTTATGAACAGAACAAATGCTTGTAGGTTCTCCTGGTGTTAGGAGCTACGCTGCACATCTATTCCTGTAAGTCCTCCCTGTACTGGCTCTGAGGTTAAGGACCGCTCTTCCCACTGGTATGACTCACCCTCACCTAATTCATGTCCCCAGGAAGGAATCTGTAGAGATGATCAGGGAAGAAGGCAAGGAGTTTGACCTTGAAAGGCAAGGGGATGCTTAGTGAGGCAGGACTATCTATTCTTACATGTTTAATATTGATGCTTAATTGGTGCGTGACTTGGTAGTACAAAAGGTCTTGCTTATTCTCTGCTGTTTCCTGCTTTGTTTGTTTGTTTTCACATGCAATACTGAACAGATCCAATTGCTGCTGTTAGAAGAAGCTGTCTACCAAGAGGACTCCACAGTGTTTTTCTTGGAGATTTTTTGAATGCTTGCCTCTGTGTGTTCTTCATAATTGTACCATATGCAAATATTCTTCAGGAATTGATATGACCACTTCAGATAGTCAATATTTTCTATGTAAGAACTGTACGTTTCCTATACTGCCACGAATGTATATATATCTATGAAGACTTAAGATTGTATCTTTTTGAGTATGCCTCTTTTCTTCAACCACCTGGAACTTTCTTCCTGTTCTCCAGTTCTCTGCTGATTTATTAGACACTTGTGTTATATTGTGTACTATTTTGTATCAGCTGTACCTCTGTTTCTCCTTTCGCTCATTAAAACCTGTTCTTCTCATCCTTTTTCTGTCTGCTTCATATTGGAAATATTTGTATTGTTTCAGGTGACCTGGTCTCCTCTACTGGTACTGGCTAGGCTTGAGCCAGATCAGCCTTAAAAAAGCCAGTCATCCAGATCTCCATCACATTGTTCCACTGATCCCAACATGTAATTACTGTCACCACTAGTGTACTGTATTAAGCTTCCCTACGGTTGTTTTGCAGCCCATGCTTTTAGAAGATGGAAAAGAAGGAACTTATAGTGGACTGCTTATAGGGTAAACAAATGGGCAATACACAAAAAATGTACTGAGAGATGAAGCGTGTCAAGTCTCATTGCTGGTAGGTTCTGATGGTGTAAGTCAGCAAAGATGTGGTCTTGGAGTGAAGCAAGATTTGAAGAGAATGAGAGAGGAATCTAAGGGCACTCTGTTTCTAGAAATGTGGCCTTCAGCTTAAGCCAGTCGGTTCTCTGTTCTGTCTCCATGCCTAACTCATCTTCCAGGCATACAAAGAAGAAAAATGAAGCAAGTGAAATCAGGGTCTGTTTGCTTACTTCCAGTAGAGAAACAACTGCTTCACAAAGAAGAAAATGCTGTCCAGCAAGAAATAAGTCTGTGAACAGGTAGAGAAATGATACAACTCTCCTTATCCTCCCCATAAAAAGCAGAATCTTCAGTATTTCACTGATAATTCCCTTTTAGCAGTGCAAGATCTTCCTTGTTATGCTGTCCTATTCTCCATATTATTGTTTTCATGGCATGGTATACAGGAAGGAAGAGTCTGAGGCATTGAAATCAAGTAGTTGAACAGAACATGCACATGTACCTACCTATATGCTGAGTATCCGGCAATTTTTGAGGTCAGTATATTGGCTGACAAGAGGGAAAATACCATAAAGCATCCACTCTTGGAGAACCTACTGTTTTGTCTATAATTAGGCACTTAGTGAAGGATGAAATTAATCACCTCTTTAGCACTGTATGAGAGTGTATGGAAACAGCTATGTCACCTCGCCTTGGCTTTTTCTCTGGCTGTTCATCACCTTCTCCTTCATTTAGACTGTTTTTTGTGCCTCCAGTTGCACCTGCTCATGTCCTCACAGCCTGTGCATAAAGGACCCTTGTGGAAGGTCCCAGTGGTGGCATTTGAGGATTTCTTGTCATGGTGCTGTGGTAGCAAGGAGCAGAAACACACACAGAGTAACTGTGCTGGCTGTGTGACAACCTGTGACATCAGTTACACTCAGCTGTAGGTTTCACAAACTCCTGTCTGTGTGACTGCGTGCGCTCACTTGGAAAGCTGCATTTAAGGAAGGTGCCACAGTGGGAAATCTTTAGAAAATTCTTGTGTAGACAAGAATCTGCATATGGGATTTCCCACACCATTGCAGCCTTTCCAGTCATTCAGAGGAGCGTTTGCAAAAACACCCAGCCTAAAGCTAATCTGTTCTGGCTGCAGCTTATCACTGACAGCGAGGGAAAGCACATCATGCCAGTAATATACTGGAAAATGTTGCTGCCGGTTACCTGCCGATTTTGATCCTTGTTTTGTCTACAACACCAGTAATTGATTTCTGTGCACATGAAGCGATAAGCTTCCTTCAGAGAAGAATGGTCTAGCATGTGCTGTTTTCTGATCCTCAATACAAATGAGATGCATTATTTTCTTAACTTAAAAAGCAGTGCACAAAAGGCACAGATTTTCCGTGCCCTGCTATCTGTGACCTAATAGCTAGGAGCAGCTCAGTAAGAGAGTGCACGCTGTGTTGTATGCCATGTGTTCTTCTTTTCCTATCATTGCTGTCAACTGCTTATCAGTTTTTAACAGTACTGCTCATCAGCATCACACCCAGTAAGATGTCTTGGTTAAACGAGTGGTGGAATGTGGGAGCCTTTGCATTCATACCAGGCTCTCTAAAGCTCAGGCCTGATTACTTGTTTGGAGCACCACCAAATTGTAAATAATGATAGGGCTCTCAAAAGCTCCGTAAGAAATACATTGCAGAAGTTGCTGCTATTTCCCTTTTCTGCCCCATTTTCATTTGCTCTTTGGGAACTGTTCTGCAAGAAAGCTAACTGCTGCAGCATGTGCTTTAGCTACTGGGAATGCTCCTCCTGAGCTATGTGCTCAGTGTGCAGATGTGAATTATTTAACCCTCAGCTGCTATTTTTCCAGGTTATGCCTCTAAAGCTTCCGTGCAACTATTACTTAAATGAAGAAGCTCATTGCTGGAAGATATCTGACTAAAGTAATTAATCAGTCTTTTAATAGCAGTTTAATTGTTATGGATAGTGCCAGGAAGTAAATACAACAGCCCTTAAAGCATCTAGGTCTGTCAGATGTAGTACAAAAGAAATGAAGGATGTGCCTAAGACCTTCACCCACATTTTCTTATTTCCTTCTTCCAGTAACTGTCAGGATTGACTCAAAACAGTTCTGCAACTCAGCAGTTATGGGCAGGCAATCTCAACTGCTGAATGACACAGGAAGGATTATACAAGAAGGAGAACTTGTAAGTGCACCAAAAGTACTTTGATGCCAAAACTGCTGTACTTGCTACTTTGGGACACGGTGCTTTTTATTTAAGACATTGAAGAAAAGTGCCAAAGATCTTGGAACAAAGCAATTAAAAATGACGATGGAAAGTAAATACCTGAACCTGAAATCGGCTGGAAGACAGTAACCCATGCGGTAATTGTTTCTTGTCTTAGCTATTTGTTTTTGAAGGTCTTTAGTTGACTTGCTGTACCCACTGAAAATATAGTTGGCAAGGAGTAGCTTTCCTTGAATGTACATCTGCCAAATAAGAGAAGAAAACAATGCAGAATAGGCAAAAACAACCATTTATTCTAAATGAAAACATGAAAACTACGGGTTGAGGAACAAACAAGCAAAGTTCTTAGGAGCTCTGACTCACAACTTTATTATGGCTTAAGTTTTAAGTTTTCAAAACACTGAGGCTAATCCCCGCTGACTGGAGTGCGTAACAGCATTTTGCTTACTGCTTCATGGACCGCCAAAACCCAGCGCTGTCCACTGTTACTATTTCAGTTTAGGTATGGCCAAACATGGCATATTTGAAGATGAGAACAGACAATTAAGTTAGGCATAGGAAAAAGAACACTTTTTTCCCCCTTTTTTCTGTTTTGTGCTAGAACGTCACAATTCTTAGGCAACTCAGATTTGTGGTGCAATTTGCAGTAATAAATAACTGAAAGGAGAATTCCTCATGGATTTTAAAGTGTTTCTGTTGGATTTTGATGTGTTTATTGGGTAGAGTCTTTGATTTTGAGTCCCTGGACTCAAAATAACCAGAGCAAATTAGATAAAAAAACAAGTGCTTCTTCAACATGTTGCAAAGATTGTTCCACACAGCTGTGCGATGTGTGGAATATCCATGTGGATGGTCTCAAAATTAGAGCATGAGGAAAAGCCTGTAAGTTTCAGATATTGTATGAATGGAGGTGAGAGCCTTTTCTGTCAGTGTAGGAATGATGGCATGATGGCCTATTGTCATTGTTGTGGCAGTGGAAAAGGGGCCTTTGTGTAAGTGAAAACTGGCTTCATTGGATTTTAAACAGTAAGGACCATTTAAGCAAACATTCTATCCAAAGCTGCTTGTGTTGTGGGATGTTCCCAGTCTTCCACAGCTGGAAACATCTGGATTATTTCATTGAAGATCTCAGCACGGAGGACAAAGAGTCAAGAATCTTTGAATACTTCAGGATAATCTTGTGGTTTTTTTTCTAACCTTGGTGATTCTGTGTTTGAGTCAATGCAATGAGTATTCACTAGAAGGAAAGCCAGAGAACCACTGAATCGTTTTCGTCTTATGCTATTATTTATTCCTCTGTAATGTAACCAGTACTTAATATGGTGTAGAACACTGCCTTTGCTTGTGGGTGATAGAGAAACAAGTATTTTATATCAATTTTTTTCAGTTTTATAGGCAAAAGTTCTTGCAATAGCCATGTTTTACTGAAACATTTTTCTTTCAGTCCAGTAGTTTGTCTCATAATGAAGAGCTCTCCTTACCTGCACTCACAGCAATGCAGAATTGGAAGGAGTGAACAGTGTATTTCATACCTGCTCACTGTTACACTGTCATATATGTCCTCATTTCTGCATTTCTTTGCTTAAATCAAATGTCGTGAGCTGTGTTTGTATCATAACAAAGCTCTCTTTGGGGTGAAGTTTTGGGTGTACGTCAGCAGGTGGAGATGACAATAACATTTGGCTAAGCTTGTGATTCTGTGGCTGTAACGCTTCATCTGTTTTCCCCTTGAGATGAACTCTGCACTCATACATTCTGACTTTTCTAACTTTCTCTTCGTTTTCCTATCCTCATTTCAGTTTCTTCCTCCTGCTTTATCTGTACATGCATTCCTTGCCATGCTTATTGCATTTGTCAGAATCCTATCTTGCTCCCCATAACTGACTCTCTTAGGCTGCTCCCCCTTCCATTACCTGCTTCTCATTGCACAGGTCCTTCTGATTTGACATCCAGGTTCTCATACTTGTCCTTCATACTTCTGCTATTGCTCTCCCTCAGCTCTGCACACTCTTTCCTTGCCTATGGTGAAAGCTCAGAGGGCAAAAGAAGAAGCCTCTGGCCACCCATAGCCCGGATTTCTGCCTCTGCTTCACATGGAAGGAATTTCTGCTTTGGTGTTGTCCCTACTCCTTGGTCTGTTCTAGACTTTGGGTTCCCCATAATGATAACTGAAATGATTTTCTCCTGCTGCTGAAGCATTACGTTGACCTGTGTAAGTGCAACACCCAACACACCTCTTTGGCTGGCTTGCTTGTCATGGCTCCATCAAGAATTTCAGTCCGAGGTCATTTGCCAGAACTGTGTTGAGCTAACCACTGGCATCCTCCCACTGCCAGAACCTGGTGGGCATGCACCATTTCTGTTACTTTCTTTAGAGCTTTGACTCCCTTTCAGCCTGGCTAAGGTGAAAAGCCTACAGATAGCATTGCTACGTTCTGATAGCTGTGTTCTGTAATTGTACAAAATGAAGAGGCTGATGGAGGTAGTGGATAAATCTCTTGCAAAGATGCAAAATCTGATGCAGTAGCATGCAATGCCTTGAAGCTGTTCTAAGAGCAGGGCTGAGCAGGCTGTCTCTGGCATTGCCCATTGCTGCCAGGGGACTGCTGCCCCTTCCATTGCAATTCACCTGGTTGATTCTGTGGAGATAAGACATGGGGGAATTTTGTTATTCCTGCCTGCAATCAGGTTGTGCCTTCTCTCCATGGTGTAACCTTGGTGTAGCCCTACCAGAGTGAGTCAAGTCCAGAGAATTATAAAGCTCAAGCTTTTAGTGAAAGCTGAGAGAAAAACTTGGATGGCTGCATTTTGGAGTGGGAGGAGGTTCTTCCTTCTCTTGGGGCTCCACATAGTTCTGGCAAATGGCCTCGGACTGAAATTCTTGAGGGAGCCGTGACAAGCAAGCCAGGGCAAAGAAGAATGTTTTTTTCTCCCCAACTAATTCTTCCACATAAAAGGGTGAAAGGTCAAAGATGAACTTTAATACTAATGAATTTCTGAACCTCAGAGCAGTAATATGTCAGAACATTAAAAAATATCAAAATAAAAAATGTTTATTTTGTTGGCAACAGTAGGTTGCATACATATATATAAATATATGTCAGTCCTGATTCTTTGTAACCTTTTGGAGAATGGGAACTTTTAAATACTAAACACAGACATTAAACGATCCACAATAGGGTCTTGGGAGTTCAACCCATACTTTTCCCTTTCCGTCCCGTTCTGCATCTTTCCAGCTGACTGATGGAGTAAAATGGGGCCGTCTTTCAAGTTAGCACAAGTTCTCTTTGCCCTACTTTCTGACTGAGATGGTCATTCTCGAGGTTAATTTCCTTCTTCCTTTTGTCTAGGAACATTTCATGCAGATTAGCAAACTTCCCATATTTATACTACGGAAATAATTCTGTTGATTCAAACTGCCCCTTAGAGCAACCACTTGACAAATCTGTTTGTATATACATTCATATGTTCAAGGGAAAAATAATATCATGCTGAAGTTCATTTAAATGTAATTGCCAGAGTTGAAATACATTTAATGAAGGCTTTGTTATCTGATTAGGTTTTGTAGTACCACCCTTCTTGGGCTGGTTGTGTACCAACAAGGAGTTGGACTGTCCTTTTCATGTTACAGATTATCTGTGCTGATGGAGACAAATGCCTTTTACATCACTGTGGCATGTGCAAATAGGTATTCAAGCTGTTAAATACAGAGTATGATTGTAAGCTCCACCTGGCTGGGGTGGCCAAGGGGTTATCAACAAGCAGGAATCCACCGCAAGAATAAGCAGAGCTCCAGAAAATATGACCTCTAAGGACAGGTCAACTGTGCTTCTTTAACATATAGAAGTGAAGGCTGTGTGGGAGTGCAGTTATGGGACAGGAGGGACACAAAGATGATCTACTACGCAAAGACAGGCAACAGTCTGTTTACCATGGCCATGATAAACAAAGCAAGAACCAGTGGACTATAACTGCAGAAAGAAAAATGGAATAGGGAAACCTGTCAGGCAATATGAGGTATATTTTTGACATGATAGCTGCTCTATCACTGGGTCTGTTTAGTAGGTCTCAAGTTCTGTGTCACTGATGGCCCAGAGAACTGATTGTGTGCTGGTGGGAATGGAGATAGACTCCATTAGTTGTCTCTTGACTATGAAGGAAATTAAGAACTCTTGCTGCAGGTCTGCCTAACTAAATTTGAACAATAGCACGGTTTGTTCAGTTGGATGACAATGAACAGAGTGTTATTGTTCAACGGATGAATAATTTTGAATTAGATATTGAATAATTAATTGTAACTAAGCAAACAAATAAATGGCTAGTCAATGATAAGAGTAGTAGAAGCTTTGAGGCGAATTATCCTGTAAATTTCTGATTTCTGGCCCTTGTGGAATAGCTTTTATGAAACTGAAAGCTGTACAAACCATTGTTGGGCATCTAGTCAGGTACTGTGTATAAGCAGAAGATTCCACAGCCTGGGCTGATCTCATACGCATTACTTTTGCTGGAGAAACATTAGCAAAAACATTATCATTTTGATTGCCTGCAGCAGAAAATGGCCAAGAGAATTTTGAATGGTCTCCCCAGAAGACTCTCATTCAGCTCTTGGATCAAGAGAAGTTCAAATTCACTGAATGGCCTGAAACAGCACAAATTTCTTTCATGCTGTTGATAAGCTGCAGAATCAGCTCAAAACATTCAGCCTGTGTCATAATGAGGGCACTTAAGAAGCTGGCAAGTCTTCAGTCAGCTGCACAGCAAATGCAATTACAGAACCCAGTCTTCTTTTAAAGACTTTGGATCTTGAAATCAGATGTAATGAAATGGATTGCTGTGATTTTCCCTCACTTTTTTCAGGGCAATGCTATTTTCTTTCATGGGATAAGAATTGCGAAAAACTAATTTGTGAAGGTCCTTATAGCGATAGTTTATCTTGCCTTGTACAACCACTTAGAAACATGTAATGCCCCTTATCACTATGCTGACAACCTGCAGCAGTCTGGGAATGGCAGCAACCATGTCACCAGTAAATTTCATGACATCTTCCTTACATCTTCTATCCCTGTCCAAGCAGGGGCTCGGAGCTCTATGATCTTTTAATGTCCCTTCCAACCTGAGCCATTCTGTGAGACATGCGTGCCTGAATGCTGGCTAGGGATGGGAACATTGGGAGATGCTAAGGCCAGGCTGTGGTTACACTTGGCTTTTTCTAGAAGGTTTGTGCATATTTACATTTTCAGTGGCGGGGGGCGAAATGGATTCCCCAGTACCTCATCGTACACCTTGTGTTCATGCTTGGATGGCTCATTTCTCTTCAGATGTCTGGTTTATGTGCATATGAATTTCACCACTAATGAAAAATCCAGCAGGTGCTTCTGAGGGCAACCTTTGTCCCCTTCCTGCTTTGTCTCCTTTCCAATTTTCCTCTTCTGTTTCCCTTGCATATCATTCCCTTGTTCCACACTCAGCAGAAGGTTGCCAGGCACATGGCTTCTTGCTGCATAGGCCTGTTATCTGTGTCATGCCTGGGATAAGCGGGGAGCCTGGACACATGGCCTGAAATCAGAGCAGCTGCCTTCCATCTGTGGCCACAGGACCACAGTGCCAGTGAAAGCTGTAGCCCAGTACAAGCAACTTTCCAGCTCCTGTGGCATTCTTAGAGTGCAGGATTACGTTCCCAGCCCTATGGATCTGCTTTTGACTGCAGGTTCCATTCTTCTCTCTGTTGTATCAGTCTAACTGCTCCGGAAAGTGGAAAACATTCCCCTGTAAGAATGGTGCTGCTGGGCCCCACTCACATCCAGAGGTAATCAGAAAAGTAATCATTCGTTGCTTGTTTTCCCAGCTAGCTCTCACGATATCCAACCATTGTTCCATGTATTATGGTACTAATGAATGAAAGCAAGTGTATCAGCTTAAGTTTCATCTTTAACTGCAATGTGTTCTTTTGTTTTTAACTCAGCACAAAACAAATCCTTTTGAAAACGACAACTTTTGCAACATAATAGTAAATACCAACAGCAATAAAACCTTCTGCCTCCTGCCTTCAAGTCTACAGCATTCTGCAGGCACAGGAGCTGAATCCCACCTGAAGACCTTCAGATGGGGCAGGAGAGAGAGGACTGTCACAGTGGCAGGAAGCCCACGCCAAGCTCAGAGAGAAGCAGCTGCCCCTGACAGCAGCTGTGTTGTAGTCATACTTCTGCCAAAGGATTTCCTCGAGGCATCTGAGGCTGCACAGAAAGCTGAATAAAAGTGGTTAATATCAACCAACATTTCCTTCTTGCCTAATTGATTAGAATTTGAACTTAAACCTTTTCCTTTGAAGGCATGAATTCCTTCCCTTAAACTCACTTGTATTTATTTAGCTGAACAATGGTTATTTTAGTGAGAAATTAAGGATGGGCCCTGTCCTTTGGAGTGAGCTAGGGGTACCCTTTGGAGTCATTAAACACAGAGGACAAGCATGTTTCAGTTTGAAGTTTTTTACCCAATCATTTGAGGAAATTCCCAAGGCCGTTGGTCCAGACAAAATTAGCTATCTGCCTCCAAAAGAAAACATGTAAAATTAAATGAATTTGTAGTCCTACTTGTACACAATTTGAAAGAAACCTTCCTCTCCTAGGGACGTCACTTTTGAGTTATTGAAGCTTTAAAAATTAGGAATATGCAAAACTGAAACATGTGATGTGTGTGTAGCTGAAGATGAGGCAAAGAACCTTCTCGTGAACTCTGTGCGTTTTTGCCCCCTAATCCTCTTACAGGAGCTTTACCCAAATTACAGCAACAACCTGGCATATGCTGATACAAGAACGGCTGCACAGCTCTGTATCAGAGGCTCATCGAGGCCGCCCAGCATCCTGTCCCTGCAAGTGTCTAGGAGCTGAGTAAAGGCTGGAAGAGCATTTACAGGTCCTACCCTGGACCCATACTAGCCATAAGGAATTAACGACTCAGGGATTTCTTTAAGCAAACACTGGCATTGTGTTTCATAGCTGCCAATGGAGCTAACCTTCAGGAATGTATCTAATTCCATCTTGAATACACTTATGTCTTTTGGCTTCCACAACATCCTGTGGCAAATAGTTCCGCAATTTAATGACGTGCTGTGAGAAAAAGAATTTCCTTTAGGTTTAAATCTGCTGCTTATCTCTTCATTGGTGCTTGGTCATTCCTGTGCTGTAAGAAACAATGGACAATTATTTCTTATTCCTTTGCCACTCCATTTTTTCTTTTTTATAAGTTTTTTCGTATCTCATCTGTTTCTTTAGTAAGTTACTGTTTTCAGTTCTTCCTTCAATGTACAGCCATTCCATGTTATATCCTTTTTTGAGATGCGGTGAAGACAAGCCACATGCTGTATATCACAGTCTGAGGAATGTTTCCTCTCTATTTACCCTTTCACTAAACAATAAGTGTGTATGGTGTGTATTGCACTGATCTAAGGTGTTCAGAGATAGGTCTACAAACAAATCCCAGATCTCTTTGTTTAGCTTTAACAGCTATTGTGTCCATCTTTGTATAAGTAATTATGAATCTTTTCTCCCATGTAAATTTTTTGCCAGAGAATTTCATGCAACAACTGATGAGCAGTTACTGATCTTTGCACAATCTCTCTGGTGCTGCCTGTGACAGGGTGTCTTAATGTCTTTTGCACTACTGATTTTTCAGAACTACAAAAAGAGCTGTATTCTACCCTAAAGGTGGGGACTTTGTCCTTATCTGATCATTACTTCTAAATTTCAAGCAGCCTGGGCCCGTTTCTATGGCAGATGCAGTGCTTTTGTCCAGCAGAAAAGAGCAATGGCCCATTACAAGCTCCATAACTTCTTCAAGTTATCATTTACTTTTGAGCTGCTCTGAAATTGACTATGTAAAATGCTCTGGCCCTTTCCAATTGGTGACTTCTGACAGAGTTGCAACCTAAAGCTTCTTGTCTTCTTCCTGTCCTTTGCAAGTCACCTCCCTACGTAGGTAACATGAGGAGAGATGGAGCTGTCACCTCTGGCAGCTTTCCTTTGGTCCACAGGGAATGCTCATGCTTAGGCAGCGTGCCTTTGGTTGAGCTTTGCCCTTCCAAGCCAGTCCCATGCAACTGTTCTGGTCTTGTTGGTAGGTGAACCTGTTCTGGTTGAGCACTGTAGCAGCTGGGTAAGTCTGACTGGGAATTGCTTGAGGATGGGATGAATCCCTGCAAACAGCAAAGGCAGCTGCTCCATCTGCGTAGGGTGCTCACTGCTCAGCTATCATCTGGAAGATCATAGGGATTGTAACAGGTGAAACTGGCTCACACTCCTGGGACTGTTTATTTGCTTGGGCTGATTATTTGCCATCTGACATTAGGAGTATTGGTAGAAATGACTCTTAGCACTTTCCTTTTAAAAGAAAACTCCATTCTTCCTCAAATAACAGAGCTTTGTTCAGGCAAAAGAAGTGGCCACCTTGTCTTTACATTCAGTTTTTAAATAGCTGTAATTAAGGCCATGCTGACAAGATAATTGGATTTCTGGTTACTCCTCACAATGTTTAGTTCCTATCTCTGTGTACCTGAGTACCGACTGAAACTGATCTTGTGCTGATGACTTTCCTTTGTAGCAGTAGGTTAAGGGTAAAGTAACAAAAAAATCAATGCCATCTAATGTCGGCAAATGCTTTTTATAACAAAAGAAGCCTACAAACTTTTTCTAAGGACAAGCTATTCATCAGTCATAAGATATTGCTTGTTATCCTGATTTTTCTTTTTAAAATAATGCATTATTTCCAAGCGGGAACACAAAAATGTAACAGAAGAGAATCAAAGTGCACTTCTGTAGCTGGCTATGTTGGCTCCTCAGAGCCATTAGCAATCGTTCTCATCAGCAGTGGGTGATTCCTACTAACATGTGTCATCTCAGTTTTTTTGTGCAGCAGGCCCTTAATGCATTGTGACTTTACAGGGTATTTGCCTGCTTTGTCTCCTTCTGCTCTGTAAACTACAGCAAGTGGGATTGGAAGTATTGGGTGTTTTTGTTGCATTTTGCTTGCCCTATTTATGTCACTTTGCCACCAAGAAGGGAGGAAATTATTATTATCAGGATGAAAGAAGTGGGGTGGCTGGAATTTCATCTTCATGTATGTATTCTGTGGTTTCATATACTGCAAACAATGTCAGACAGTCTGCTGGTGTCACCCAGTGGACAGAGAAGTTGTTCACAGATGGGTGTCCTCATGCAGAGTTTTCCTTTTTGCAGGAATAGCTCATTTCTAACTGACAGAAATAGCCCTAACTTTGCAGTAGCTGAAGTGAGAGGATATCTGAAAGCTCCTCTGTTCTGGTGCCATGGTCACTGCTAAAAATGTACAAAGCGAACACAGGATGCAGCACTTGTTCCTCACCACTATTAAGGAAGTGGACAAAGACTTACCAAACAACAGTTTGTGGGAGCTCTCTCCTACTGGGAGAAAGTGACTAAAATAACCAAGCAATCTGTGTTGCGGAAAGATGTGAGGATTTTTAACATCCAATTGTAATGCAGTTCTGTGAGATGCAAAACAAGATTGTTTAGTCTTAGCCTAATGATAACTTGTGACAGAGGTGAACAAGACCTGGAGAATCCTCTCTCCACAGTATTGTAACAATACATTGTAAGACACACAGTGCATGCCTTGCATGCAGAGCTTTGATATAACAAACCAACTATGAAAAATCAATTCATCTCCTGCAAGAAATTCTAACGCTTTCAGAACACCTATGAAAACAATATAAGTGCTTTAAACCCAACTTCACTCCATTCTTCATCTTAGACTTTCTCCTGATTTCCAAGGGGTATTTCTCAGAATGCTGTTGAAGATTTTTTTCCCTTTTTTACGTACTGAAACACACTTCTGTGTGATATGCTTTAAACTTTTTGCCACAGATGACGTGGGGGATGGGGATAAGTGCATAGCTCACTACATCTAACTACTGACATTCACAGGAAAAAATTGTGTTTCTTTTGTAAGGCTGTAGCAAGTGGCACAGGCTTCTTGCCCTTTGCAGGTGGATTGGGAATGACGTGATGTACCATAAATCCTGAACTGGTAAGAGACAAGAGTGAGGCTGCCATGCTCACATCCTGTACTTCTGCAGGAGGAGTAGCACTCTGCTCTCCTGCTGGCCCAAATGCTGGTGGCATGTGGCAATCCCACAGACACTTTTTTTAACTAGATAACAATGATAGCATTATAAAGTTAAATCATTGACAGTAACAGTTTTAACATACCAAAAACATGCCAGGAGCTACATTATGTCTCTTCTCCAACAAGGAACCTTTATGATCTGTAAATGCGTTAGCAGAGGTGATGTTGTAATTGAGGAGGCAAAAGGAGTCCAGACAACCCTGAAAAAACAAGGGAGGTACAATGGTATCATTAAGTAGATGGAAAGTTTTGCATGATCAATTAAGCCAGCAGTTCCTTCCAAACAAGTCCTTAAGAAGTCAATTGCATTATTTTTCTCTTTCAGAACAGGTAGCAGCGGTTCTTCACTGTGTACATTTGATGGCAAAGGCTTCTAAATTTCTCAGTTTCTGTTTGAGAGTATATTTTCCTCAGAAGAAACTGCTCCAGGAGTGGTAGCTATCCAATATGCAACACCTCTACTAATTTGCCATAATCCTTTGGAATTCTGTCTTTCAGAAATCTTCTGCCCCTACAAGTAGTGAGCAATATTTTAGCAAACAGATAAAAAGATAATTATTCCAAAAAGGATCTTGAAGTGTTCTGCCACATGTAGGAAAACCAGTCTACTAATAAAACCCACCTCAGCACAAGGCACACTTTTGTTTTTGTTCTGTCTTTCATACAGCTGCTCTATTTCATCTTCACTGGGATCTTTTCTTTGTGAAGATGAGACACAGACCACTACAATCTGCTCCTTAAAGGCCACCGTGTTGCTAATGAGGTGATCATACTCCAGGTCTGACATAGAGAATTCCATGATTGCTACACCTGCATGTCTTCCCTTCCTCCCCCATCACAACTCTTCGAAGCACAGCAGGAGAGGCAGTCTGGGATGTGACCCACAGCTTGTTCCTGTCACAGAGAGGAAAAATAGAGGGGAAACTATTAGCAAGTTAGATTGCCAAATAAATCAAGGAAAGGTTGAGGAATCATTTTCAATCATCTCTTAGGCCCAGGCCCTAAGGCGTGCACTCATCCAAATGTTTCAGGTATTTCTTAAGGTCTGATGCAAGCACGAGTTCTGTGAAGCTGCTGGCTTCTGCAAAAGCCCCGCCTCTGAAACCAAGCAGAGAGAGGAGCAAGATGGGTGTGCTGTAATCGGAGGAGCTGGCCCAGCAGCCAAGGGTAGCAGCCAAGAACTGATGTCAAAGGATACTCCCTTATTATTTGAAGGTCTCACAGCACCTCTTATCTCCAACAGCTGATTGTAGTACACTTATATGCGTGTGTATGTGCCACATATGTGCGTTGGTTTTATTTGTCTTCTCCAAGTGTTGTGAAGAGTCATGCATTTGAGAAGCCCTTTGGTTCTGAGGTGGGGGAAGGATTCTGTAGTTGTTTGGGCCTGGAGGCCAAGGCATGCAGCAGAAGTGGCAAAACCCAGAGCCTTCCTTTCAGCTAATGAAGACATAATTTCGTCATTAAGTGCCTGCCATACTGCCCTGGTAAAGCATCTTTGAACACTTCTGCATAGCAAGAGCAAACCCAGTGAAAGGTTAGGACCAGGGGAGTTGGAAAAAAAACAGAATATAAAGCCCACAAGCCTCCCCTGAGGCCTTCTGAAGTTGATGGAGGGATTGTTGTTGTATTTGGAGATGTTGGGTCAGTCCCTTAATGGCTGTGACAAGAGAAAAGCATCAAAACACAGGAGTACAGCCCTATGTTAAACATTTGCTGTACATCTATTGTGCTGGAGGGACCTGAAGGAAAAAGGAAGTCAATCTAAACGGACCAGAATAGAGAGAACATAAGTGATTTCATGGACAGCAGGAGAATAAGGAAAATTTTGGTTTTCAGCTATGTGAAACAAGATCAGAGTTTCAGAATCCCAGGAGCAATCATAAAATGGTTGAGTTTCATGATATTTCTTCTTTGTGAGTTGAGCTACTGGCTAGACATGTGAAATTGAAAGCACTTTGTTCCTTTAATTTTGCTTGTTTAGAAAAGCTACCAATAAATGCAATCTTTTCTCAATGACATAAGGGATCCTCGAGCCAAAAATACAGTAAGAAATTGTGTCATCTTGTTTTCCTGTTGTAAAAAACTGCAGGCACTGTGGATTAATGGCTGCTGTGGATTACTTAGGTTTGAAAAGTTATTTCTGCTTTTCCTCCACATGCAATGTATCCTATACAATGGTGTAAAGGCTTGGAGGCATGGGTAAAATATTAAATCATTTCCAGAAATGTTTTGGTAGTAAACTACTACCATCAATGTTTACACTGGAGCCATCACTGTACAATCTTAACATAAATTTGCTTACCTAGTAGTGAATTACTGACATTCAGTACACTCTTCCTTTTACTTAAATTGAACTGAGTCGTATGCAGCCTCTCTGTTTTTATATTGCTGTTTAGTGAAGCAGAAGACCTGTAGGAAAGAATAACAGCAAACAAGTAAAAGCTTAATGATAAAACAAAACAGACATGGATCTTGCACTAGTATGATACATCTGGATGGATGAAGCCAGATTGCAGATAATTACAAAGGAAGACGCAAACCTCTTTGGTTTAATGGATTGAATAAAAAGATATTTGTCAGAGAGTAGCAGATAATTTGAAATGAAATACAAACTGTCTTGTGCTTGAAAAGACTGGGGAAAGATGCTGGAAATAATATTTCCTCCGTTTGTCTGATTTCCCCTAGGTATTTTAAGAAGCAAAATGAAATAGCATAGTTAGAACTCTAAGCAAGCTCTGAGAAAGCCAGTGTGAAGCTCAGATTGCCTACACATTGTAAGCAAGAGGTGATGGCACTTGGAAGAGCAGAGTGTCATTCAAGTGCATGACACACAGGGTTCCATCTTCATAAGTGCTGATATAGGGAGGCACTGCACTCAAACACACCTTTTTGGAGTTAATCTTACTTGCTGAAAGGTTTTTCTTAAAATATCTTTTGTAGGCATTTTTCCAAACCCTCCCAACTGCTATTTGTCACTGCTGTTGTGCTCCCTCCCAAACTGCTATTTGTCACTGCTGTTGTGCTTTTACAGTATAATGCAGGGATACATGAAGGCTATGAAGTACTACTAATGATAGGGAAAAAGAATGTAAATTCTGTCTGTATGGCTTAAGTAAGCAGTCAAGAAAGAACCATTTAGTGGCTTGGGGGAATAGTTTCATTTCTTCCTCTTCTCCTTACTTGAGAGGGTAAGAGTGTGGCTCCTGCTGCATGCCAGATGGAAGAGTCAACTTCATTTGATCTAGGAGGGGACATTCGGACTTGGGAGCTTGGCTGTTCTCTTTCCTCTTCCCTTGTGATCTCTGCACAACCAAGGTAACTGGGAGAGAACCTGCAGACTGAATTGTACCTTTTCTTAGGGGTCGAAGAGGATGCTCAGATATTTTCCTAATGTGTGTGCAGCTGATTCCTGAAACACACCACCACTGCTGAAATCAGTGACCTTGATTTGGTAACTGATGGTGTTCTGTGTGCTTATAATTGTGAATCAACTGCTGTGTGATCCAGACTGGAAAAATAATAGTGAAAGTGAATCACAAAATTACAGAATCACAGGATGGCTGAGGTTGGCAGGCACCAATGGCTCCATCTGATCTTACCTTATGTTCAAACAGGAACATCCAGAGCAGGCTGCCCAGGCCCACGTCCAGGCAGCTTTTGAAGATCTCCAAAGAGGAGACTCCACAGCCCCTCTGGAAAATATGCACAGCACAGAAGTACTTCGTAGTTCAGAACCTTCCGTGTTCCAGTTTGTGCCCATTGCCTCTTGTCCTGGCACTGTGCACCACTGAAAAGAGCCTGGCCCCTTTGCACCCTTCTTTAGGTATTTATAGACATTGATGAGATCTCCCCTGAGCTTTCTCTAGGCTGAAAAGTCCCAGGTTTCTCAGTCTTTCCTCAAAGGAGAGGTGTTGCTGTCCCTTAATCACCTTGGTGGCCTTCCATTGGTCTCCCACCGGTAGATGCATGTCTCTCTGGGGAACCCAGAACAGCACATAGAACTTCAGGTGTGGCCTCACCAGTGCTTAATAGCTTGGAAAAATCATCTCTCTTGAACTGGTAAGGTTAAAGTTTTAACTCACATGATAGATCTTAAATCTGATCCTTACATTTTCACACTTTCTTCTTCCTGCCCTGAACAAGACCTCGTCTGCTGGATTAGGTATAACTAACTGGCAGGTTGACTGGTCTTTCTGGTGGATAGGTTACATACAAGTCACAGAAAATAACTGAGTGTTGACAGTGGTCCAGAAAATGGAAAATGAATCCTGTATAAGGAATATGGACATGCTCATTCTGTCTTCCCAATGATTATCTGGAATGTTTCTTTTGCTAAATTAATCAGGAAAGATACAGAATTCAGGCTGTGCCAATTTTACTGAGCCATGCTCAATAAGCAAGAGCATGTGTTATAGCTTTTATCTCTATTATTAAGGAGACTTTTATGTATCAAATTCTCACAGAATGATTCCCATGGCATGTAATGCATCTGCACAAGCTCTCTAAATCATTTTAATTCCCTCACTTTCAAGGCTGCAGTCAAGCTTCAATTAGCCTTCTGCTGAGGCCTGGCTTTCATGCTGCCAGGGGTTATATGTACTTATAGTGGATTACACTACCAGACAGTTCATATAAATGTTATATCTAAAGCATATGGAACAACAGTCTTCAGAAGAGGCTTGTGGTTACTACACACTTTTTCTCCTCTTTTCCAAACCTTTTGTCCTTTATGTCCAATAGTCTCAGTCTAACAGAACTGCAGTACCAGGGAAGTGGGGAAGCAGACAGGTCACTCATTACCTGTCCAAGTAACTGCCTCAGCATAGGGCTGAAATTCTCTGTCTGTGCTCAGCATGAACACAAACACCTGTACTGTGCACTGTACCTCACTGCAGAGATCCCTGAACAGGTGGATGCACTGGGCTCAGTGCAGCACCACGCAAGGTGTTAACCTGGCCCTGGGAACAGCACATCATCAGTGTGCTGCTATGTCTATGTTAAGCCACCCAATCGCCACTGAACTGACCAGTCCACATGCAGTGGCACTAATACTGTTCTAATACTGGAGGGGACTCCTACAGCACTTGCAACTTTAGTGCCATGCTGTATGGAAATGCTCAGCATAGAAGTATATCTGCTGACCTCAGAGAACCACGTATCAAAGTACTTGTCACCAGTTTGAGAAACAGGCCACCCATAAGCCTGCCTAGTTTGGTGCTCAAGCCAGCAGTGCTGGGGATCTCTGATGGCCAGGCTGGGGCTGACTTTCAGAGAACTGTTTAATTTACTCCAGTACCTGCTGAGACATAACCAAACCCATACAACCAAACCTCAGCTTTTCTCTGACCGTGCCTAATAATACTGCAGCCAGTCATCCAGAACACTCCAGATCTTCTTCTGTAAATGCCTCAGCTCTCTGGTTGCACTGATGTCATTCACATGGCTTGTGGTTGCTTCCAGAACTTCATTTCTCCACAGCAGCTCTGTCCTTTTTGGCTTTAAAAAGTATCAATGGAAAAACATAATGAACAACATAATGGTTCCATTTAGTGTCCAGTGGTGCTCACACTGACATAGCACCATCAAATGCATCAGAGATACAAACACCTCCTGACTACTATTGTCAGAATGAACTGTAATTTAAAAATATATACCTCTAACTGACAGAGCCATCACTAGAAATAGTTGCAATAGTGAATTCTGCCTTCTTCTAACCTGGACAAAGGAAAAAAAAAAAGTAAGGTATGACACAAACGAAACTGCTGTATTTTTCATTGCACTGCTCACATCTTTTTATCCAAACAAATGCTCTGAACATACACAGTAACAGCTGAACACATGTAACAAACAGTAAACCACCTATCAGTCCTTTTCTTACAGAAAAAGGACACAAAAATATAGGCCCATCTGAAAAATATAAATACAGGTTTGAATTAATATAAAATTAATTCCACAAAGAACTCCTTCTTCATACCTTAAGTAAGATACTTCATATAAAAAATAAATATTTTCAATATTGTGCCCCCTTGTGATTTTTTTAAATTTTTTATTATTATTATTTTTTTGCTTGTTTCAGCCAGAAGGTTGCTATGGCAGGACTGCTGTGGTTTTATTTTCCCTACCTCCTTACATTGGAGTAGACACCAGGTAGGCCACTTTTCTCCACAGTTGTATGATTATCTGCAGTTAAAACTGAAGTTTCTTTTTCATTCTATGCCAGATTTTGGTCTCATTCATTTCTTGCATGAGTCAAAAACAGCCCAACTCTTGCCTCTACTTGTGGTTGGTTGGCTTACCAGCTGAAGATTCATGTAATTGTTTTTCCTTTTTAACAAAATCTCAGTTTGCATGCCAATATTCTGTATTCTCTAAAAATGTTGCAGATTCTATCATGCCACCATGTGACTATTAATTTTAGTCTACCTGAAAATGCTCCTTCTCTTTCAGATTTATCCCTGTGCAGTAGGTTTTACCTCTCCCTTTCAAAATAAACCAACATGTCTCTGAGGCTAAACATTTCTGAGGGCTAGAGAGACAAGAATCAGAAGAATTTCCTTGGGCTAGTGTGGGAGAGCCCTTGTTGGGGCAAAGAACCTTCACAGAGAGTGCAGGGATGTGAAAATGGCTACTAATAAAACTCAACTCTAAAAAAACATTACTAGTCTTAAAAAGTCTTTTCCAGTGCAGGTGGTGAGGCACTGGAACAGGTTGCCCAGTGATGTGGCTGATGCCCCATCCCTGGAGACTTTCAAGGCGAGGCTGGATAAGGCCCTGGGCAACCTAATCTAGCTGTGGTGTCCCTGTTTCACTGCAGGGGTGTTGGACTAGATGGCTCTCAGAGGCCCCTTCCAATCTAAAGATTCTATTATTCTATGATTCGATGATTAACACCGATCACCTGAAGAAAGACAAATAGCTGGCATGCTTCAGGAGCTGCAAAGAGAGCATTTGTTTCTTCTGCGATGATGGTTCAGTTTTCATTCTAGGGGATTTAAATTTTTGTTGTTTGGAGAAGTTTCACAGTGTAGTACCTGTAATTATTTGGATTGCTGACAACTGGAAAAAGTAGAAATATTTTAATTGCTTCAAGAGTGCTTACTTTGATTTTTGGAAGGGGAAATAATTGATCTATATATATATTATACACATAGAGAGATTTTTGCTGACTGTAACTGTGAAGCACTTTTTAAGTTCAAAATTCAGGGTAAAGATTATTTTAATGAATAGGAAACAAAAGGTAAAGTACAAAGGCAAATGCTGATTTACCTAAAATTGTAGATTTTTTTTTTCATGTTGTACAGATACAAGTATACAAAATGCCATCAACTGCAGCCAGTAATCTGATGTAAGCAAATGTCACCTTGCATCCATTTTCAAGAAAGTTTGCCCTTTAAAAATAATCAGTTGCTTTGGCCCAGTAGTGTTTAAAGAGAAATAATGTGCTTGGAGAAGGGAGGACAATAATCATAGAATCACATCATAGAATCATAGAATGGCCTGGGTTGAAAAGCACCACAAAGATCATCTGGTTTCAATCCCCTGCTATATGCAGGGTCGCCAACCAGCAGACCAGGCTGCCCAGAGCCACATCCAGCCTGGCCTTGAATGCCTCCAGGGATGGGGCATCCACAGCCTCCTTGGGCAACCTGTGCCAGTGTGACACCACTCTCTGAGTGAAAAACTTCCTCCTAATATCTAACCTAAACCTCCCCTGTCTCAGTTTAAAGCCATTCCCCCTTGTCTTATGACTATCCACCCTCGTAAACAGCCATTCCCCCTCCTGTTTGAACTCTCCCCAAGTACTGGAAGGCCACAATGAGGTTTCCCTGGAGCCTTCTCTTCTCCAAGCTAAACAAGCCCAGTTCCCTCAACTTTCTTCACAGTAGAGGTGCTCCAGCCCTCTGATCATCTTAGTGCCCTCCTCTGGACCTGCTCCTAGAGCTCCATGTCATCCCTGTACTGGGGGCCCCAGGTCTGAATACATACTGCAGATGGGGCCATAAGATTGTAAAGTACCATATACATCTGGTGTATGTGAGTGAGTTGTTTCTAAATGAGTCAGACCTGAGTCTTAGAAAGAGGAGACCCACAGTCATATTAAATTGACTCAATGAAAGCTCCTGGTGATGCCTTCTTCATAACTTTTTACTGACTCTCTCTCATGCCAGCAGGGTAACTGAAGACGTTTTGGCCCAGACTCTCTCTCCCACATCTTTCTATAAAATTTCTTCAGGTGGAATTTGCTACATCAGTTATTTTAAGTCAAATCCTCTTAAGGTCAAATTTTCCATCTCAGTGATGTGTTTTGAGTGTATTAGAAATGTTTTGAGTGTAAAGTGGTCAGAACTGGTAAATAAATAGTGAATAAATCTTGAACACCTATTGAGGGTTGTGAATGAACCCAGCGCTCCTGCTATTCCACTTCTTCCCATTTCACTGTAGTCCCTCAGAGCACTGACCCTTCCAGTTCCACCAGGGAAAGATATCCAGTGAATCATTAATCTCAGGAAGCCCTTGTTCTGGTGGCATTTCAGATGGCAGTCTTACAAGAACTCAAGGGTAGCTCTATTATTGTTATGGCCCAAGCTTTTCTGGAGCTAGAAGGAATAAGATGTTGTTTCTCATCCCAGTTTTACAGAAGTATTATAGGCTATATTAGGAGTCTCTCATCTTCTTTAATCAAAGAATTGATAAACTCTTAAAAAAACAACAGTCCGTCTTATGAAACATAGATGGAGTGACTTTTGTTTCCAAACAAATGAAAAATAGGTAATTTTTTTTTAGTTTGTTCATTTACTACCTTTATCTTCCCTCATTTAGAATGTTTCCTTTCCCACATCAGTGGAAATGTGCATGAGTGAGAAGTCAGGTTTTTCAGCTAATGATGGTGATGCTGCTTGAAGTTGTTCCATGGGCCACATTCTAACACCTAAGCCTATGAGCTACATATGTGAAATACTTGACAGTGAAATACTTTCATGAGAACCTATTTAAAAACCCTGACAGATTTAATTTCTCAGAAGTTTAGGAGTTGATCTAAATTTCTTTTAAACTCAATGATATGTATATACATATACACGGGATACATATACCCACAGTGTATGTTTTTACAATTTCTAGACTAAATACATATATAACAGGAAGAAGGAAATTAACTCTGAACCAGCATTGTCCGTTTTGTTTTTGTTTTACTTAGATGATAGATTTCTTCTGCTTTTCCAACAACTGTTTCATAACTATTTTTTCCTGACCCTTAAATCACACACACAAAAAAATCTGTTCCAACAGCATGTATTTCAACCCAACATTGAAGTAAAAGAGAGTTATTTGCCATGAAGACGTCAGGCTTTGACTGGATGATTAACCTAACTGGACAGCCAGCTCGCTGCACAGAAATGAAGAAAATGAAGATTTGGATCAGGATTTATTCGGCCTTCATTCAGTACCCCATCTGCAGCACAATAAGTTATAACCACCTCGTACTAGGTTGAGTTCATGCACTTAGTGTTCTATCCAGTAGGCCACACAATTCTACATAAATTACAGATAATATTTAAGCATCCTTTCTGAGCAAAAATGAACACACAATGTGTGAATGGGCAACTGCACTTACAGAACAAACTCTGGATATAGCTGAGAAGAATGTAATCACCAAAAGGAGTTAACAGAGAATACACTAAATCGTTAAGCCAGGGGAGAGGGGGAAGCATGAATAGGAATCTAAGCACATGGAAAGCTGTGTCCCTTTGGGCCAGATCTCTAGTAAGTGGACATCAATGTAAATCTGCTGTTTATTCACTCTCTGGAAGGTCTAACTTGATCACTCTGTAACGCTGCTTTTAGTGCCAACACTGGGAAGCATATTTTATAGGAAAGCTCATCAGTTCCCGAATCTGCAAAGCAAACTTGATAAAGTGCAGTACTGCAGCAGTTACAACATAGCAATTCTTCTAACTGCAGAAGAGCCGCACCCCACAGCGGTGACAAAGACAAGCACACACTTTCATGTTGCCACTTGTAGACCAAGCTAATTGCAAAGCGTCCTGCAATCCTCACTGTGATTAATTCATTAACCTGAAAGACCGACCAAGGAGACTTACTTACTCCACTGTGTTTTCACATTTATGGTGGATGGAAGAGACAGACTGAAGTCTCAGCAGGTTAGTTATCCCACACAGTTGGTCATGAGTTATTCTACAAACAAGTTTCAGTGCTGCCACTCTCCATTTGAATCCTGCAAAGTTAGCTTCTGAGCTGTGGATAGAGATGATAGCTCCCAGCCCTTTGTCTGGATGACTCCTGCCCAGAGCAAACATCCTGAGACTGTGCATGAGTTGGAAGGTGATGCTGAAAGGCATGAGAAACTTTCAGAACCGCTCAGGAAAGCGTGTCTACTTCTGAGTCAGAGAAACAGTGGAGTCAGACAAGGATAGACTCAGGAGAAGCTAGTCTGTGCTTGCCCTGTAACTGCTGTTGTTAGTGAGAGTAGGCAGTGTTAGGGCAGTTCAGTCACAAGAAAAAGAATTAGGATTTTGATGTATACAGTGTGATTTATTGAAATAATGGTCACTATAGCCTTTAGCCTGTGCATACAGCCCATGAAAAATCACCTGGTGACAGCAGCTAGGGCACTTGGAACCACTTTTCCTATCTTCTATTTAATCCAGTTTGCACCACCTGTTTCCAGTCTGACACTCCTACTCATTCAAACAAAGTAAGAAGTGTGTTGCAGATACTCATGGCTTTACTAAACTCACATTTGTTTTCATGTGACTCTTGAAGTAAATCCATTTGCTACAGCACATAATTCACAGCAACATTCCATAAACTGTACTTGATATTTCAAACTGTTTCAATAATTATCTGACATTTACAGACTCTATCAAAATCAAAACTGCAGATAAAGCATGATATTTCAGACATCTTAAACTCTTGTAGACCTTAGAGAGTAAACTGAGGTCAGTATATGGAACACATCAAACCCAAAGAAGAGTGTCTATCAATATCAGTCACAGCATCTGTAAGATTTTCATGGCCATTTGCTTGTTTGAAGTTACTCCTTCCTATCAGCAGCATGAGCTAAGTGACAGAAACCTGTTATGTGTTTAGCTACATGTCATTCTGTCAGTATTAAGTGTGCCTCATACAAAACACCAAGGATGCTGCCAGTAGCCCTGTATTAAGTAGAAAGGAAGAAGAAATCTCCCGACCCAACCCAAATAATGTGTCCTTACTAACACTGGGCCTGAAGGCATGCTTACTGACTTGGATTGCAAATGTTTTACCTGCCTTTCTGGTAATTTTGCAGCATTTTAGGCTGAGATCTGGTAACCACAAAGCAGTGGGAGGCTTTTCACAGACCTCAGTGGGAGCTGGATCAGGACTGAAATCAGGCAAAGTGCCTGCTACTGATCATGCCCCAGAGGAATGTGAGAAATAGCTTGTTCGAATCAACTAGAAAGAAAAGACTCTTCCAAAATGCATCTAGTAGGGAGGATGGGCTTCTTGTTTGCTGAAACCCTGAGTTACAACAGTTGTAGGAAATCTGCTTCTCTTTCTTTACCTGAAGGAGCAATAGGATTTAAAAAAGAGGTAATTCATGTAGAGGTTGTTAGGAAAATTATTCAGTTTAAAGCCTGTTAGAGAAGGAGAAATATAAGTTCTGTGTTCCTTACAATTCGCACACCTCAGAGAGACTAAGGGATGTGGGAGGAGAAAGCAAAAGGTAAGAACAACAGTAAAAAAGGTAAAGCTTCAAATGTTACCTGTGCTATAACTGGCTGGGCAAGCTTGCCATCCCGAGGCCATTTCCATTCTCTGACCATTTCTTCATCTTCATTAGTCACCAGACCTCCTTCCTGATTAAGCATCATGGTTACAGTGTTGCTGTAAATAGGCAGAAATGTAAAACCTGTTTTTCCTGGTGTATCTCAGGAAAACCTTAAACAATCCAAGAATCTTGCTTTGATCTAGGAGTCTCTAATTAAAAAGCCACTTTGCATAGCCACTCCTTCACCCAGCTTTTCTCATGCTACAGGCTTGTGAGGAAGGTATAAATCATTGTCCTTTTGCTACAAACAAAAGCTAGGGTTAAATTCTTGTATTAATAATTCAAAGCAGAAAGAAGCTGGGGTCAAACAGTGTGATTTCATTGCCATTTCCACTTACCGCCACAGTCCTGGAAGTTCCAAAACATTTCAAATTTGGCTGTAAGTTTAAAGGAAGAAGCAAATTAACTAAAATGGCACATAGATGGTATTAATGTATTAGCCTTCAGCTGACAAGGCTCAGGAATATTTTTGGATCTTTGTCCTTAATATTTATTAACAATAATGTGCATTCTGATGTTTACCTCTTGTGTCTCTCCGTGAGCGAATAACACGTGGCATAAATTTTGTAAGAGAGGGAAGATGTCCTTTTGTCATCAAAACATCTACGTGTTGGTGAGGAGGTCTCCCCTGCACATGGCTGATGAGAGAATTTGGGGTTTTAAAGTAACGTGGATTGTTCATAACTGGGTTCTCTCAAACCTTAGCTGAAGAATACTGAATTTATTTCCTTAATAGAAGAGATATATTGAGTTTTCACTGTGTTTTTTGAAAACGAATATATAGATTGTAACAAGAACAAAGAAAGAAGCATCAGGAATACTGAGATTTTAGCTTTGCACTTTGTATACTCTATTATTTTTGTTTGCTTTTCTATAATATAAAGTTGGCCAGTATAGGTAAATTGGGCAGGTGTTATTTAAATTCTTTAAGGAGAGTTGTTTAAAATATATATTTTTGTACACCTGGACACGTTTTGTCAACAAGGGCCAGCTCCTTCCATTAACTGTGAGGGCACTGAACTCTTTTCAGTGCTTTTTATACAAGACCTGAAAAATCCTTGCTCACACAGCTCCAGTAAAACATTCCTCCTATCCCAAAAGTTCAACCCCCAGCCAATGATCTTCACTTCCTTATAAATAAAGGCAGTTGCAAATCAATTAGTTCCTCATTTTTAGCTACTATTCCTCTCTGCAGAGCATTAAATTACATTCTCATGCTATGTGTTCAAGGCAGCCAGAAGGCTGGCTCCCATTTGCCCACCGTCTCCTCTGTATGTGGGAAATTTCTAGTAAAGCAAAGTGCATCCTGTCCTTACAGCACTGGTGTCACAAATTAGGAATTTGCTTTTCCCAGTGACTTCTGTCTAGCTCAGCAATTTAGTCATCAGAGTGCTTTTGGGCTGCTTGAACACCTGATGACATTGACTTTTAGAGGGGAATCAGAGAGGACAGGTTTCTTCACTTCCAGGAGATATGAAGAAGTTGGAAGGGGTCTTCTTTTATCTTTCCACACCTGTAGATGCCAATCTCCTCTAATGTCAGACTCCCTATGGACTATGCTTGGCTTTCATTTTTTAGTAAAAAAGGGTAGATGAGAAACAACCAACCAAAATAAACCCAACCCACTGTCAGTCACCCAGCGGAGTTACAGAAACTTGTGTTGCACAACATACCACTATTTTCATGTCTGTTCTGATTTTGAACACTGCTCAGATCCTTGTATACCTTCATGTTCTCGGCTCTAATTTGCAGAATCCAGCAACAGCTTCGAGAGCATGTGCCTACCTATTAGGAAGATAGATGCTGCCGTGCCCAAAAGGGGTGAAAGTTGCAACTATAGAATGATCTGGAGAAGGGCTAAATATGTTGGTACACATCCCCCCACATGGGAGATTGCAGCAGCTCTGGCAAGTTGCAAGATACTCAGATGGATAGCTAAAATGAGAGTCAAGGAGTTAAGTTATCATTCTCTCTCCTACTCTGTAGCTTCTATTACTCACCCATGCAGACAACATGGGGATTAGCATCATCAGCTCTAAGACAGGGTATTGGGTCCATGTGCATAAGAGAAAGTGAAACTACCAACCCAGTCATCTCCTTCCTTGAATAAGTGGATTGGAGTGATAGAGGATGAGCAGGCAAAGCTCTCAGTACAAAATTCACCTTACTAAACTAATACAAGGTAGCAGGAAACTCATGCTGGTACAGGTCAAAAGTGTCCTCTGCAGAAACAGTATATGACTCAGAAGTATGTTTATGAAGCATAGTGTCCTCTGTGGACTTGTAACAGAGCAGACTTGCACAGTTCCTAATCCAATTTGATGTTTGTGATTGATAAAGTGGTCTTTGTTCAAGAGAAGGTTATACTCTAAATAGGTTGCAGTCTGATGCTGTTAATTTAAAACTGCATTTTTCATTCTGAATTTTTATTTTTATTTTTATTTTTAGGCCTTTCAATCCACCTGACACATACTGGGCTTTGCTGTTGTAGACTGACTACAGATATGGTACCATAAAAATAGAGTCCGATAAGAAGCCCAAAGAATAAAGCCTTGTTCTTTTACATCTAGCTGGATTTTGGAAGCTGTTCAGCTACATGCTGTGTGATTATTTTGCTGTAGAAGTCACAGAATCACAGAATCACAGAATGGCCCAGGTTGGAAGGGACCTCAAGGATCACAGATCTCCAACCCCCTGCCACAACCAGGGCCACCAAGCTCCCCATTTGATACTAGACCAGGCTGCCCAGGACCCCAACCTGGCCTTGAACACGAATTTAAGTGAGCTGTGTAAACAGAAAGGATATTAAATGAAGGATGAGCCATCATTCAGTCTATAGTGCAGTTCTCTCTGTGCTGTGTTTGTTTTCTTGACCACTGGAATCTGAGGTTTGTCATATGGCAGCTCTGATGTGACAGTCCTGCCAGCCTGAACCTTCCATGTCCTGGGGAAAGTTTCTTCTCTGTAATCACCATAATGCCATAGAATAATTGCTTTGTCAGACCCAACTTCTTTCAGGTTGGATGCTTGCTCTTTTCTGTTTACTTGAGGGAGGAAAAAATAGAACTCTGATTAGTTCTTGCTAAGTGGAATCCTGCTGATTAAGAATGAAGTTTGACCTAAGCAGAAAACATACGGCGGTTTCTCAGCAATAAAATACCAAACATTACTCTCATATACAAAGGAATCAAACAAGTTACCCAAGATCACACAAGTCACCTGTGGTTAAGCTGGCAATAGAACTGACTGCACCAATCCTCCACACCTACACATAGCAGAGATCCGCTGACAGTGAGAGCCAGCACTTCTGCTGCAGATCTGTCCATCTGCTTCAGTGGGTCACTTCCACCATTCCGGATTACATGCAGCCACTGTGTTATTCTTTTTTCCTATTATTTATTTCACCTTTCAGAGAAACAACAATATTAAACCATTTTACAATTTCCTTTAAGATTTTCTTTGTATCTATTTCAGTCCCTGATCATAAGAAAGAAGCACAGGAACAGAGTTTGAGGCTGGCTGAATGGTCCCAAATCTAGCGGGCAGCTTGTTAGTCCTGCCAGCCTTTGGCTGATGTTCTTTTCAATTAGACTTTCTATATGTAATGTCTTACATGTATATATGAATCCATGCATGCCTTCTTTTGCTCTTTATCAGTTACAAAAAAAAACCCCATGCAGGTCATCATAGTAGCACTAGACAAATAAAGCCATTAAAGAAAGAAAATGAGCAAAAAAGCCAGTCAATTTTGAGGAAAGCTAATTACGTAAAACATTAGCTGATAGAATTCAAAGGAATATTTTTGTCTTCGAGCCAAAATTTCTTGCCATTAAATATTGCTCACTATAAAGTTTTTGCTGACTAGGCTAAGCAGAATTATTCAGGAACACAAAGCCAACTTCCACAGCACTGACACAGGAATCTGGCAACAGCATTTGGGTACTGCAATATAAGGGGCATTGTTTTACTTCCAATCCAATGGGCAAATGCTGGAAAGAAAACAGGCTCAGATACTGTGAAAGGCACCACCTTGCTTGTTGGGAGACCCTACCACCTTATTTGTGGCATAAATGTTGCCTTCAATTAAGTCAACAGACTGCAGAGCTTTTGGGAACAGTGATATGGTAGACTCCAGAATAGTTGTGCCGGATGGAAGGAAATGCATTCTCAGCACTTGTATGAGCTCTATCAGTTCTCAGCAATTACAGACTGGGCTGTGTCAAAGCCCACAGTTTGGAAGAATAAATAACAGATACATTTTAGTGTGTTCTCTAAAAGATGTACGTATAGGACATGGCATGTCTTGTGGGTGGGAAGACAGCAGTGCTTATTGTAATGATCAGAACATAGACAGTTTTCAGGATGAGTTGCAAGTACTAAGCTTAATTGTCACACTGCTTTTCTTTCTCTTTGTTTTGCAGTCACATCATATAGCTATTGGAAGCAGATAGAGGTTGGTAAAACAAAGCCAATTCCAGTGTTTCCTCCAAAATCAATTATCTGGGACTTTGGGGTACTCAGTTCCCCAAGGATTAAACAGTGACAAAGACCCATTTCAGGAATGATATGCAGTGCACTACTATACTTTACGATGTGATGTATATATTGTAGCATGTACATTCTTACTGATAAGTGCTGGTTTTTACACAGCCACTAGCTGCTAAACCTATTCTCACCAATTTTCACCTGCAACACAATACTGTTTTCACTCAGTCTGAATACGTTCTTAATTTTTTTGCCAATATACAGGAACTATCACTTAAAGAGTACGACATATAATAGCTGAAATTCAGATACTGTGCTATAGATAAATTATACAGGTTAACTTTTAATAGCTGTCCTTATAAGTAATTAATGCCCATAGTTATCAGAGAATATTTTCTCATTTAAACTTTGCCACGTTTATAAAATCCCACCACTTCTTCAGATAATTGATCCAGGCAGGGCAGATCTTAGCTACTTCAGACATCTCCTGCTTTCCTTTGAAACTATTTTAGCAATATAGTCAGTATAAAGAGTGACTGACTAATTGGGAAGCCACCATACATTTTTAACACATGGCTAAATCTCTGTGGTAAGTCGTCAGGGTTGTAAGTCTGTCTTGTGCTACGTAAAAACAGGAGGTTTAAGTGTAAACAGCATGAAGAAGTCTCAAGGCCTGATTCTGGCCACAGTACCTTATGGCAGCCTTCTCTCAAGCCCTGACAAGTAAATAGGCTACAGATCACTTCATATTATCGTAATGCTAAATAGCCTTACTGCACCATGGTTTCTATTGCAAAAGATATACAATCAGGTTTTCACAACTACTGGGAAGTTTATCTGCAGATTAATCAAAATTACAGTCTCACCACTAATCCCTGAAAATGTTTCTGTTGGGATAATTATTATCTTCCATTAGCACCAACAAAAATAAAAGTATGTTTCCCTTTCATGAATAGTGAAATGCTAAACTGAACTGAGAGTTTTCAGCGCAGTAACATTCCCCCATATAATCTGTTGGTTTGGGTAAATGTTCTACTTCAGAAAAGCATTGCCACATACTTTGTTTATGGAGGTAAAAACCTCAGTTTGTTACATTTGTTTTTGAACTTGCTCAGGTCTCTCCAGCCTCCACACATAAGGCAGATTCTGATGAATACCTTCAGACTTTGAGTCAGAAAGCCGGAAAATCAAACCTAGAGAAACAGAATGAGAGATTGGAAATAGATGCATAAGTGAAGACTGACATTAATGTTAGCCCTGTTCCATATTATTCTTCTATAGAAAATAAGATTCATTCATATGAATATATTGTGCTGTAGCTTTGAGAACTGTTTTCTTAAGCAGATTCTTTGCCTTGGAAAATATGGAAGGAGAAAGAGGTAATATGTATTCTGGGTGTCACTGTTCAGTTGGTCTACAGCCAGACAGGTACAGGATTGTCACTGGAAAGGATGTAGTGTAATGCTCCTATACGACAGAAAAGGGTAGAGATAGTTCAGTGGGAGCTGGTTATCTCCATCCTTCAGGCATTCATTTGTCATTAAGAAACCTCCAACAGCTGCCTGACTGTACAGTGCACTGGCAAATCCTCTGGTGGAGTGCTGGAGGATAATACACAATGTCAAGACGACCAATGATCTTGAAATCACTGAGCAGAATAAAGAGGCAGCCTGTGGACACAAAAGCTTAAGGTGGAATCAATAATCTTGCTAATTCAGCAGCACAGTGACACCAAGGACATGCAACACCACAGGAACACGTTTCCAGATGGTTCAGGTGTGCTGTCCCATTGTTATAAGCAGAGGAAATCAGATGCCACATTTTTAGGAAACACCAGAAGAAGTTATGAATCCCTTCTGTTTCAATATATTGGCTTACAAAGCTATTCTTCTGTGCTAGGGTGATAGATGTCTGCAGCACTTTCAGCAATGCACAGACACTATTTTTTTTTTCACATGGCAATGTTCTCAAAGAAATAATAATTAAGAAAAAAAGGTGCAGAATAAGCAGCCCTTCCCTTTAGATCATCAGCAGTGCCCATACATTTTAGGCAGAGCTTACGTAATGCCTTGTGATGAACGTTTCAGTGGGTGCATTAGTTCTGCCATTCAGAGGAAGTTATTAACTCAAACACATGTGGTCAGACAGTTCCCAGCAGGGAAGGATTAAAATAATATCCCAAAGCAGTTGTTGGTCCTGCATTCTGCTAGCACAGAGAAGTGGACTCATAGCGGCTACATACGACAGGTACAGAAACGTTATTGGCAGATGACCACAAATAATCAGAGACTGTGTATTTAAAACCAGACTGTAGTAGAAAGGCAGAATATTATTACTTGAAAATTACTCCTTTCTCATGGTAATCCATTCTTTAATTAATTCAGGCATCCGTAACGGTATGTTCAGTTAGTGTATCATTCCAAACACCTCTGCAAAACACCAGCTCTACAGAGCAGCTGCCTGCTTCTCTTACCTTGTTCCTCACAAATGTTGGATGAAAGTGAGAAGCTGACTGTGATGAGTGACTGGTCAGCATCATTTTGCACAACAGGAGCTACACACAAAGAAAGCAGAATGCAGTGCTTAGGAACGCACGTGGAAAGGTAAATCTACTTTTAAAAACTAACACTAATTTCTTTTTAAAGAGATGAGTATCACCTGGAGAATTGTAACAGGCTTCTTCCCAACACTAGGTTCAGCAGTGACAATCACTGACACTCGCAGAATGAAATGCTTTAGATGCAAATGTTCTCTACTGGTGCAATATGTTATGACTGTATCACTCACCTTGAAAGAGGAGACTAAAAATGATTTGCTAAATGACTTGAAACATTGCCCAGTTTCACCGGCTTTGTTCTTCTAAGTGTTTGTACCTCTTGCTTCAGCTGCAAAGATATTTCATCATGTCCTAAACCAATGCTTTGCAAGGAACTGCAGTGTATCAAGTTACAAGCTGGAGCACATTGGCCTATCCAGCCAACAGTTTAGTCTTAACAGAAAGCACTTTTTTTCTTTTTTTTTTTTGGCCAAATGTTACAACACAGCACATCTGTGCAGCACTGTATTGCCTTCAATTTCTGGAGGTGCATTTGATGCCGTCTCAGGATTTCTTGCTCCCTTTGTAGTGCAGGCTGGTAGAGTAAAGCCTTTCTTGTGTTGTTCTTTTCTGATGGCAGTGATTTCATGCTCCTTACTTTCGAATGCCAGAGTACTATTCTTAACATCCTTTGAGGCCTGGCTTCTCCTGGATCTCATGCTTTTGTGTGACAGCAATTTCTGCTGCCCTTTACAGAAAGCAGCCCCCTCAGTGGGTTCCCTCCAGCTGCAGGTAAGCACATTTACAAGTTCCAGTGGAAAACCAGTCTGATATCTAGCCAGGAGCTGCAACTTCTCCCCAAGTTTCTGTAACATGTCGGCAGATGCAGACTTATTCAACATGTTAACTGGTGAGTCCTTATCTGCCCGTGGGATCAGAGCACACTGGGAGATCTTCGGGTTTGAGTCCTCTATAGTGGTTTTATACAGGGAATGACAACATATTTGATGCAAACTGGATCTTTTTCTTTTTCTGCATCATCACTTAAGAAACCATCTTCATGTCTTTCTGTACACTCCCCTGCGCAGAAGGGATTCCTGCCTTCAGTCAGGCTGAGGAGTAAAAACAGATAGTTCAGTGAGAGCAATAACAATTAAAGGACACACAGAACAGTTTTGCTACCTCAAACCAACGTGGACAGGCTGGCAGTGCCCCTTTCACAATTGAGACTGCACCACATTTCCTCCCAAGGACGCTCCTAGATCAAGCTCTGAAATACCTGTGCAGAGCAGCAGGAGACAACCTAGCGCAGCCATTGCCAAACCAGGGAACATCTGCACTGACAGCGTACACTTTGAACTGTGCCTGCTGAAATGCAGTGTTCAAGATCCTTAATTCAAGATTTGTACGTTAAATACATTAAACTCATGAAACGTTGACAACAGAAACAAATATTAGGTAACACACCTCATGAAGTGAGAGGTCTGTACAGGACACTGCCCCCTTCCCACTCTGCTCCCATTGCATGGCAGTGTGTCAGCTCTGGTCATTTGCCTCCCCAGCTGTCCCATTCTGCCTTGACCACATCTGCCTCAGGACTCCTTTGTGCCTTTCCTGAAAAACTAGTTTACAGAAACTTGCCTGCTTCCACCACTACTGGCATGACACCATTACCTGGGAGCAAAGCTGACGGGATGAGGATCTGCAGCGAGCGCATGGCAATATGAGGACGCTTCTCCTGATATCTCCTTTTCCCTCTCTTTCATTCTAGCTTTCATCTACAACAAAATAAATGTTTCCAATTTAACATTGGAGGATGTATGAAGGGAAAGAGGGAAGCAGAACAATGTCCTGAAAATGAAAGAAATCACCTGGTCAAAGAGATATATGGGTCCTGCCTCTGGCACTGCAGCTCTACTGCTTCCATTACTTCAGCAAGGGCTGAAAAATTTCAAGGGAAGATAGTTATGTCAGCAGGCTGTGAGAAAGAAACTGTTCATTCTTTTCCTACTAACAGTGAAGCTGAGCCATTATTTTCTGTGAGAGGTTCAAGCATAAAATGAAACACTACTGTACAAATAGGAATGCATTCACATGTCAGTGGACTAAATATAACTAAACTATAGGAAGTCAATTACAAAATTGAAAAGTTGAGTGTCAGTTTTTGTTCATTTAGATTCATACCACTCCAAAAAAGAGTCTTCATGAGACACAGCCTACTGCTACTTATATTCTTCCACTCCAAAAAGTTTTTTTATAACTCTATCATGAATATTAAAAGAGGATTTCAAAGATACCACTGTGGCAACTTCTGATTCTGTGCAACTTTTCATCATACTCTACCAAAACTGCACAAAGGCACAGGGATCTGCCATCGGGGCATCCCTCACTGTAGCACATTCTAATACACATATCTGCACACATGCCTAATTCACTCCAGCTTTTACTTACAAGCTTTCATACAAGCTCCTTACCACCAAAATTTAAGACGCCTTTTTGAAGCACAGGTTCAGACATCAGATTGTTCTGTTTATTTGAAGCCTGTCATTTAGAAGTATTTTAAAAAAAATGAACTCCAGAGGCAATTAATTGACTTACATATATTGGTACAGCATATCTCTATTCATGCGAGATGAAGAGCATTTGCTTTGGCACAGCATGAGTGTACAAGCAATGTTCTGTGACTCTCAAGGTAGTTTTAAGACATGGAATTTGCTTCTTTTCAGAAGCACTCACTGCATCCTTTGAAAGTCTGGTCTCCCAAGGACACTGTTGTGACACTAGCAGAAGCAATGCCAGGATGTTTGGATTATGGCTGACAGGCTATAATCAAACTGATGGAAAAAAGGGAAATCACTATAGGATGTGCAAAGAAGTCCACAGTAAATAGTACTAAATGAGAATTATTCATCTGCTTTTGTCACCTTAAAATTTGAATGAAATATTTCATCAAGCTTTTAAGAGAAGGAGTAGTTTCAGAAGAAAGGATGTCCTTCATACTGCTCGTGCCAGAAAATGGATGTCCAACCTTTTGGCTTGCCTGGGCTGCACTGAGAGAACAGGAATTGTCTACGGCTGCATCTGTGAGGGCTGCTCTGAAAGTAATGCCTTCTAATTATTTCCATGGAAACTACAACAGACACAGCACAACAACATTGCTGAACAGAGAATATTTTCAGCTATAAAACACTCTTTTTCAACACAGTCACCACCGTTAGTTGTAAATAAACAATTAACAAAATGAACAAAAGCCTGCATGCTGTGCTTGTAACAATGTGTACTGGTTGAGGTCACTGTTGCTGTCATCACTGCTGAAGTGCACCAGCCATCACCTCACTACTGACATCCATGGTTTGGTCTCCAGCAAGTGTCAGTGAATGTCAGTGGGTGCAATGTCATTTTTTCCACATGAAGGAATTCAATGACACATCTTTGCTTCATATGCACTTCCATGTTAGACTTCATTGTGTCAGACTGTCCCTCTGCTGGCATCTGTCACACAGCAACAAAATGTAGTGGAATATTGGTGGGAAGGTTCAACTTCTGCCATACCATCAATCTGACATCCTGAGTCAACACAATAAAACAGGAGGTACTACTTTTGGAACAGTTCTTATAATATTGATAATGTATATAAGTGACAAAATTTATTTTATTTTTTAACGTTCTTCTATTAAAACATATAAAGAAGAGAGCAACAAAAACATAAAACCAGTAGGATATGTGACCTTGTTTTTGTGAAACTAACACATCAGCCTCGTTTAGAGGAAGTAGCTGCAATTCTCAGTGAGCTCTCAAGGTGTTCCTCAGAGATTCTTGGTGAAATCTGGCTGGACATTGCTGTGCTAAGGAAATCATTATCAGGAGACAACTGTCATCCCCACAGTGAATGCTATGGATGATGATGGCTGAGGAAGTACAACTGTCCTTTCTCTTCAGCAACCAGTGAGTGGGGAGCAGCCTTTACATTTGCTTTCATAGAGTAGATGTTTTCCTTTGACTAGATCCAGCCTTTAGGCCTGATATTAAATATTGTGTCAGAACGACTGTCCCACCTACCTCAATGGATTTTTGGAGCTGGTCAGGACTATGAGCTTTGGGCCTAAGCTAGGAAGAAGAGTTGAAGTGTTGTAAACACATAATTAACAACATAATCTCCAGAAATACAAACAGAAAAACAAATACAACCTCCTTCTGTTTGGATTCTTCTTGGGACAGATGCAGGCCATGTACTTCAGTCCTCCCTCCTCCTCTTTCCAAGATGAACCTGCAGCTGTCGACTCCATGCCATTTCCTCACACATATCAGGTTGAAAACACCAGCAACAACAATTAAATTAAAATATAACCCACTCTGAAAGAAGCTTTTTCTTGAAGATCATAACTTCTTCTGCCAGGAAAATGGTGCAATGGGAGCTGCTTCCCTGGAAGAAAAACAGTTAGGAGGTAAGTCTGTGTTGTTTTTCTGGACAGCGTCTCAAGTCCTGCTACTTAGTTACTGTGTGTTTTGGACTCAGCCCTTCCCTTAGCTCCCCAGCCAGTGCCTGCCTGTGTGAGGCAGGTGGTTGAAAACAACCAACAGCCTCTGCAAGAAAGTGAAAAAATCAGTATCTTTCTCCAGCTAAAGGTAGTTTTCATGCATCATTCTGCCTACTACCTGTTTGATACTGTCATCATATCATGCTGTTTGATAAGGTATGAAATGGGAAAATGTAGTATCCATTAATACAAAGCATAACAAATGTTAGGAACAGCTTACTGGCAGTAATGGACTACATGATCTCAGTGGTCTTTTCCAACCTTAATGATTCTATGATTAGTGAAAATCTGGGCAGAAGATGGAGATCTAAAGAAGTCCCCACTGAAAGACAGGCAGGGCAATCACAGATGCACCAATTTAGGCGGCAGCCATCTGCACACATTGCACAGCATGATGCCTAGTATTCTGTCAACCCACAGCATCAGAGGTGGATGTTGATGGTGGTATGACAGTAGAGGTTGAACTTTCCACCAATATTTCATTATGTTTTGTTTTTGTAACATTGGCAGAAGGGCAGGGCGACAGAATAGTGTCTGACATGGAAGTGTGGATGAAGCAAAGGTATGTCACTGAATTCCTCCATGCAGAAAAAAAATGGCACCCATTGACAGGTAAGTTCTTTACTACGAGAGTGGTGAGGTGCTGGAACAGGCTGCCCAGAGAGGTGGATGCCCCGTCCCTGGAGGTGTTCAAGGCCAGGTTGGATGGGACCCTGGGCAGCCTGGTCTAGTATTAAACGGGGAGGTTGGTGGTCCTGCATGTGGCAGGGGGGTTGGTGATTCATGATCCTTAAGGTCCCTTCCAACCCTGGCCATTCTGTGACTCTGTGACATCTTGGATGCTTGCGGAACATTGATGGAGACCGATGAGTGGATGTGAGCATAGCGAGGTGTTGGATGGTGCATTTCTGCTGTGATGACAGCAACAGTGGGTCACCTCTGCCAGTGCAGATTGTTAGGATTGTGGCACGCAGGCTCTTATTCACCACTGGAGAAAATGCACAGCTAACGGTGGTGACGGCGTTGAAACGGACTGCTTTGTAGCCGATTATTTTCTGTACCCCGTAGCGTCGTTGTGCTCTTTGTACATGCTGCCGTTTAGCAGCATTACTGCATTACTTCTAACACAGCGCCCTTCAGCCCTCACACAACCTCGGCCCTCCGCTCCCCAACCCCGCGCGGGGCGGGGAGAGGAGGCAGGCGGGAAGGCAGGCCTGCTCGTACGGCGCTCCTCCCCGCTCCCGGCGCGGTCCTCCAGCCTTCCCGGCGTGCCCCGCGCTCGCCATAGAGCCGAAGCCCGGCCCCGCCGCTCTGCTCGCCCCGTGCGTGGTGGCGGCGCGGCCGCGGCGACATGGCGGGCGTGGGACAGGCAGACGGCGAGGCGGAGAAGCACCTGAACGGCGAGCTTCCGCCGGAGCCAGAGGACAGGGACGGCGCGGCGGGGCCAGGCGCGGAGGATGGCGCCAAGAAGAAGCGCAAGAAGAAGAAGAAGGGCAAAGCGGGCCCCGCGGGTAGGGGCCGTCCGCCGGCGGGCCGGGTGCCGTGGGCCGTGGGGACGCGGCGTGGGCTCGCGGCCGGAGGGACCGGGTGGAGGGAGCTGCGGCCGCTGGGATCCCGGGACGGACGGAGGGAGGAAAGGAGGGTGCGGGTGCGCCCCGTCTCCTCGCGTGCCCTGAGGGGAAAGGCGTCAGCGTGCTGCTGGGAGAGCCGTCCGCGTGATGGTGGAGGCTGTGCGCGGGGAGCTGCGGCGGGTCTGGGCGCACGGCGGCGGGTCTGGGCGCACGGCGCCGGGCAGGGCGGCGCGGCGGGGCGGTGTCTGCGCGGCCGCGTTATCGCTCAGCAGCAGCCCAGCCGCGTGGGGCTCGGCGTGGAGCGAGAAGGGCTCGGAAGCGCCGGGCTGCGGATCTGCGCGGCCCTGCGATCTCACGCGTTGGATCTGCTTGAAAATAACCCGTGCGTCTCTGTTTTGGTGCCTGTAGGATGGCTGTGGCGCGGTATCTTAGTGAAGATTTGGGGGATGTAGCTACTAACGTGGAGCTATACTTTTATTGTATGTCGTGCTTTAATTTGACCAACAGGACAAGAAACAGATAAAGAAGTGGAAGGTGCTCTCGATGATGTAGCAAAGCAGTTGGATAAACAAGTGCTGGAGGAGAAGGACAAAGATGACGATGATGAAGGCAAGTGTCACTTAGTTCTTTCACTTGACACTTCAGTCTCAACCACAGAACCACAGAATGGCCACAGTTGGAAGGGATCTTAAGGATCATGAATCACCAACCTCTCTGCCACAAGCAGGGCCATCAACCTCCCCATTTCTTACTAGACCAGGCTGCCCAGGGTCCCATCCAATCTGGCCTTGGACACCTCCAGGGACGGGGCATCCACAGCCTCTCTGGGCAGCCTGTTCCAGCACCTCACCACTCTCATAGTAAAGAACTTGAACCCACTCCTGGACTCTGTCTTAACAAACCTACAGAGCCCAATGGTTTATATTTGTATATTTCTTGTATGTGTGGGTTTTTATGTCTTTTGCTACAGTTGAGCTGTCAGGCAGCCACAAATGTATAAAAAAAACCCTAGGATAACAGCTTTGTTAAAGCTGCTTGTTTTCAAGGATCCTATTACTGCAGGGAAATGTTAAGGCGCGCTGTAAGTCATTCTCTTTTGTATTATGTGGGCAATATGAAGCTATGTTCCAGTTTATATGTCTTATTCTTGGTTTAGAACAAAAAAACCCCGAAGAATGTGAGAGAGCTCATTAATTAATATCTTAGAGTCTTTACCAATGCACGCGCTGTGTGTAATGCTGATTTGTTGTTAGTACTGACCCGGGGAGCGATGAATATGTAAGCAAGGTGAACACCTTGTGTGCTGCCAGTGCTGCACAGCTGTTCTGAGTACCCTTGGAGTGTCCTGTACTAAAATCTAGGTTGGATGCCTCTTTTTTGTAGTAACATCAGGTTAAAAAAATACATGTATTTCATTTATTTTAATGAATGGCGTTAAATTAAAATAGACCCTTTAAAAATGCATTTCTCACGTTAGTTGTTTAGTTTCCTTCTTGTGAGTTAGCATTAAAAGTTGATTCAGCATCTTAAAATGTGCCTTATTGTTCTACTAAGGAAACTTCTTAGTAAACTGTTTTTGGGATTTGCCATTTAAAGGAAAAAATTAGGTGCAGAAATTTAATAATGTTCAGACTTCAGTTTAGTTTTAAACTGTTTATAGCATTCAGTTCTGTTACTAATTTGGCTTAGAAGTATATTCTAATGGATTATTTCTTTTAATGCTATATTTTAGGTTATGGAATTGAGAGATAATCCGACATATGCTTAGCCTTTATTGCCACCGAAGTAGGCAGTACTGAGGAGGCTAATGAACATTTTGTACCATTAAAAGAACTCCAGATGAGAATGAGCTCCATCTCAGGAGAAATAAGATTTCATCTGCAAATAACAGTGCTGTTCTTTTATGCTTTTTGCATTATCATTAGTTAGCAGTACAGTATTAGAAAGTATTCAAAAACAAAAAATGCAAAGTGATGCTGTCACTGCAGCAGTAATCTTCATGTTTTCCTCATGTTAAATCCTGGTGTATTTTTGAAAAAGAACAATATTTTTTCATGAAAAAAAATATGCTCTTATGAGACAGCTCTGTGTTGTGCCTGTACTGGTACTCACAATTTGCCATTGTAATGTGTAATCTTAGAGGTATCCCTTAAAGTGTGGTGCTGCCTTTAGATTAAAACCAGTAATGTTCCCTCTCCCCTTTTTATCTTTATATTCTTTATAAGCCTTGTAGCCTCAGAAATAAGTCTCTGCTTCTTGAAATCTGGGAGCAATTAGGAAGTGCTTTTCAAATTCCTGTGGCTGTGTTAATACATACTGAGAGATAACATTTATGCACGGTAGTAAGTTATTAATATCTGTACCACAATGGCATAAGGATGGGCTTCAGTTTCTCTAATTTCTTCCGTTGCTTTCCTGTCTAGCAGAAGAAAAACAAGCAGAAGAAAAACAGGTATTGGTCAGATGCAGTAGTAATGTTCCTGACAGCACAGTTAGTCTGCAGCAATCTTCAAGGACATGAAGGCATAGGCCCGGTTAGTTTTGCTTACAAATGACAAATTCCTGTGCAGTGATGTACAAAAAAGCCACAATAAGCAAATGGCAATGATGATAACGTTTAAGAAAGGAATGCTGTATTTTTATTTTTTTTTAATCAGTTTAGGCCTAAGGATTGCAGGTGCAAGGGGAAATAAATCTAAAACTCACTCTTGGAATTAACTGGAGTCACATCTACAATGCGACTCAAGGTCAAAAGAACTGTGGCAATGGTACCACATCATAAAGAATTAATACATGCTCTATTAAGTGTTGCCAGCTGCCTTTGAAATGCAGTGGGATGGAGGTTCTGGTCGCCTTGACTGCATTGTGGTTAAAAAGTATTTATGCTTTCAGGTTTGGTTTTTTATTTATTTATTTAAGTAAGAAAATATTTAATGATTAAAATGAGCTGGAGGTAGGCACATCTCTGAAATTTGCCCCAGCTGCAAGGTTACAACAATCACTGCCATGCAGGTACTTGAATGGCACTGACCATCACTTGACATCTAGTGACTGGGGCAGCTGGTCAGTTTTGATGTGTTTATTTTAATAAGTGAGCAAATAGGAGTTTCGATATGAATGTATTCAAATAGCAATGCTTGGGCTAGATTGACTCCTGAAGTTCTCCTAATTTTAATTTTCAGTTCAATAAAGATAAATGTATGTGCAGAAGAATAGAACTTTTCCCATGAGCTTATTTCAGAATGGTTATTTGTGAAGGTTTAGTTATCTACTGTGCTAGTAGATAAATACTGAGCGTTAGATGCAGCCATATGTGAAGTCCACAGGGTTATTGTTAGCACCCAAGTGTGAATGTGATGTGGCTTGGTTGATTCCTGGCGTTGGCACGCTGTGTTGTGTGAAAGCCTCCAAGAGGTACATATCCCATAGCCAGTGCTTTCACTCAGTACTTCTTGTGACTCTTATCTGCTGACTGACCTCCTTCTGACTTGTATGCTGTTATCTTTCCTTGTTAGTGGCTTTTTTTGGTAGCGTTTTACATCAGGTTCCTTCAGCTGAAGCATAGATGTGTTTGTAACAGTGTTGTTCCCAGCTTTTTGTTAGCTGTGTCTAACACAGTTTTCTCATGTCTTTCCTCAACTCCACACATCTTTTGAGGTGGATGAAGAAAAGAGATATTGGAAGTAGGAGTTCCCAGGAACTTTTTCCATGACTGGTGATAGGCTCAAGTCATCAATTTTGGAAGAGTTTTCTTAGATCTGTGTTTTGTATAATGGCTGAAAATGCTAATGGTTTGGTTGCAGCTTCTAACCGTCTTTATTTAATCTATTAAATTTTACTGTGAAAGAAATGCTTCCAGATTGTCCAGATGGTTTTGCTCATTGTTCAAAATTGGTTCTTTGTTTTACATTCGTCTGAATGCTTTGTTTCTGTGTAGATGGAGAGGGTGAAGGAGATGGAGCAGCAGGGAAAAAGAAAAAGAAGAAGAAAAAGAAGAAAGGACGTAGGTATCAAACAGAAAATGAAAGATAAGCTGTGCATATTTTTTTTGCTAAGCCTGTATTCTTTTTGACAGTTTTGGATCTGTAGGCTAAGTTTTCTTCTCTGTAGTATCCCTGAATGCTGCCTTAAGTGTTGGCCAAATTAAGTAATATGAGGGCACTGTGATGTGATGTCCTCTGGGTAGAAGCCCAAGTTCTGAAAAGAAGATCTTAAGTAGTGTGTGTAATTTAACTTTCAAGTTTGAAATAAGATACTTAAAACTTCTGGTTTGCCATGTATAATGCTTTTAAAAATTGTACCCAACAGCTAAGGTTCAGACAGATCCACCTTCCATTCCAATATGTGATCTATTTCCCAGCAACGTATACCCAAAGGGAGAAGAATGTCAATATCCACCAACTCAAGATGGGTAAGTATTTCAAGTGTAGAATATTACGCAATTCAGCACATCCAGATAACAGTAAACTTTTGCTGTGCGACTAGATGGACAAATTCAAAAGTGAGTTGTAATGTGCTTTTTTTCTTCTTTAAACTGAATCATCTAACAACTTGCTGAATAGAAGTCTTTAGGCTGGAACTTCAGGGTCTTCTATCTCTGTTCCTTTGGTTATGGTGTAGTCTTCTATGAACAGACTTGCCCTGAGGCGGGAATCCTTGAGACCAAGGGTCCAACAGGATGAGAAGTAGACAGCTTGCAGAACTTAGTATGAATTAGGACTGGCTGAAGGTTTGAAATTTAGTGAGATGAGAGATAGTTATGTAGAACTTTATCTCTTGCATGACAGATGGATTTTGTTTCATTCCTTTATTTCCCCTTTTCCTGCTTCTTATTGAAGAAATAAAACATACCCTGAGGGAGGAGAAACTGTATAGAGAGTGTCATTAACTGGCTGGGAACATGGTTATGTAGCTGGGGTTTTTGTTGATGTTTGTTTGTTTTGAAGGCTTTTTTTTTCCCCCTCCCCTACATAATGCTTTCAGTGTCTGATTTGATCCAAGTGAAAGTCAATTCCCTGGTTAACAAGATTCTTCCTGCGTGTTCATCTTCCCCCAACCCCTCCCCAATTAAACGAGCTCCTTTGTATAAACCCTCCCAGGTAATCTGAATAGTGCAATGCTGAGTAGTTTTCTTCTTAGCTGTGAGCTGTTACTGAGGGTTTTTTTTTTTTTCTTTTTAATTACTCCTGCCTGTCTTTCCACAAATCAAATTGCTAACTTTAGGTTTGGAGTAGTAGAGAGTTTAAGCAGAACTGAGACGGATAGTGAAAATGCTTCAAATCTTACTGTTTTGTAGCTCAGAAACAAAGAGTGAAAATAAAGCTGAATCTTAGATGGGGAAAAAATGCCTCTATAAAGAATGTTGACAGCTATTCGGTGGTTTTCATGAAAATTTCCATGTGTAAAGCACTCTTGTCTTTGCTATGCAGTATAAAGAAGGAAGCCCTGTATGCAGGCGTCCTTGTTGGCCTCTTTAGTTTCTGTTTTAAAGATTTTAAGGTGGTAACAGATACAGAGCAGTACACTTGCGTGCTGCAAGCTCCATGATTTCTTGTGGATTTCTATTCTTAGGTCACTAATTAGCATTTTGTCATTAATGTTGTGTATTCCTTTTACTCGTTACCTTTGTGCTGTACCTCTTACATTTTATTTTCAGAAATAGGAGGGAATAAAAGATACTGAAATATCACTTTTTTTCCCTGAAATTATTGGAGTGAGCAAAGGGGACGACTTATTACGCATGATTTTGTCCTGAGTTTGAATCTGGATGTTTGAGATACTAAAAAATAATAATAATTGTAGTTCCCAAATGGATCTGTGATCACACTAAAGAGGAAAAGGTAGAAGTCAAAGGTAGAAGTCCAACTGGCATCTTCTGCACTTTGCTTCTCATTGTTTGCATATATGTAGATATTATTCTTAGTGACACAGGAATTATGTGCAATGTCATTAAACAGGCAGTAACTTCCACTAGCTTACTATGTCAGAGATACACATCCTTACGTAAGCTACTACCATTTCCTTATTTCCTTATGCTTTGTTAGGAGCTAGAGTATAGCAGTTAAGTGAGTTTCCTAGTTTTTCCTATGTAAAGCATTGTGGAAGGTCATTTCTTAACTTGTTTGTAGGGAGAAGGAATTAGCTTGAATTGCACAGAAGTCTGAATGAAAAGTCTGAATTACCAAGTGTAACTCTAGAAACTTTCCATGAAACTGAATCAGAACTCTGGAGAAAGAAGTTTAAACAAAGAGAGGGGAGTAGATGAACAGCACTTTCAAAAATGTTTTCCAATGGTAATGTTTTCCAGTGCTTTGCATTGGTAGTTTAAAACCAATGCCCATTTCTCACGGAGCGTATGCAGTATAGTGAGGAGTGCAGCGCCCTGCGTTCAGGTACTCACAGGAAGTATGGCTTCACTTCTTTGCAATTAAAGTCAGTTTTTGAGGAAGCCTTCTCTTTAATGACTGCAATTTGATCACAAGGTGTGTTCCTACTTATAAATGGCTGTCTTCTTAGCATGCACAGCGTTAGCCTGCTCATGATAGGGGCCTCACGTGGTTGTCCTGATTGAGGGACAGCCATTTCATGCTTAAGACGTCAGTGTCTCTATATACTTGTTATAAACCTCATTAGATTCTTGTGTGCCCACTTCTTGAGGGTGTTCAGGTCCCTCTGGATGGCATCCATCCCTTCTGTTGTGTCAGCTTCACCACTCAGCTTGGTCTCATCAAATTTTCTAATTTAGATGTTTTAAATATATGAATCTTATTGTGCTTCTGCAATTTAAATATTAAAATCTCATGGACCTTTTTCAGCATTTCCTAGCATAAGCAATTGTTTATATTAGTGGCTGAATGGCTATATTAGTGGCAGAACATTTCCTATTCTGAATAATAGTTTTGTTTTATAATATTGGTAAGGCATTTCTCTGCAGCTTCTGCTATTCTTGCTGAGATGGGAAAGGTTTTGTCTTTGCTTTCAAAAAGATTTGTGCTTCTACTCCTAACTCTTGATCAAAAAAATCATAGAACAGCTACTTTCTAAATTACTCATCAACCTAGAATTGCATATATTCTACAAGAAGTTGGACTAGAAATGGGTATCATTGAATTTTCAGGAAGAAGAATATTAGAAAATCAATTTTTATATGGGCAGTGGGTTAAGCTTTGATATTTTTGTAGCTTGGATATTGAGCCCTGTTTAAGGGCTTGCGCTTTGTTTAAAAGCTGAAATGATTTCATGAAGGGCAGAAAAGCTATAAGCAGTGTTTCATGATGCACTGATTTTCATAAAGCTGGCAAAAGAAATTCTTGTCCCTGCTTGCTTGTTTCTGCCCCTGTGCTATTATCTGGGTTAAAATAATCTGAGGAAATTGGTTTCCAGGATTCGTGTCTTTGACCACTAACATTAATTTATAGCACAACCCTGTAAAGAGTTGCACTAGTGAGAACTGGAAACTCTGAACCCGAGTGAAAAGGTGGGAACAAATGGCTTGGAGCAGGAGGTGGTCTGATGCTGAGTTATGTGGCAGCCAGCACAGTGAGAAGCTCCTTGGAGAAGATTACGTACAGCTGTATCCATTAGAAGATGCAATGTTTGGTGTGAGACCTTTGGTTGGTTGGTATTGGTTTATTTCTAGGTTTTCACCTCCCCCTTACCATATGTCCTAAGGGCTTAGACCCAAGCATGACTTCTGGTAGCTGCCTTTCTTGAGCTCCCAGATGAAAGCTACGCAGCTCTGGCAGCAGAACACTTTGGGTCTGATGATATATTTTGCAATGTAAAGGCCGTTTCATCCCCTAGTTGTCTTGCACAAAGTGACTGTGCACCAAAGTAGAGTGAGAAGTTTTCCTGCCAGTTTGCTGGAGTTGGCACTGCAGTCCATTGCTGCTGATGAAGCACTGCCCAGACTCCTAGCAGAGCGTGATCCTCGTTGCAGACAGGAGCACTGTGCAAGGACCTGCGAGTCCCTCTCCCTGCACTTTTCTGCAGCCTGCCTTTTCCATCTTGTTGTGCCATGACAGCTGTGCTGGCAGTAGTCCAGTTTCCAAGTGCAGTAAGCAGGCTGGTGTTTCAGCCTCTTGCTTATTTTGGTGAGATTTCTCAGTTTTAAAGCAGATCCTGTGAGTTAAGAGCAGTATGTGGTGCTTGCTGTTAAACGAGAAAGGGAACAGTAATCGTGGAATTTCTCCCTTTACACTGCTTCAGATTCGTTTGAAGGTTATCTCTTGTTTTGTAGTCAAAAGAGTGGTCTTTTACCAGGGTTCTGATGGATGACAGAGTGCTGAAATTACCTTTTTTCTCTTGGAATTGTAGTTGTATGGTCTCTTGAAGAACAAAAAAGAGGAAACCCTTCAAACTAATGTTATATTTAGTCTTTAGAATGATTCTTATATTTGATCTATCAAACTATCAAAGAGCTCGAGTTCCAGGAGAGTAGTGTTCTCTTGGAGCAAACGTTAATTTGCTGTCCAGCAAATACAGAAGTGACTTCCTGGCGTGTCTCACATCAGCTCTGCTCTGCATCAGGAGTTGTTACCTAAGTATGATGAGGTTGGGTGGAAGTATCAAGCTCAAGGTAGAGCTGTGGGCTGATTGATGCTGATTTTATAGGTCTCCTCCATCTCTTTGAGGATGGTTTTGCACCCTTCAACAATACTTTGGGAGTTTTATAAGGTTTGAAGGTAAGGCTTTTAATAATGTAAAAGGGAGTATTATTCTGAAGGTTTTATAAATGGGGATCTTTTCTGTTGCGTGGGACTGTAGGCCTGACTGATCAACCAACCAGTTGCAGTTTAGACAGAAGTTGTAATTGCTACTGTGGTTACACTTATAGTAACTTTTCATTATGTTTTGTTTTGAAGGCGGACTGCAGCTTGGAGAATAACTAGTGAAGAGAAGAAAGCACTGGACCAAGCTAGTGAGGAGATCTGGAATGATTTTCGGGAGGCTGCAGAGGCACACAGACAAGTGAGGAAATACGTTATGAGCTGGATAAAACCTGGGATGACAATGATAGAAATCTGGTGAGGACACAGATCTTCTCAAAGACCTGTGCTGTTGATGTTTCTTCTTTGTCCACTGCAGGGAGGGATTTGGTCTCAATTTTGTGTACTTAACTGACTGTGTTACGATTGTTGTGGGGGTTTACGTTTTGAAATAGGCAACCAGTGTACCTTCTTACTTTCCTAGAATGTTCTCCTATATCATATTCTTAGCCTACACAGCTTTACAGGATCTGGGATTGTACTGATTTTCAAATAGCTTTCAGATATATTTATTTGAGCATGAGCTTGATTTTAATCGTCTTTGGTCTTGCCACTCTTGCCATCTGAGGTAGGCAGCGGTGCTGAGAGAAGCACTGATAGCAGTAGCTATTCTGGAATTGTAAGCAAAATGCTGTGTGGACAAGAAGTGAAGGTGCAGTCTGAGACGTGTCTCAGTGGGTTACAGAATCACAGAATCACAAGGTTGGAAGCGACCTGCAAGATCATCTAGTCCAACCACCCTCCCATTCCTATCAGTTCCACAAGCACTAAACCATCTCTCGTAGCTCCTCATCCAGACGCCTCTTGAACACTACCAGGGATGGCGACTCCACCACCTCCCTGGGCAGCCATTCCAGTGCCTGACCACCCTTTGAGAGAAAAAGTTTCTCCTAATGTCCAACCTAAACCTCCTCTGGTATAACTTCTGGCCGTTTCCTCGGGTCCTACTATTTGCCTGGGAGAAGAGGCCAGACCCTTTTGCACCACAGCCTCCCTTCAGGAAGTTGTACAGTGCAATGAGGTCTCCCCTGAGCCTCCTCTTCTGCAGAAGAAGAAGGGTTAACAGACATGAAAATTGTATGGGTGTACGTGGAGTCCAGAGCAGGTAGATTCAGTCTATATTTTGTCTTCCCTGATGAATGTTCTCAGCTGATAAGAAATAGCTGAATGAATTACTTAAAATAAATGTGGTCAAGGTCAAGTTCAAAGAAATAATTTGCCCAGACTGATTCTCTTTACACTTCCAACTGCTCCTCTCTCTGTTCTTCAGTTTATCTGGAGTGTTTGTCTACAGTCCCAAGTACTACACAGCTCCAGAGCAGTTTAGCTACCAAAATCAGGTGCTTTCAGCCTGATATAACTGAGGACTGTGCTGACAAGAGTAAGATAGAAAGAAAGCTTATCAGTGCTGAGCCCCTAAGGTAGCTGTGACGGTAAAGAAAAGAAATAATATGCCGTCAGGGAAAGTGAAAGACAAGCAGCTGCCTTAGTAATCATTATTCAGGCTGAGACAAATCTGTCATGTTGAGTTACATAGTTTGACTGTTTGAATTATAAGCAATAATTTTCTCAAAACATGATTTTTCTTGTGGAATACTTAGAGCTGTGGGGACTTACCTATTAAAATAAGCTCTTCTGTTTTTCCAGACTGCTCTGAGTGAATAGCGTTCTTAAATGAAATCAGAATGTGCTGCACTGATGTGAGTTGCAGTTTACATCATTCACTGCAACTACAGGGGTGGTATGCACTGATGGACATGCGTCTGTAGTCTTCCAGTGGCTAAAAACATGAGAGTTGACAAAACCCAGGGATAAGTGCTGGTCTTGAAAGGTGGTGTTTTATTGTAGTTATTCCTTCAATTTAATATATATATATAATGTCCTTCTTTAAATTGATTTTTTTTTTTTAAAGTAAATGAGAGAACTACACTATTTTTAACAATTACCAGGGTATAACTTTAAGGAAGAAGAGCAAAGCGATTTAATTTGCCCAAACTTTACTTGTATAACCTCTGTTACCCTGGAAGTATGAGTTAAACATAACTTGTAAAAGAAGCATCTTTTCTGTTTAGATTAAAAACAACAGCAAAGTGCTCCATTTTGCCCACTAAAGAGTAGAAGAAACAACACAGACAACTGGGGATGGTTATCTTGTGCTTATTTTTCTAGTTTAGGGCCTCTTTCCAGTTAGCATATAAGTGCCTGAAGATTTACGTGGAAACTTTTTTTTTTTCTAAGATTTTGTTCTTGTTTAATTTATTTGAAGCTGTCATAAGAAATATTAATGAAAACTCTTATGTTCTTCTTTCTTCTCTTTGCCCTTCAGTGAAAAACTAGAAGACTGCTCGCGTAAGCTGATAAAGGAAAATGGTTTAAATGCAGGTCTTGCATTTCCTACTGGGTGCTCTCTGAATAATTGTGCTGCCCACTACACTCCCAATGCCGGGGATCCAACAGTGCTGCGTTACGATGATATTTGCAAAATAGATTTTGGGACACATATTAGTGGTTAGTTTTGATTTATGAGTTACAATTTTGAAAACAGGTTTCAGCGCAGAAACTTCAGAGCTAATTGACTTCTGCTGCTTTCAGGTCGTATTATTGACTGTGCTTTTACAGTCACGTTCAATCCGAAATATGACAGACTATTAGAAGCTGTAAAGGATGCCACTAATACGGGAATAAAGGTAATGATCATTTTGCAAATCGTCTACCAAGTCTTTTACAGGAAGCTTTGCAAATATTTTCCATTTGTATTTGCACTTGATTTTCAGTGTGCTGGAATAGATGTACGTCTCTGTGACGTGGGGGAGGCCATACAAGAAGTTATGGAGTCTTACGAAGTTGAAATTGATGGCAAAACATACCAAGGCAAGTTCTTCTCTTTATGTGAGAGTGAGGATTCTCAAAATAGGTATATTTGTATTGTATTGAAAAGAGTTCTGTAATAGAAGTGGGGCATGAGTAACAGAAATAAATATACTCTTGTCTGACTTGCTGCACTCTGTAGGAATGCTCTTTGCTTGTCCTGCCAAGTAGTGCATTTTTAATAGATGAAAAGAAGGACGAGAAGCTGTTTCAAAATTTGCAGATAATTTGATACCTGCTGTTTGGCTCTATTAATGGCTTTTCTTGTTGTTGAATTGCTGGTCTTTGATAACGTTGTATTTATAGCATACACAACTGTTTCACTTGGTTGGAATCTGTACAAAGTGAATGGATAATTCTATTTTGTCCCTGTGCAGCATGATGGATCTCTGCTGTGCTTTCTGTATAGACTAATAGAACAAACTGCCCTTGGTTAGGAGGTTGCCTGTAATGTTAATGTTTTCCTTCAAAAGTGAAACCAATTCGCAATTTGAACGGACACTCAATCGGGCCGTACAGGATACATGCTGGAAAAACTGTGCCCATTGTGAAAGGAGGAGAAGCCACGAGAATGGAGGTAAGTGGAGTTCTGAAGTCTTTTTTTCTTTATTTCTCAACTGTCTCAGAAGGAATAACTGTCCTGTGTAGTCCTAATGTGTAGTATTAATGATCCTAGTAAATAATGCCTAGAGAAGAACGTCATACTTACTGATAACTTTTGAGACTTCATCTTGGTGTCTATTAAGAAAAAAAATGAGAAGAAGTACAGCCTTAATGATGCTTTTGCATATTTATTTCTCAGTGTATATTCATTGCTAAATGATGTGCTGGGGTGTTGTGCCTTAGAGCAGGGGAAGAGGACAGGAAGTGAGAATTTCGGGTGACCTTGAGGGACCACAGAGGCTCCACTGAAGATGTTAGGATTTGTGGGTCCTTCATGTTTTCCTTGCTCAGTTAATTCTTGGGAGGTATTTCTGTCATGTTGTAGCTGTGGAAGACTTTTTGCACCTACGGTTAGATATGATAGAATCATAGAATGGTTTGGATTGGAAGGGACCCTTAAGAGCATCTAGCCCTCTAGACCAGGTTGCTCAGAGCCCCATCCAGCCTGGCCTTGAATGCTTTCAGGGCGGAGGCATCCACAGTCTTTCTGGACAGCCTGTTCCAGTGTCTCACCACCCTCACAGTAAAGAATTTCTTTCTTGTATCTAATCTAAATCTACCCTCTTCCAGTTATCATGATACCTTTCTTGAAAAGCTTCCAGTGGTGTTCTTTGCAGGTGCAAAATAATAGAGCATGTTTTTAGTTAATGTGATAGGATAGATGGAAGGTGTTTGAATAGGATTTTGGGTCAATGGAAGAGGAATAGCTCTATGTGATGCAGCAAACTGCACCCATCACAAAGATATTATTGAAATACATAACTCAGATTTATTCACCATTTTGATGTAAGTTTGCATTCTAACAAGATAAGAAGACTTAATTACTAAATTAAGTAATACAGTAAGAAGCTTTCAGTTTAGTTCTAAGCCTGACTGGTGGTAAGCAATAATCACAAGTAAGCCTGTCAGAAGGAACAAGACTTTTAAGAAATGAATAGGAAAAGATAAGGGCTGAACGGCGTTGTTTCTTGAGGTAAGTCTCACTCATCATCATCCAGAAGTTATAGTTGTTGGTCGCCTTAACGATGTGAGTGGAAAAAATCCATAACTTCATCTTCTTGTCTCTAAAGATGTGCAGAGAGGATAGAGTATTGGGAAGGCAAGGTGGAAGAGGCTCTTGTCTGTGCTGTACCCTTCTTGTTATACTTTGTCAATGTACTGTCGATCCATCATCAGTGTATTACAGGTGTAGAACTTACTTAACGCGTTGAGAGCTTTGAGACTGTTGTGATTGAACATCCAGGCACTGGGGAGAAGGCTCTCTTCATATATTCAGCTTCTAGAGGTTACTTAGGACACAACCTTGCACCATTAAAGACAGTACATTTTGCCATGAAGAATGTGGAGCATAGCCAGGCTCTTACTATACTGTGCTAAGTATAGCACCAAACTGCAACCTCGTGAGTTCTTTGTGACAGAGGAGTACAGCCCCTGACAAGCTTTATGCTGAAAAAGAGGATGGGGATTTTGGTGGTGGCATGTTGTATGTGGGTTGGTTTTTTGCCTTTTTTTCCTCTTATTAGGGTAGCTGAATATTCAGTGGCACCTCTAGGAGTTTGTCCTTAGTTTGAGGCCTGTGTTACTGTTTTTCATATGACTTCTTATTCTGAGCTGTGGTTTTTTTTCCAGGTAGTCTGATGAGCTGAAAGTTCCTGTTGTCAGTGTTTGATGCCCTATCCTTTGTAAACCCCTTTTGCAGACCTACAACCAATTCTATGTGAATGTACTTGCAGAAATCAGTTTCTAAAATGACATTTCAGGATGCTCTTGGCCACGATTTCAGTGATTTGTAGATAGAGATCACCTTCATTTCTTGAAGAAATTAATCTGGTGCAGTGCAGATGAGCAGGTGAAGGTTTTATAGGAGCAGCTGTTAACAGAAAATTCTTGCAGAAGTTGGGCAGCAAGTTCTTCAGTGCAGGAAGTGTTTGTGATCAGCATCTTTGTGGTCTGTCAAAACAGTACATTTCCTAGAGGACTTCTTTGCAAATAAGAAAGGAGAATTAGTTTCACCCAGCAAACATTTCACAGTAGGATGTCTTTTCTTAGCTGTTTTAGATGTACACTTTGAAAACATTCAACTGCAGTGACTTTGACAAACTGACTGGAAACATGCTGATGTTTATGCTTGAAAAAAACTAAAATCGTAATAATAAAAGCAGCTGATTATTGAGATGTCAGTGAATTCACTGCATGGAATCTCCATATTGAACTTTTTCTCTGATTTGATGATTGAATGTTTCCATTTGATTACTGCTATTCATAGGTTACACTGAGGTTATTACATCACAGTGGTTTGGTGTCTCTTACTTTCACATTGTAACGCGTTACCTTTTTTTCCCTTGCCTGTCTTTCTTAGGAAGGTGAAGTGTATGCTATAGAAACCTTTGGTAGCACAGGAAAAGGTGTTGTTCACGATGATATGGAGTGTTCTCATTATATGAAGAACTTCGATGTGGGACATGTGCCAATAAGGTTGGGTTGTTGTTTTTACTGTACTACCCTGTCTGGATTCAGATTTTGTACCATACGGGTTCTTTGATTAATAATAATGCTGTCAAAGGTGGTGTGTTATGAAATGTGCTCTGAAACGAGCATCTGTGCTCTGATTGTACATCTGAAATAACATGGGACTATTCCAAAGTGTCTGGAAATGGAGAAGATGCATGGTCATTGGTGACTTTGATCATTACAGTGAATTACAGACCTCGTTGTTCTCTTAGTCTGTATATATCACAGAATTGCACAGAATCACAAAATGGCCCAGGCTGGGAGGGACCTCAAGGATCATGAATGTCCAGCCCCCCTGCCACAGCAGGGCCACCAACAATATAAAATGCATAGACTAATTCATAATAATAAATCTGTGTGTGTGTTATGGTTGTATGCCATAATCCTTGTCTTAGAGTTGTTCCCAGAGTATATCAGTTATTCAGGGTCACTCGTTTTGTTTGTGACAATATTGAGTGGTTTTTAAGTTCCAGTTTTGGTGTATTGCACTAAGATGAAGTGGGACATTTGTTGTTGGTTTTCACTGAGAAGTATTTCTGCGTTTCTAAGGTTGTAGAGTTTGTGAACGCAAGGCTGTTATGGTTAGGAACACAGTAGGTTTTTGAGATTTCTGTTCTGTCTCCATGGAACAATGCAGTAGTATGAGCAAAGAGAGAGTGTGAACATGCTTAAAACAAGGGCTGGAAAATAATTCCTGTCATTGCGTTTCATTTGGCTTTAGTAGTTAGATGATGATGTGCTCACACCGTAACTTCCTCCATTGGAAGGAATTGGAAGGTGTTTGGAGCGTTCAGGCTTGTTTGGAAAGCTGTCTTTCTGCAGCAGGAAGATGCACTTTCTCTAGAGAGCACAAGATCTGATGGGTGTAGAAGGGCATCGCAAGGCTTAGCGGTCTTAAAACACTTTGAAAACTGAACCTTTTTAATTACTTGTTTTTATTTCCCTAGTGAATGCTTGGTGGTGATGCCTCTTTGTCTGCAGTGTGTTGTTCTTCCTTCCCTTAGGCTTCCGAGGGCGAAACACTTGCTGAACGTCATCAATGAAAACTTTGGCACTCTCGCCTTCTGCCGCAGATGGCTGGATCGCCTGGGGGAGAGCAAATACCTGATGGCACTGAAGAACCTGTGCGACCTGGGCATCGTGGATCCCTATCCTCCCCTGTGCGACATTAAAGGCTCGTACACAGCACAGTTTGAGCACACCATACTGCTGCGTCCGACGTGCAAAGAGGTTGTCAGCCGAGGCGATGACTACTAAACTGAAAGCCACCTCAGCACCTTTATACACCAGGCTTTGTTGGAACGTACTATACCAGAATTAATTTGCAACGTATTGTCTGTTTTAACAGTGGACTGATGTAATACTTTCCGTATTTGGAAAGGAAGTAATTTAATCAAAGGCAAGTCTTCTAATGTAACTAACCAAGGAAAAAGCTTTCAGGCCTTTAGAAATATTTCAAAAGTTACTTATTTTTTCTGTTCAGGGAAATACGTGCTATAAAGCTCAATTTTTAGTTTGGAATGAGTTATACATTTTGTTTTGAACATTTATGAAAAAAGAGATGCTTTTCAAATATTTATATTACCATATTCCTACTTGAATGCTTTGAATGACTACACCTGATTTCTGCACCTAAGTCCTCTATGATATTGCCTTTTAAACTTCCTGGAATCCATTTTGTAAAAAATAAAGACAAATTTTCAGATCTAAAAAATATATATACTTTTTAGAAGTCTGGTTACAGTTCTGGGCAGGAGTCTGCTGGGAATCTGCTCTATTAAATATTTTACAACCTTGACTTGCCATTTCTTGTCTTGAAACTGGACCTGCCTTAGTATGAAACCCTGCATTTTATTGTTGTGGTGGCAAAAGCTCTGGTAGCAGTGGGGGCTGAAGAGGTAGCCTTGCTGATAAGAGATCCCACTGCAGCAGTGGATCAAGGACCCAGTGCTGACTAAAGCTGAGCTTGATGAGAGATGTTGGTTGTACATCCAGGATAACAATTAAAAGGCTGAAGTGCTGTGTAGCAGTTGTGAGAGTGAGAAAATGTGGGAGAAACCCTCATGGACGCCAGGGTCAGCGAAGGAGGAGAGGTTCTCCAGCTGCCAGAGCAGGGAATCTGTAGCTGAGGACCATGGTGATGCAGACTACCCACATGTAGCACATAGAGGACAGCAGAGGAACAACGAATCTGTACCTGCAGCCTGAGGAGGAGGAGCCCAAGCTGGAACAGGTGGATGTGACCTGAAGGAAGCTGCAGCCTGTGGAGCTCTGCAGCAGCAGTCTGTCTGGTAGCAACTATGGCCTCTGGGGAACCCATGCTGCAGCAGTGCTTGAGAACTACAGCCTGTGGGAGGCCAGTGTAGGAGCAGCTGTGAAGGACAGCGTGTCATGGGAGGCACCCTGCACTGGATCAGAAGAGCATCGGGAAGGAGTGGCAGAGGTAAGGAGCTGACAGAAGCTCTAATCTCCGTGCCCCTGTGCTACTCGAGGGAGGAGGCAAGAGAATGGAGATTGAAGTTGAGCCTAGGGGGGGAAGTGTTTCAGTTTGCTTCTAGTTTTCATCTCCCTGAAACAGTTTGCCTGTGACTGTAACTCAAGAATGAGCTCCCAGTCCTTATCTCAGGCTGCAAGTTGTCTCTTGGTATTTTCTTTCTGTGTCTTGCTGAAGGAGGGGAGTGAGTGTCACTTGATGGGCATCTGATGGGTGCCCAGGGCCACAGTAAGTAGTGGCGTCAGTGCTGAGATACAGGGTCATCTGTCATCACCATTTTCCAGGACAGAATATGACAACAGAAGTAGAGATACATGATGTGATTTAGTTTTGAGTGTTCAGTTTTGACTTTTCTCTGTGTTGGAATATGTCAGATGATTTCTGTGGACTCTTGCTGTTACCTGCAGTATGCAGCTTCAGACTAAAGTCAAGCTGTGAGTATTATTTTCTACCTCCTTGTATTCTTTGCCTTTTTGCTCGGTATGAAATTGCTTTTGAGTGATTCCCAGTCCCCTTACAGTATGTGTTAGATTGGACAAGTTGTGGGGATAATGAAAATGTATTGTTTTGTTGTTTTTTCTAACTGCTGGAAGATTTCTCATACTAAGCTGGAATATTTGGTATCTCCTTGATGTGCTGAACAGCTGGGGAATCTCAAGGATAAAGTTGTATTAAACCCTATAGGTCAGGCCTAGGTCGCAGTGCATCTTCCAGCACTGTATATTCACCTAATGACTGGCATATCCATTTTTTCCATTGTTACTGCTAACAAAAATGACAGCTGCTATAACAGATCAGTGTCGTTTAACAGAACGGTGTCTTAAGTTGAGTCTGTTCAGGAAGCAGGGGGAGCTGCTCCTTTGTAGTGACAGCCTTTATTTATTTACAGAGCTCATATTTAAAAATACCATTTACCAAAAGGCAAAGGAAGAAAAGCTGCGCTTCTTTAAGCCCTCAGTATGTGAACAGATGCTTAGAGAAGGGAACGGAGTCATGTACTGCCTGCATAGGAGACTTAAATGCCTGGGTTTATTTTTTTTCCTGGTATATTGTTAAAACTCAGCATAATCCGTGGAAATGGATGAAACTGAATCCTGACACATGCATCTCTGTTGTTGCCATTTGGGAGTACTGGCATTCCAGCAGTGAACTGGAAGTGCTGTGAGCAGTTTGTGGGCTCCTGACTTTCAAACGAACAGTCATTTCAAATGAGCAGGGTCGCAGGATATGGGAGCTGATACTGTCTTTATTTGTGCTAACAGGACCCAGTTATTGATGTCCTTTTTGACCGTGTAACTGGGTCCTGGTAGGGTACAGTATTTGCAGCTCATCATGTTTTTGAGCTTGGATACTGCTTAAAAGGGGGAATCCAAACACACTTCAGTTCTCAGCCACTTGCCCACTAATGCCAGACTTCCTCTAGTCTCCAGCTGTGCTCAGTGATTTGTCTTTTATGTAATGTAGCAGGAAGATTCAGGCTGGCAGAATCACTTTGAACTGTGACCAGTTCTTGTCACTTCTTGGTGTTGGTACCTGCAGGCTGTTTGCTATTCCCATGGGGAAGCTGATGACTGTAACTAATCCAAAAACCGTCCAGGATAGTTTGTTTCCATTCACTTCAAGTTTGTCTGGATGCTTCCTGTCTGTAGAGCAAGCTGTATGTGCGTGACTAGGAGGTGAAAGTAAACTCCTTTCTCTTTGTGCCACGTACCAGATGTATTCCTCTACTGCTTTCACGATGCTCAGGCTGCCTTTTCCTATTGCTGGCTGCAATTACAAAGCTGGACATACTGTCTGATAACCGGACCACACTAGATGGTCTCTTGATGAAACCATTGCATATCAGAGACGTGCACTGCAGTAACTGTAGTAGTTTTCTGATCATAAAATAACCAAGCTGCTTTTTCTTATGTTTGGCTGCCTGAACATCACTCCTGATGCAGTGTGTGCACACACTGTCAGTTTATAGCAGTTTCCACCAGTTGTACATGGTTAAAGCCCATCCCCTCTCCCCAGGGGCTGGAAGCTTGTGACTGCAGTTTACGGAAGTCAAGTGAACTTGGTCTTGCCCAACAGCAAAAAGCTCTGTTGCATCAGAGCCTAGATGGAAAACTGAGCAGCTAACAGGACAGTGACTGGTTGCAGTATGGAGGCAGTGCCAGAGCTGCCCAGGTACTTCCTCTCACCCCCCCAACCCCTTTCTGTAGTATGGGATGGGGACAGTGCAGTGCTGCTGGAGCTGGACACAGCCAGCCATAGAGTGGCCATCAGGTACTTGCTATAACATAGCATCTTTTGGAAACTTAAATAATGATGGCAGTAGAAGATTCACCTTGAAAGTATGAACAAAACCAGCATTCTGTCGGTGACAGATGGCCAAAGCAGTCCTGTACATAATGCCTTAACCACAGTTAGACAAAGCTGGGTTTGTTTTGTTTTTTAAATAATGTAGGAAAGAACTACTATCAATCAGTACACATATGGTTTTCTGTCCATATCAAGGCATTTTATTGAGGTATAAACTTTGCAGAAGATGAGGTAACAATTTGCATAGGAATTATGCAAAAATAACTTCACAACTAACATTTACTTGGCATTAACTGCTGCAGCTGGAGAAAGACTTGACAATTCTGGCCTGATGATTCTCCTCCGTGCACAGTTCTGTTAATGCTAGTGGTAGGACCATGCAGAAGGTACAGCAGTTGTAGCTGAGGAAACCAGTCAGATGCAAAATGCTTTCAGACACATTTTACAGTTTCTTTTCAAAGGCTCGTGTTAGTGATTACTGAAATGGAAAATGCTACAATTTAAATAAAGTAAGCTTGTCCCATGTCAGACGGGAGATGCTGACATCCTCATAACAGTGACTGTGTGTGTGGTTTTTTTGGTGGTTGTTGATAAGAAAGCTTCTTATGTTACTGGAATAAAAAGGCCTCAGTTTTCAAAATCAGTACTTGGGATTTGGCCGTTGAATTTTAAATCATCAGATGCATTAAGGCTGAAACATGGAAGTCTTAGTAAACATACATACATTCTTGTGCTTTAAATACTTATATGAAAATAAGTATGTGCTTTATTTCCTTAATTTCAGACTTTAAGAAACTCTTTATTGATGTACCTTGAGAAGTGGGCCCAAATCATGTTCAGCAACTGTTGCACTTGGGCAGGGGCAATCCCAATGAGTACGCACTGGGACAAGAACTCCTTGAAAGCAGCCCTGAGGAGAAGGACTTGGGGGTAGATGGCCTGTGTGTCTATTTGACTTAACGTGAGCCAGCAGTGTGCTCTCACAGCCCAGAAGGCCAGTGGTATCCTGGGCTGCCTCAAAAGAGGAGTGGCCAGCAGGGAGAGGGAGAGGACTTTCCCCCTCTACTCTGCCCTCATGAAACCTCATCTGGAGTACTGCATCCAGGCCTGGGGCCCCCAGCACAAGGAGCATAGGGAACTGTTGGAACACCTCTGCTACGAAGAAAGGCTGAGGGAGCTGTGCTTGTTCAGCCCAGAGAACAGAAGGCTCTGTGGAGACCTCATTGTGGCCTTTGAGAGGTGAAAGGCTGCTTACAAGCAGGAGAGGGGGACCAACCTTTTAGACAGTGTGATAGCATGAGGGAAAATGGCTGTCAACTAAAAGAAAGAGGAGGAGTCATTTAGGGTGGTAATTAGGGGGGAAATTTCCACTGAAGAGGGTGATGGGGCACTGGAACAAATCACCCAGAGGTGCTGTGGACATCCCATCCCTGGAGGCATTCAAGGCCAGATTGGATTGGGATCCTGAGCAGCCTGAGCTGGTAGGTGGCAGCCTTGCCCCTGGCAGAGGATTAGAACTAGAGAAGCATTACTGTCCTTCCCCCCACCCCCCCAAGCCCTTCTGTGATTCTATAACATTTAGCATAGCTCTCTTGAAGGTGTGGGGAGAAGAGTTCAAGCAAATTTCACTTTAGTCAGGAATACAAAAAGTTTCTTATTAAAAGTTCGGTTACTATTCAACATGTAGAACATTTCTTGCTGGTGAATGTTAATATTCTAAGACCTAGTAGCAATTCCTGCAGAAAGTAAGAGTCATGATATCATTAGAACTATACTATAAAATGTACACAGGCATATATAGAAAATTAACCACAGAAACATCAGTTTTCCATTGAAAGTCATTATTCTAAACCAAAAAGATTATCAAAATACAAAAACAGCTTAAAAAACAGCCTGAGGTAAGAGTTAAATGCAAATGGCAATCTTTTTCTTAAAAAAATAACTGTATTGAAATTCTAAGTACTTAGAAAGTTACTTACTGTCGATAAAAACTTTCACTAACAGTCATAAAGAGCACTTTACCTAATACAAAAGTATATAAACATTGTACAACAGATTCAAAGTCAGAAAGTACAACACTGTACTTGCATTTCATTTAAAAATATATAGTTACGACAATTCAAACTTCACCATACACACAGTTAATTGCCTTTGGATTAGCTGCTACTGCTGTCCACAGAACAGTCAGCTAACTCTGTGTGCTGCTGACTTTCAGATGTGCTAGGACATATTTTACCAAGTCCATTTGCCTGAGAAAGTCGTTGGCTGTAAAACAAAATGTAGGCTTGAGCCTTGCATACTTCTTCCATAGTGCACATGTTGAGTTTTGAATCATTGCAGTGTACCCAAAATCCTGAAATGAAGAAATACAGCAAACAAAGAAAACAAAAATACCCATCAGGACACTGGTCACTGGTTTGAAGTAGATTCAGTCTACTTAATCTCATCTAACAAGAGTTGCTTTGAAATAGTATGCTATTTCAATTGAGCTACTGTATCTGTCTCTCCAGTTTAAAAGCCCAGCTTAACTTCCTCAAATTTACAAGAGAGTTTAGAGACAGAGTAAGCTTAACTTGTCAATAGAGAAATTGCATTTGAGGAAAGATAGTAAGTCAAGCAGTTTAGAATTATGAACACCCTTTTCTCCCACACTTTTATTTCACAGCTGGTTCCTACCTCCTTCTGAATTGTAGCAGTAGGCAGTGTAGTGCCCTGAGCCAAATCCTTTCCCGTGATGCATTACTACAGCAGACAAGTCATAGATAAAGCAGTCGGGTAGGAGAGACTTGAGGGATTCTCTGCAGCAGTAAGGCTCCATGTTCAGTATTTGATCAAAATTAACATGCACGCCGATCTTTTCACGATGATTGCGTCCTGACCACCTAGAAAGTTAAGTCACATGAAAACTTATGCTTTTTAGAACAAACAGCTCTGAATGCTGTGTTCTGAAAACAAACAGCTAGCTTTGTTGTTGTCTTTGCGCACAAAATAAATGTGAATTTGCTATTTCCCCCCAGAAATCATCCCCCATAGAATGGCTTGAGTCAAAAAGACCTTAAAGCTCATCTAGTTCCAGTGGCCCCCCTGCCACAGGCAGGGATCCCAAACACCTAGTTCAAGGCCTTTTGGAGCATGTCTATAGTACCCACTATCTTCATCTTCTGAAAGATCCATCTTAAGATCTCACTGTAATTGTATTTCCACATACTAAATGCCCTTTTCAGTTTCCTTTCTATTCTGGACCAGTTCTGCGCCAATGCCTGGGCTATGAGTTCTCAGCGATGCAGCCTTGCCTTCCTTACTCTCAAGCAAATGAATCAATGTATTTGTTTATATGAAGGTTATGTGAGACTTCTAATTGAATACAATCTCAGCTTGTACACTAGTGAATGAATGTTCACTTTACTTGAGGATAACACAATCAATTTTTACCAACAGAGTTCACAGCGGGATTAGTAGAAAAGAAGGACTGAAAAGAAGGATAAAATAATTTTGGTATTAAAGTAGCAAGTAGTTGGAAAACAAAGAGACAGTTCTCTACTTATATTATAGCTTACTGATGTTTAAATTGAGAAAGGAAAATAAGTTTCTGTTACTATTCCTCAGTTTCTCACCATACCATTAACTGAGATTAAACTGATGTTGAGGAACATTGAAGAGGACAACGTGAGTCAATCTGCAATGCTGTTTGTTGTGGTTGTACTTACCTAAACCTCTTCAGGTGTAATCGGAGAACCTGAGGTAGTCGACACACCATAAGCTGCTTCTGAGCTTCTGTGAGTATAACTGGTTTAGAAGAAAACTTCCTGCGTTTTGCTGAGGCCAAACACACAGTTACATAACACAGATCTCGCTAATAGCCTTGTATTCATCCACCGTATTTGTGTGAATTTCAATAGCTACAGAATGCATCTCCTTAAAAAGGATACATATGAGATCCATTCTGCAAGGCTTACTTCATGATTTAAGTGTAAAATACTTGCAGTCACTTAGGTCATGCACTTCATTTTAAAAAGCTGGTAGGTTCTTCAGCTGGGAATAGCAGCATCCCCATGAGCGTATGATCAGACTTCATTTAAGAAAAGCATCACACTTTAAAACATTCTTTGAACTGTTCCCCTTCTAAGAAATAATAGCTGCCACAGTGACAAAACAGCAGGACATAAGGAGAAGAACCTTGCTTTTAATGCAACATATTTTTAAGACTCATAGTATTTTACTATGCTTTTGCTGTCAGTCTGTTTCATATTTTACACAGAGAACATATGTATGAGTACATACTGCCTTTACTCACTGTTGCACTGATCACACGCATATATCTTTCCTTCCAAAGCTTCAGTTTCTGTAAACTTGGCCAGCATTTCTGTCAGCGGACAGGGATACTGCGATGCCATCTCCTTGCCATTGCAGTGATACCTCTCGGGGAACTCCAGTGACAGGTCCCAGAAAGGTTCTATGGTGTTTGACTTATTGTCACAGGCAAGGCACGTAACCTGTAGAACAGTATTTCACAAATTGGTTACGCTCAAAAGTTTATGTTGCTAAAAGCATTCCATAACAACATAGCCCCAAATATACACGTATTATTTTCCTAAGCATAACCAGCGGAACCAAAACAGAAGGTGTAGTCATTTAAGAAGAGTAATGCCACAGCTCCTCTCTTTTCTCTGAAGCAGCATGTCCAATACTGCTACCACAAATGGCTAAGTGCTTCTATGTTTTACTGAGAAACAAAGTAAGCATCAAAATGACTTGTATGGCACTTTTCAAGAGAAAGCAGACAGTGGAACTGCTGGAGTCTTCTCTCTGAAAATAAATACTCCAGATCGCTCCTTCAAAGAAAACTCAACAAGGAAAAATAATGCATTTCTTCTTTCAGTAAGTGGATGCATCAACACACTGGGGAAGGGACAAGCACTAAGACAAGGTAAATAAAGTGTCAAGAAGAAAAGCAAATCAAACTCAAAAGTCCAGATAAGACAGCTGGAGGCAATTAGCCCAGGATAACATTCTATATTTAGGGAAGTAAGTTAAAAGCAGTAGCTCTTCTAAGGTTGAACAGCAAAATATTAGATCTTTGTTTGTAATACAGTCTTCTAAAGGCCAGGTCAAGCTACTAACAGAAGAGTGCCACAGCATTTCATTCTTCCTCCTAGTGATCTCCATCCTCCTAAGATCCATGTGGGTGAATCATTCTTCTGAGTAGCTGAACTTACACAGTAGTGAAACTCCATTTGGACCATAATTAGAATAGTTCATAAAGGCTATAAAGAAACATGAAGTTTATGTGAGACTAAAGATGCTCCCCTTTGTTCCATGCAACACTGTAAGTATGATACAATCTTAAATTTGAGTTTTTTTACTGGGAAGAACGTATTTATTTCTTGGATTAGAAGTTGCTGTTGACCACTAGCTCAAGCAGCTCAAACCTCAGTGCTCTAGCAAATACGCCTTCTGAAAAACTCCACATGAAGCTGGCTTTTAACTGAGCTCAGACAGCTGTGACAAAACTTCCATAACCATCCAATGCTCCCACGTGCCCCCCAGTAACTAAACTTTACCATGGAAAAGATTACTGGAACTCAAAATTTTCAAGTTAGACTTACTTTTGAGGTAACTCCTACCTACCAGCAGAGAATAACAGCTGGGTGTGATGAGAAAAAATATATATTTGTTTTGTAGTAAGTGGAATATGCAAGTTTTCAACCATAAGGCTAAATAATTGCCATGTAAGATCTCTGTAAGCGTACTTCCTTTTTAAGGGAACAGCACAAGTTGCTTGGAACAACTAATGTAAAGACACAGTAATAAAGGAATGGAGGTCCACAATGGATCCAAGCATCGTTGTCAAACAGGCAAGCCTTGGTGTTGCTGTCTGACATACATTCAGAGTAGCTCCCTTCAGTGAGATAATAAGCCATGCGAGAGTGAAAATGTACTGTTCCATTTGGGAGCCCTTTAATTTTCCTGTGAAAGTTTGCTGTTACTTAATTATTTACCCTGCTTTGTTACTTTTGGACGATTTACATAAAGGGAGATCTGTCCACTTATGGCAACTTCCTTCTGTGTGCTCTTTTGAGTAATTATTTAATGCATTTAGCAGCCACAACAGCTTATACCCAATTCATGCATTAGCTGCCTAACGCACGCGGATGTTTGAGTACAGGCACACGTGTGTAGCAGCAGTCAGGACAGCAGTTCATTGCTTTACATTCTAAGAAGAAAACGCCTCTGCCTTGTTCTTAGAAAACAAAACTTCTGATTTACACAGCAGAAAAGAGACTCTTTTGTTTTAATTTACGCTGACAGGAGCTTCGTTTTTAAGCGTGAACATCTGGCAACGTTTCAAAGCCACAAACTATTAGTAATTCTGAGCTGGAATCTAGACTTGGAGACCAAATGATCCGCTTGGCCACAGTTCAAGCTAACTCCAGCATAAACACAGGATGACTAATAGATTTCTGCTGTACAAATGGGTGATTTTGGTGGGCCAAAAGTTTACTGAATGGATGAGTTACTTCAGCGAGAATTTGCTGAACTTGAATGCGCACTGAAGATTAATGGGCTTAGGATGAAGTACACACACACGAACACAGAAGAGGTAATTTTAACAAGTCCTGAGGTTTTAAATCCAGCTTGCCATGTTAATAACCTAGCTCATTTTAAGATCCTCTTTCTCAACTAGTTAATAAATGCTATCCCAAAGGAAAACAAATGCGTAATTGGCTCAGCTTCCAACTTCTGTCCCTCAGAGAAAAAAGAACAGACCCATGTAGCGATGCACAGCTGCACCAAAGGCGAGTGGAGGAAACCTGTTAAAAGAATTATCAGGGCTATTGGCAAATTCACAGCAGCCAAGCACCCTGGCTATCTGAATAAATATACACCCAACCCTACCGCCATTGTGCAATAGCTGCTCCTGTGTGCGCCCACAGAGTGCTAAATGAGATGTAAATAGGGGCAGGAATAAATATCAAACCTATTTCCCTGTGCTAGGCTCGAGTTCCCCAGTTGGGTCAGTGAGAAGCAGGAGGATCTCTCCCTCAGCTAGAACCCATCTGTGCTGGGGCTCACCACACTGCTCCCATCTTTCCTAAGAGGGATCGCTCATGCTCCTCTGGTACCCACACAGCTCAGCCCTGATTTCTGTCTCTGCAACCCTTTCTTTTTGGTATGACCATGCACGACAGAAACAAGGGAGTGAATTTGGCTGAGCAATCTGATTAGTGATATGTGTATTTTACAGCTGTGTTTTTGAAAATCGAAGTTTAATTTCACCTCTCCCTCTTATGTTCTGCAGTTGCTATTTTAGGCAGTCTTAAAGTTGTCATTATAACAAATCTGCAGGAGAAGTTTACATTAGAGCTAAAAAAGTGAACTACTGTTTTCAAGCTAGCTGAAATCCCTACTTTGTGCTCTGCCTGGCCATGCTCTCATGCCTTGAAATACGAGTGCTATATACAATTGTTTGGTTAAAGCTCAGCATTCAATCGTGGGCCAAAGGCCAGACTGAAAGGAGCTGGGTCAGATTGCTTGACTTGAGCTAAGAACGGAGGCCGCTCAGACAAGCATCACTGAGCCCGCAATAATTTGATGGACAGCCACTGCCCCAGATGGCATTCAGCCTAAATGCAACCAAAGAAAATAGTTAACATATTGCTGCAGAAGAAGGCAGCTCCAGCATCAGCTCTGTTTTGCCTGTTCCCTACACTTGCATGGAAGAAAGATGACTGCTCCCATCCCTGTTCTAAGAACAGTAAGTTGGCCAGCCGTTTTTATGCTTTCACTACTATGAAAGTTTTCACTCTATAAGCAGCTATCTATTTAAAAATAGCAGTTGAATTTTTCCACAGTGAAGTAATCAAAGGGGATTTAATTTCTAGGATGCTGCTACAATTTGGCATTCCAACATAACAGCCCGTACTGTATATCTTCAGTTACAAACACAACTGGAATTTGTAGTGATGAGTGTTCACCATCACCAAAACGATCCCTATCTAACACAACAATGCAAGCAAACAGCAAGCCACGGTCTGTGATTCAATGGCCTCTTACAGATCAAGTGAAAATGCTCCCACCTGGGTGCAACTGGACAACCATTTTGTGGTTCAGGCGATGCAGACAAGCACAGCAGCTCTACATATAAGTATAAAAACCGGCACACTCTAGGTATCAGAACTCAGAAACCAGCATACAGGTTGCGGGTTGATGTAAGTTTAAACACTCCTGTCATCTACCTGGAATTCTCACAGCTTTTAGTAGTTTATACCCATACTTCATACCCAGCACAGCACAGCTGTCACCGCCGCATTCCTCCCCCCCCTCCCCCCCCCCCCCAACCACACATTTACACTCAGAGCACAGCACCCAAAGCTGAACGGCTTCAAACAACTCAAAGATTGCTCATTTCCCCTATTCTCAGCCAATCTGTCCCGAAGCACACCAGTTAAGCATGTAAATGGAGTAAGAAGTGCATAAAGAGGTGCCGCCTTTTAAAAGCTGAAACTTCATTTACATCTGTTAGAACCGAATCACTCCCCGGGTCTCCTGCATATTCATTTCTCTGAGCACTCAGCTGGGGGAGGCACGCTGCCCACATTCTGTCTCAGGCATTTCCTAGCGCTAGATGGGAGCTTGCCGCTCGACACACACCAGTTTCTGCTAACATCATTTCTGTAGACGTGTGGGGACACAATTTTCCAAACGCGGTGCTGAAAATACACACTTGCTTGGAAAGCAAAAATCTGCTATTACAAATCACGGATTTCTAAAAATATACCTGCCCACAGCTCCCTGCTTAACGCTGAGGGGAAAAAAAAAAACCAACAAGCAAGCCCTGAAATAAAGATAGTTTAGAAATTGTTGCATACCGTGCTAATTAGCTGGGACCATTCAAAAAGCTGAACCAGAAGAACCTCAGGGACAGCGGCTAACCTACTTGAAGTGTCCTCGAAGGGCCTGTGGGTCAGTTCACATCAGCTTACCGTTGGCACAAAACTTCCCAGTGCATTTTCCTTTGCTTTTCCCATTGAAGGATCAAGGATAGGAGAGAATGGGTCTCCCTGCTTCCACAAGAGTATAAGCACGGGATTGAAAATAACTAGGTTTTTAATGGGGATGTTGGCATCTCTTTGCTGTCCCAATGAGGTTGAGAGGGATGGGGCCGCTGCTTCAGCAGATCTGCCTCTGAAAGCATTTGCATATAAGGTTTATTTGTTTGCCCAAGAAATATTACAGCACAACACTCTTCAGGAAATCACTGGAGAGAGACTAGCACGTAAAAAAGAAAGGAGAGGATTTTCCAGCTGTGTTTTAAATACTCACAGTTTCCAAGGGAAAGTTTCACAATCAATACTGCAGAGTAAAAATCTCTAGCCCTCAGAGGATCTCAGAGTCAAAAAAGCTGATAAAAAAGCCAAGAGGCAATTTAACAGTCTAAACTCACGCTATTTTTGGAGTTACTTGTTACTTAGTTTTGTATTCCAAAAGCAAGTACGAGGTTTCAAGCAGTAGCTGGGAAAGACTTACTGTGAATCAGTTGACTGAGAACAGAACGAAACAAACCCATCTAAAAGGTGTTATTGTTTTGACAGCGCCTAAAGCTTTTTCTGGTTATCAAAAAGAAACCTGAGTAAGATTATTATACACTCTGTTCCCTTCTTATATTCTGAATAGTTACAGAGGTGAATCAGGCAGCTGTTTCTGAAGGCAAATTCCAGACAATGGTTTCCCTTCAACTTAAAACAGAATGGCTACGAGAGGGACAACGTTTTATTGCACACGTGAAAGTAATGCAAAACCAGAGTAAACATACAGCTTATCTGCATTGTAAGCGATCCTCTGTGTACTGTATCAAGAACAGTTCCTGAGGTTTAAAGGTCAAGTAGACTGGCTTTGCTGCACTTGAGTGTCTCATAGAATCAAATACCTTTGACTAATACTTTCAGTACTAATGGATAATAACTTTTTCGTGATGCTGAAATGGAAGGCAGCTGCTGCACAGCTTCTCATCTCTCCTTACTCACTGAACTAAGATGTGGTTTACAAAATACTCTCGATTAAAGACCCACCTAATTTTTTGAACAAACATAGCATGCTATGGCTCCAGCTACTTTCTAGAGGAAAGCTGTACAAGTGCTACAGCTTATAAACAGAAAACACTGAGCACTTAAGGAAAAAGACTACATTCCTTACTTCTAAAGAATTAACATCGTCAAAGACGTGGAAGTGCTGCATGTTCAAAATGCCAGTGAAAAGTAAATTGAAGAAAGGAGTGAAAGAACACAAGGGGCTTATTGGGAGGTCAGGTACTGGGCACTATCTGTGAAAACTGCCTCAGGAGCCAGGGAGAAATTACTGCAGCACACTTTTTCTTGTTCTGCTCATTCTAGGCACTTTGAAGTTCATCAGTGCTGAATTTTGCTCACAGATATTGGCCATCTGGAGAAAAAGAAATGTGTGTTGTGGTCATTGCATAGCTTGAATCTCTTTAGTTCCCTTTCAGGCTCACTCGATGACACTTGAGTGAATTCTCATTAGTCCCCTCCTTAGTTACAGGAACGTGGGAGGGTTTCTAGTCACAAGCCTTTTTGGATAAAGCTAAAAAACATGTGAAAGAAGCAATACTACTGAAAGTGTCTTCAGAACCTCAGCAAGTCTTCCAGAAAATGATTCCTATTAGAACGCAAAGCACACCTTGACAGCCTGCCTAAGCAATTACTTTGTTTTTCTATCAAATTTGCTGTTGGAGAGGAATGTGATTTTCAAACAGATCCAACAATATGATGCATTAGACACTTATATCAGTCCAACCCTTATATGACAGATAACCACCTCAAGGAAAAAGTAAGCATGCGCTAAACAGAAAGTAATGGATAATCTATTTTTATTAGCAGGTGTACCAGTTCCTAACAGTTAAACCCTAAAACGAACTAAAAGTCAATATATTCTGCAATACAACTCTAATTTTAAGAGTCCTGCTGGCTTATAAAGTTTACTGATCACAGCAGAAAACAATCCTACCTCAGCTAAAAAGTATTTAGCTTTACATACACAAATACTGAACAAGTACGCCAGTTGTCAAAGTAGAGGCAATACCCACAATTTTGTTAACTGTCCCAAACCTCTATTCGTTCACACAACGTATCCAACAAATGTTTCTGCACTATCTCAGCAGTGTGTGCATTTGTACCACAGACCACTTCCAGAAGACCTAGACTATCTCATCTCAGCCTCTGTTCCTCTGGTAGTGCAGTTAGTTTTATGATGCTCTCAACAGAAATCAGCATTTATTTGTTAATTCACAAATATTTGCATACACAAACAGCTGGGGTATGCATAATAGTAAGTGGGCACATTGATGTACTTAACAGGAAGCCAAAAAGAAAACAAGAACAATTAGGGGGAAAAAAAAGGCAGTTTGACAGAAAAAAAGGAAAACCACAATTGCCTTCACCCCACAAATTTGGTTCCTGCGTCTAAAGAGCTTTCTGTATCTTTCTGTTGTAATGGAAAGGAAGGATTAGTATCCTGGTGCACAGCTATAGCCAACTAGGTACTTTAATCACAGAATGGCCTGGGTCGAAAAGGACCACAATGATCACCTAGTTTCAACACCCCTGCTATGTGCAGGGTGTCAGCAACCACCAGACCAGGCTGCCCAGAGCCACATCCAGCCTGGGTTTTAACTTGTAAATTCTTTATTACTGCATCAGTTGATGTTCAGAAGCAAAGCCACATGCTTATCAGTAACTTCAAGAATGTGTTTTACAATACCAAATTTATAACTTTTATGTTCATCAGGTGACTCTTCTATTTTCGGGAGTAGCCAAATGACCTTACTTCTAAAACTGTCTGTACTATATCCTCCCCATCCCTCCTCAATAGTTAAACATGTATTAACCTTTGAAAGGTGCCAATCGTTGGCCAGTATAAATCTGTAACTACAAATCATTGCACATCTTAAAAAGATAACAAAATCATACCTGACTTAATAGCTGTCCGTGAAAAATGTTGTTCACCACATTCAAAACCTGTTTTATAAGTTTTCTTTGAGCAGCAGGGATGAGAGCTGGGTATCTGGTCCCCGTAGTCTCCAGTTCCTGCTGCACTTTATCCAAAAGTTCACAAAGAAATTCCTGAGCATCTTGTTGGGCATATCCTCTGAAGGCTGGAATTAGTCTCCAGACAGAATGAAGCATGGCAAAAGGAGACACCAGCGCCCATTTGCCAGACCACATCACTTGAAACAGAGTATGCAGCTCGTGACAAAGAGAAATATGCTTTGAACTGGGCTCCCTGGGCTGAATGAGTTCCATATTTCTACTTTTTGATGCTCCTCCACTTAATCCAGAGGATAAATTAGATCGTCTCACAGAAGATGATCCCCTTCCTTTCTCTTGGTTCTCATTCACTTGCAATGTTGAAGCAGTTATTGATGAGCGCCTGGATGAAGACCTGGTTTTACCACTGGCTGCTGTTGCCAGCAGTTCCTGAGTTTGGTTGAGATCAAGCTTTAAGAAGCATTCTCGAAAAATAAGTAAGTGACTTAATACCTGCAGGATAGAATTCATATAGCACGTGTTTCCCAGGTTCCTCAGTCCTGTTACCCCGGGAGTCACGGTGGGCCTTCGTTTAATTGGAGAGTCACCTATTTTTTTCAGTCTTACTTCATCTGAGGTATACGTTTCTTTCAACTCTGACACAGAGTCCATGTTCTGTGATGTCTTTTGCATGACAGATGTTTGTGAGGACATTCTCATCTGGTTTTGTAAACGGCAGCTCTTTCTCGGGGGCAACTTTTCCATCTCTTCCTTCAACTGGCGCTTTCGTTCTTGTCTCCTCTTTCTAGCTTTGTTCTTCCTTTCCTCCTCTTCTTCCAAACGCTTTTCTTCTTTCAAAATCTTTTTTCCGCTAGGTGTCAGCTGGAACCACGACCTGAATATTTTGCCCATGAATGCACGCCTTCTGTGCCACAATGCTGTGAACATGCGGTCCTGATTGCGAAGCAAGGCCTGGGCACCGTCGTGTGAAAGGTAAGAATCATCACTGGCACCCATAGAACGCAAAGTCCTCCCACTACGAGTAGTACACTCATACTTTTGACTCTTGATTGCACTTAATGTACTTCGCAACAGTTTTATATCACCAGTTGCATTATCATTAAGAACATAATCATCACAGAGATAACAGAAAACATACAGCTCATTTACTTCCAATGCCACCGGGTGACCATTCTCCTGAAAGTGCTTTAGTGCATGTTCTTCAATGTATCTCCCACACGCCACGTGTGAGCAGCTGAGGCATGCCCACACAGACTCGGTAGTATTGCAGTCCATGCAATGCCATTTCTGTGGATTCAGAATGGAGTGATCTTGGGCCAGTCGCAGGCGTCCTATGTGCTTACACTTATCCATTGTTAGAACTGAAACTGCAGAGATACACTAGCAAAATACATCGTCCAAACTATCTTCTGCCCGTGACATTTCCATCTGCAACTAAAAAGAAAACAACACAGAAGGTTCATAAATACCCAGCTGCTTCACTTTGATAGATGTCAATGTATCAAACTCCCATTTGAGGTCAAGATCATGATCTTCTTCCAACTCAGTCCCACCAAATGCATCATGGCACTCGGTTACACAGAGTCAAAATGAACATTACCATCTGCAGGCTGACCCCCAGACTAGTCTGATTGCTGCTGTTGAGATTCCCAGCACCTTCTGGCTCAAGAATGAACCATACTGGCCCAGGTTTTGTTTGTTTTTTTTCCCCACTCTGTCTCCAAAGAAGCAGCAATTTAATTGAAGCACACTGCCCAAGAGTTTGGATAGAACCATTTGAAATGTTCCTATAATTCTATCTCTAAGCACACAGGTGCAGGAGTGCAAGGTTCACTTAAATGTATTATGTTTACACAGTACACCTAGTGTAGACAAATGAGACTTTATACAACTCAAACCTTTAATTAAACCACACCTTTAATTAAATCACTGCAGCTCAGGCAAACCTTTTATCAATGCATCCTTCAACAATGTATTTTCAAATAAGTACATTTTAACAAGTGACCCTAACACCAATAGGGGGAAAAAAAAAAAAAGAAAAAAAAAAAAAGGAAGAAGATGATCTGGAAAAGACGACTTCTTTCTTCACTAGACAGAGATGCCATTAGATATCTAGCTCAACTCGCTAAAAACTTTGTTAAAAAAAGGCATTTTTCTAATTATTGTCTTAAAAAAGTCACTTAAAAACATGACTAATGTTGGCTTACATCCTTTTATAAGTTTATGTGGTATCATTTATTTGTTCAAACCTGCTGTATTTACTTTCTCCTGTAAGGTGCATTTACCTAAAACAAATAGGCAGGCTCTGACTAACAGGAATTAAAGAGACAGTGATTCATTCTTTCTTCGCCTTCATAAAGTCTAAAGAGAGATGGCAAAACCAACCCAGTTGAGAGAGATCGCCTAGAGACAAACGATGTGTCAGGAAGCAATTATGTCTGACCTGGAGCATTTGTGCCCACGATGTCACTGACTGGAAAGGCCAAATGAAAGCACACACAGCACCAATCTGAGCAAGCACAGTACCCACCAGATGAAAGTTACTTCACTTGGGCAGGACAAGTGCTTATGAAATATGCAGGTTATGCCAACCAAGAACTAAGCTTTGCCATTACAAACGTGTGCATAATGTGGACCTTGCCTGGGCTGTACATCAAGGTCCAGGACTCTGTGTTCTACACAGATGAGTAAGCCATCTGATTTAGATTGCTCTGGATAGAATCCAAAGGACCTGACATGCAGAAGAAATGATTAATTGAGTTAGAAAAGGTGTCTGCCTTGCAGCCTTGCACTTGATCAGGGGAATCCAAACATCTGATGACGTGACATTGAGGAAGGGAAGCAAGTATAGAAACAGCAGCTGAATAGGAAAGTAGCTTCATTTTTCACCTGGTAATTACACTAAAACTGTAGTTAAAAGATTTAACAACAGCAACATGACTTCGATCAGCTAATCATCCTGTGGCTAATGCCCATTAAGCTGTTTCAACACAGCTACCAAAAGCTGCAACAAATGCACACATAACTGGCACCCAGAGCTGCAGGAGTTGAGTTCCTCTTGCTGTCAAGCAGGAAAGGCTGAGCCAGCTGTAGCGAAACCAGGAAAAGTGCACACAGTTTTACACGTCTGTCATCCTTATTCAGTTTATCTGAGAGCTGCCTCCCACCCATACCAGCTGCACCAAAGGATTTTGGGTGCTGTGACCTCTGGGTACCCACGTGGTGAATCCCAGACTGAGCTCCAGCCCCGGTGCTCCAGAGGTCAGGATCCCCCAAGTACCACAGCCAGCAGATCACAAAAATAAGGGCTTTGCTGAATGCTTTCAGCTTGCTGGCGTCCACAGCATTCATTCCTTCTAAAAGGCAGTCTATTCACAGGCTGCTAATGAGATTCTTTTGCAAGTAATTGTCCATACTACATTTGTTTTTAATACTGTTTTTGTAAATAAGACCACTAATTTTACTCCGTGTCTTCCCTCGGTCTGACAACTTTTCCCCAACAAAGATGAGCTTCTCTAATAACGATGTACATAATACAGAGAACTCATGTACATCTCAGAGTTGTATGCGTGGGTCAAACCTTCTTAGGAGCATTGGAGAAACTCCTAAGTACCACATGCTGCAGCAATTAATTATGGTAGACAGAATTATAAGAGATGAGATTCAGCTCTGTGCTTTAGAGCTAAGCATAACAGACTCTCCTGCACAACATGCAAGTCCTTTCCAGCAGGCAAGAAAACCAAACTGCTTTCCTCTACGGCTGCTGGACACAGCAACACCATCAGTCACCGTGTACTGATTGTCTTACCTCTTAAGTCATGCTATAAACGCTGTGCCATATCTTTTCTCCTTATGATATTATATGTCCAAAAAGACTATTTTTCATTTGAAATGTAGCATCAAGAGTGATAGTACAGTGCTTACATGGGTGAACGTAAGCACAGCATGAGTTTAGGACACGAGTGCTAAAGTACTAATACTACATCAAATGGGAAAGTTTATAACCTTCAGATTAAAACCGAACAGATTAGAGCTGGCAAGACAAGTCAGGGAAATAAGACTGAAGTTGCAAATAATGTGCAAAACTCATTAGGAAAAAAAAAACAAACAAACAAAACTGGATGCTGATTGATACACCTGGTAGAAATCTGCAGCTGAAGTAAGAACAAGTAAGCTTTGCACTGCCAAAAATTCCTAAAGAAAGTTATTCAGCGCTCCTCGTGCTTTCTTCTCTCCCCGGGCTCAGTTCTCTGCACACACACAAAGAAACCGGGAATTAATTGCCCAGCGGTGCAGAGATCAGCCCCCCGTGCAGCAGGGACTGAGCGCTCCTGAAAGCGGCGAGCTGCCGGCCAACGGGCACGGCGTCTCCTCGCGCCCAGCTTCCACCAGCAACAAACACACACGGACCGCGATGTTTATTCTCAATGAGCTCTACCTGGACCTCACTGTTAGGCTCATCTCTTTCCCTTCCTCAGGTCTCCTACCTGCTGCACAGCTGAAAAATAGCGATCGCAAGTTTGGGTAACGCGCGTTGCTTGAAGCTAGATACACGGTTTCCTTAAGACAGATTGCTGCCGGTTTTTGTTTTCGTTTGGTTGCTGTTGTTTTTAAAGCCGACCCAAGCGAACTCGCAGCCCTCAGGCTAACACTGAGACCTAAAGATCTGCAAAGAAACGCTGCGAGCGATTTCCGAGCGGCAAGCGCGCAGCGCTGACACGAAACCCCCCAGCCTCCTTCCTTCGGAGCCGCACAGCCCCACGGCTCGCTTTTCATCGCTCGTGTTTTTCTCCCAGTCAAGGAACGCTCGTCCGGTAACGCTGCCCGTGAGGAGGCACAGGCAGCGAACGCTGCTATAAGGCTACGTTTAAAGTTTCCCCCCGCCAAGAACGGCGCGTTTCCCGCAGCTGAGAACAGGCCGACGGGTACCTCGGACCCGGGCACCACTTCGTACCCCGCGGCTGCACGCGGGACGCTTCAGGTTTAACGAACGTCTCCGAGCCCCGCCGGCCCGGACCGGCCGCCTCCCGCTGCCAGCCCCGACGGAGCCCAGCCGGTCCCGCGGCTCGCACCACCGCTCTCCGCCTCCCTCCCCGAGCCCCTCACTCCCCAGGCTGAGCGAGGGCCCCAGGACCCCGCTCCCTACCGACCCTCCGCCCGCCTCGCCCCACTCGCTACGCCTCCCCAGCTCTTCGCCCCTCGCCGGCCGCGGGGAAGCGACTCGTGCCGCCCCGCGTCGCCCACACGCACCCGTCACCCGCCGCTGCCGCCATCTTGCCCGCCCCGAGCCGCAGCCTCCTCGCCCCGGCCCCTCGGCGACGTCAGCGCCGCGCGGAGGCCACCCCCCCCTCCGCCACGCGGGGATCCCCGCCCCGGGCCCCGCCGCCCCGAAAGCTTCAGCCCTCTCCCTCCGCCCCCTCACGGCCCCGGTGCCTGCGGCGGGACGGCGGGGCTGAGCTTCGCGACGGGAGCAGTCGCAGAGGCCGCCCGCACAGACAGAACGACACGGTTCGCTGTGTTGCTCCATCGCTCTGCTTTTTTTCCTCGCGCGTGCTCAAGCAGCTTTATTGGTCAGCGTGCCTCCACGCAGCGTGCTGCCTCCGGGAGCGCTGCTCTCCCCTGTGCTCGCGAGCCCCCGCGCTCAGAGTGCCTTCCCCAAGTGTGTCGGACCTCACGCTTCTGTTTCTGTCCTCATGTCGTCACAGCCTGCTCTCCCCGCTCCCCAAGCGTCAGACGGGCCCTCGGTCCCGAGCTGGGAATGGCACTCGTTGTGCGGGGATGTGTGGCCCCGGCACAGGGCCGTGGGGTGCTCAGCATGGCCACCAACTTCTTCCGGCCCCTTTCATCGGCCATTCACACCATAATAACGATCCTCAAAAATGCATTTTCATTCATGCCGGTCGCTATTTGGCAGCCCATCAGGTCCTCAGCGCAGTGCTGCCCCTTTCTCCTACAGCAGACAGCACCTATCCTCCCAAACCCCGGTGTAGTGTGATAACAGAGATTTGCTATGTCTCTGTTATCTCTACGGTATCTGATTTTACACAAAAGAGATAAAGTTCCTCTTTTCCTCTCTCTTTTTGTTAACCAGACAGCATTTCAGCTGGTTTTCACTCAGCACAGTTCATAGCCTTCCTGATACAGGGCCGTCTTCAGCCTCTCCCTGCATGTTGGCTAATCTGCCGCAAAGTATTGATTTGGGATTGGGATTTGGCTCCAGCCAACAGGTAAAGCAGCAGATTGCTGTGCTGCTCCTGATTACATTTGCTGACCTTTCTTTCTTCTTTCTTTCTTTTTTCCCAGGCTTACGCACAGCCATGCACCTATCTCTCTAAGTAATGGCCACGTTAAATCATTCAGGGCTGGGAAGAGAATTCTTGGGCCTGAGGGACATACACAAAGCCCAGCTCCTTCTCACCACCCAGACATTATAGCGGGAATGCGGGAATGTGTGTGATTTATTGAGACAGCCAGAAATTGATTTCCCCGAAGTAATTTAATTTGAAATTCATTGGGTATTTATGAAAATGGATGGCAGATATATAATGCATTGTCAAGAAGCAAGCAAGTGTAGTAAATCCTTAAGAGTAATGTGATCTCTTATCTTCCTATCACATACAAAAACATTCTCTGGAGGGGAGAGCGCCGCCTCTGACTCAGTGTTGAAACCTTTCTAATGCAGCAAAGACTATTTTTAAATGCTCCCTAATGTACATAACTATATACAATATGTATGTATTGTGTGCACTTACCAAAGCATATTTATTCAGTCCATTGGACAGACAAGACACCATAAGCTGTTGTTCTGAATGAGGCATTTGAACTTCTGTACATTTCTGAAATCTTAAATGAAATTAAAAGTGAGCTTAAAATAAATACAGAGCGACATCTGATCTCTTTGAAGCAAACACCAATACTGTTTTGCACAACTCAGAGAGGCTCTGACTGGCACTGCTTGCTCTGGGACTGCTCTGAGTTTGAGTAGTTCCTGCATTATACTCCTCCTGGGGAGCAGTCAGCTGCTCTGAGCTGTGAGGCAATGGGTAATGAACACTGGTCATCAGAAAACTTGTTCTTTTGCTTTTGTGCTGGTACAGATGTGTCCTGTGCAGACATCAGCAGATGGTATGGATTTAATTGCACATCTGAGGCACAGAAAATAGATGGGATGAGGGAGGGATAATAAATCACAATATTTCATAGACCAATACAAACAGCTTGATGGCTTCCAGTTCAGCCCTAGATGATAAATAGAAACCTATCCTTCTGAAACACTTTAGAATGGTACATTCAGAGGGGAATCTTGGAAAGCTCATCTACAAGCTCATACAGGTATGCATTAATATTTACATTGCTTAGGAATACTTTAGGCAACATCTGCAATAGGCATTAGTTGTGTTGTGTGTAAAAGGACTGTTTACATGGGTGGATAGTGATAGGACAAGGGGGAATGGTCTTAAATTGAGACGGGAGGTTTAGGTTAGATATTAGGAGGAAGTTTTTCACACAGAGGGTGGTGACACACTGGAACAGGTTGCCCAAGGAGGCTGTGGATGCCCCATCCCTGGAGGCATTCAAGGCCAGGCTGGATGTGGCTGTGGGCAGCCTGGTCTGCTGGTTGGTGACCCTGCACAGAGCAGGGGGGTTTGAAACTAGATGGTCATTGTGGTCCTTTTCAACCCAGGCCATTCTATGGTTCTATGACTGTTCCTCAGTATGACTGAAATGCTTTGATTTGTGAATAAACAGATTTTGGGAATGGCGTGGAATTCTGTATTTGTGAGACCCTGAAGATAACACCTGATTTTCTTCAGTACCTGTGGAATTTGGACTGTGATTTGGTTTTGAAATGAATGAAGTGGTTATTTAATTCCCATTAGAGTCAGCGAGGGCTCAAACCAGCTACATCTGCCGCACTTTTAGTGTGTGAAGCCTTCAGACAGGGCTGGCTGGATTGGTACAGGGCTGAGGGCTTGTGATGCCCTCCTGGTGTGGCAGCTGGGGATGGGGCAGGGAGCCCAATGGCCTCTCAGGTGGCACCAGCTGCCAAGACAACACACTGAGCACTGGACGTTCCCTTAGGCCAGCTCCAAGCACTTCTTCACACATTTCCAGGCAAATGAAGACAGACTCATCCTTGTGCCTAAAGTGAATTAATATTAAGGAATTCGTTTGTCTGAGGCCGAGTCAATAAAAAATGTTAAATGAACCAAATTGCCTGATAAAATTGTTTTGTTGTTTAGTTATAAAATCTCATTTTTAAATAGTTTGAAATAAAAGTGAAAAATCAGCCAATAATTGTTCAAGCAGGTGCTATAGTTGTTCACTCAAATGTCTGAGGCTCTTAGAAGCTCCTTCCTTATCAGGCACTTGGTTGTCCTTGTGTAGGCGCTCAGCTTCTGAGTCTCAGCTGCACTGTAAATCCTGTTGCTCGGAGATGCTTGCAGAGGTCTTCTTCCTGTTGCTCTTTCATATGAAGCAGTTAAACACATTCAGGAATTCTTGAGAGACATAATTTAGCAGGACAAAACTGGCGTCAGTCAAATCTTGCAACTGCACTTTCTAAGGACACCTGTACAGTGGAAAATACCTTTTGTTTTCAAGCTCAGGACTAGTCTCCCACGACTCTGAACCCAGATCATCCTTCCTTGACGATATTTCCTTGATCTGCTCTCCTGGGATCTGCCCCTTCACATGGGAGCGTGAGACACGATGGACATTTTCTTATATTTCCATGGGGCCTGCCTTTAGTCTAGATGTTAGCAAATTTCTGCATGATGTTGGAGCTAACAAAGAAAAGGAATGTCCGAGGGTGGGTTTGCACTCCTGTTCAGTGAAGAGAAGGACAGAGAAATGCCCTCTCTGCACCTCCGTGTTCTGCACCAGGCTGCCCGGAGGCCTGGCTCACGGTCTGTGTTTCCACCAAGCCCTTGCTGCGAGCCTGGGGAGCCACCGCCTGTCCCTGCCGTGCACAAAGCGCTCCCAGTGCGTGACCCCGCTCCTTGGCCAGGCGCTGAGACCTTTTCTTCTGCTCTCAGGGCTTGTTCTGCATGACAGTGCTTGTGTCTTAACACGGCTTTTGTGCAGCAAGCTCAGCCCCGGGATTTGCTGCGGATCTCCCACCGTGCTCCATGGATGTGGGACCCCACTTTGCTGGAACCGCTGGGAAAAGCAGAGTGCCGGAGTGACAAAGGGCAGCTGTGTGGCACAGCGCCCGCACCCCCGTACTTGTGTCGGGTGAGGGCTCGGCCGCCTTCCCGCAGCACCTTGCAGCGAGGTGTCTGTCCTTCCCAACGCAAAGCGCCGCATGGAACCACATCCACGGGTGGGGCTGGGGTTAACGAAATGACTTCGGGTCACAGAGTTTGCTTCAGCTTCAGCCGAGCTGAATATCCAGCTTCATACCAGCGCTAAGTGCACGCACCCTGTGGGGGCTGTGTGTGCCTGCAGACCCGAATCTGCACATAGTCACATTGACAAATCATCCATTTCAGACCGGGCTTGATCTGCCACAAACACAACCTGTAATTCCATTAACGAGGTATCCCATTTGATTTGCTACTCCTATTTTTTTTCTCTGCACATTCGGTAACACTTTATTCCCCTTTCTTCTGTTCGGTGCCTGTCTTCTTTACGTGAATTTTGGCCGTACTCTTTAATAGGCTGATGAATTTCCGTAAGCTTGTAAAATACTCTGCTTGCTCCTTAGCGAGCATCTCACGCTTTGCTCGGTACCGCCGTTGAGAATCAGGTCCTTAAAGTTCATCTGTACATGGAAACAACAAATCGGGATTTGGAGAAATTCTTGCTGCCGCCACACAATGACGGTGTCTCCGCCTTCAGATGTAAATGTCTGCGCAAAAGCTGCTTTTAAATTAAACTGTGGCGCAGTTCGGTGAAGTTTAGCCAAAGAATGTATTTGAATGGAAACGCTTAAACGATACGTTAGGATTTGGTTACAGACTTTGCATTTGTTTTCTGAACCAAATGTAAAACAATTGTGCGGCGGCCCACTGGAGACAAGATTGTCTGTGTTAACGATCAGTGCTCAAGCGTTTTAGATTTCAATCTTAAATTAGCAATTTAAAGACAACAAAGAATGATTTTCATGCTTGTCAGTTCTGATTAATGTAACATTAACCCCAAGAGAACGCTACATCGCTCCACCACTTTAATTCAAGTTGCAAGGAAGCAGCCCTGGGAAACGAGGAGAGGATTTGGGTTGTTTTTTGTTTTGTTTTTAACTCGAATCGTAAATGTACCGTTGCCTATTGCTGCTGTCTCTTTCTTACTGCGGGCTCGTGGCTGTTATTTTCTGTCGTTTTCCAAGCTTTGTGACAACGAGAGGTTTCCTAAATTGCACCGTAAGGACGTAACGCCATTTCAGCGCTTCCTCCGGATAGCAGCGCTGATTTTGCCATTCCTGTGTTGGTGCCGCGGAGCCACTGCTCACACCATCGATCTGATCTCTGGAGAGCAAAACTGCTCAGAGAATGCACAGGAAATTTATATGCTTCTCCCCTGCTGAGTAAATAACAGAGAGATGAAACAAAACCAAAACGTGAAAGCAGCACATAAAATAATGGCAGTATCGCTGTAAAAATGGTTGCTTTTTGATTTGACTATAAAAGTAAATTTTGCTGTAGTTTTCCCTACTGTAGAACAGGGGGTTGTGTGTTTCTGTTCAGTATCCCCAGTGTGGGGAGGTAAGAGAAGCGTGTAAGGGGATGGCTGTCAGAAGGGGAGAACAGTAGAGCGTTGCCATGTGGTGTGGCTCAGTGTGTGAATGGGGGCCTGCAGCTCCCCTGTCCCTCACAGAGCAGCATCAGGCACAGTCCACAGCGAGGCCTGGTGTCGGCATGGATGCTGTCCCCCATAAGGAACATAATACATACAGAATCATAGAATGGCCTGAGTTGAAAAGGACCACAATGATCATCTGGTTTCAAAGCCCTGCTGAGTGCTGCTAGACCACCAGACCAGGCCTCCCAGAGCCACATCCAGCCTGGCCTTGAATGCCTCCAGGGATGGGGATCCACAGCCTCCTTGGGCAACCTGTTCCAGTGTGTCACCACCCTCTGTGTGAAAAACTTCCTCCTAATATCTAACCTAAACCTCTCCTGTCTCAATTTAAGACCATTCCCCCTTGCCCTATCACTATCCATCATCATAAACAGCCGTTCCCCCTCCTGTTTGTACTCTCCCTTCAAGGACTGCAAGTCCACAATGAGGTCTCCCTGGAGCCTTCTCTTCTCCAAGCTAAACAAGCCCACTTCCCTCAACCTTTCCTCACAGGAGAGGTGCTCCAGCCCTCTGATCATCATAGAGGCCCTCCTCTGGACCCACTCCAAGAGCTCCATGTCTTTCTTGTACTGGGGGCCCCAGGCCTGGACACAGTGCTGCAGATGGGGCCTCACAAGAGCTGAGTAGAGGGGGACAATCACCTCCCTCTCCCTGCTGCCCACCCCTTTTTTAATGCAGCCCAGAACACAGTTGGCCTTCTGGGCTGCAAGCGCACACTGCTGGCTCATGTCCAGCTTCTCGTCCACCAGGACCCCCAAGTCCTTCTCTGTAGGGCTGCTCTCAAGGAGATCTTCCCCCAGTTTGTATAAATACCTGGGATTGCCCCGACCCAAGTGCAGCACCCTGCTCTTGGCCTTACTGAACCTCTGGGATGTGGTGCTGTGATTGCAGTGTGTTCACTCAGCCCTCGTGCTCCTTGTTCTCTTCGTGCATGTCTAAATGAGGACTCTGAGGCTGTGTGAGATGGAAAAAGCAAAACAAAACACAGCGAACCTTGGAAAATTTTAGCTCTCCAAATCACAGCTATTAGATGAACACTTCTGTATACAAACTTATCAGGACTTCCAAATAGTCCAAATATATTCTCTGATGGTTGCAATAGCCCTCACCCAACAACCCCTCTGAGGAAAAAAGCGAAGACCTTAAACCTTCAGCAGAGACACAGAAAAAACTGCTTTCTTCTATCCCAGCTGTTTATATCTATTTGTGTGCTTCCAGGGGTTTAGGCCACATTTTGTTTTGCTTCCCTCCTGTTGCTGCCTAAACACTGACATAAGAACTACCAGCTGCCTCACATGAGACCGTCGTGCTGGGATAAAGGCACAGAAAGACCTCCTGCACAGTGTGAGCTTTCTGTGCTTGCTGAATTTCCACTGAATCCAGGGGGAATTGGAGGATTTGCAAGAAACATAGAGCTGCTCTTGAAGCATGGTTTATGCTTCACATATATATTTTTCCATTGTATGTGTGTATTTGGAAGCATTCACGTATTTACAGAAGATGGGTACATGCTCAGACACACATATATATGCGTACACATGGTGCCTCATCAATGCAACGTGACTTTCCACTTATATCAGAGGAGTGGTGAAGAGGCCCAGATGCTGGCAGTACACAAGCAGGCAGCTGAGCACCCACCCCAGCCATGTGCCAGCAGTGGGTGGCTGACAGCAGATCCTGGATGAGGGCTGCCCAAGGCAGGGTGCAGCTTTGCCTTTGTGCATGCCTCCCAGCCCAGAGGTGCACCGTGTCCCTCCTTTGAGATCCTACTAACTCTGTGATGCTGATGTATCAGCCAACTTCTGGACTGCACATGAGGAAGCAGTCACACAGTCCCTTTCTCACAAGCTGTGATGGGATGATGGCAGCATCCTGCTCCCTCAAACGTGCTGCAAGTCCATAGTGAGAGGAAGTTCCTACAGTGAAGAGGCTGCCTTTTAAATGGATGACATAGGAACAAGGGATAGGAGAGGAAGTACGTGGTATTGATTTATGGTAGCTGTCATGCTCCTTGGGCTGCTTCACCTGCATGAGGCCAAGCAGCAGCAAGCTCTTCTGGGTGACAGCTGGCTTTCCAGAACTTGAGGTACCTCTCAGAAAGCCCTCATGCGGGGAAAAGAAAAAAATTAGGAACATCTGGATCCATGCTGGAACACTACTTAGGTTTTCTCCTCACGGGGAGTTCCCCCCTCCTCAAGCAGTTATGGAAGTAAGGCTGGAAGGCCTGTGTCACACATCGGAGGAGCTGGCCCCACTGCGGTCCAGTCCCTGAGTCTCTGCCTGCTGGGCTGAGGCAGAGCTGTGCACCCTATGTGCCAGCAAGAGGGGAAGAAGGAAATGAGGACAGTAATACTGCAAGACAGAGTACTGCTTCCAGGTCTGAGGCCCCCAATGTAAGAAAGACAGGGAGCTGTTAGAGAGGGTGCAGAGGAGGGCCACAAAGATGATCACAAGGCTGGAGCACCTCCCCTATGAAAACAGGCTGAGGGAGCTGGGCTTGTTCAGCCTGGAGAAAAGAAGGCTACAGGGTGACCTCACTGCAGCCTTTCGGTACCCAAAGGGAGCTTACGAACAGGAGGCGAGTCAACTCTTCAGAACGGTAGATAATGGCAGGACAAGGGGAAATGGTTTTGTGGAAGGAGGAAAGATTTGGATATCAGGGGGAAGTTCTTTACTGTGAGAATGGTGAGGTGCTGGAACAGGCTGCACAGAGAGGTTATGGAAGCCCTGTCCCTGGAGGTGTTCAAGGTGGGGTTGGACGGGGCCCTGGGCAGCCTGGTCTAGTATTAGACAATGAGGTTGGTGGCTCTGCATGCATCAGGGGCGTTGGAGCTTGATGATCCTTGAGGTCCCTTCCAACCCAAGGCATTCTGTGATTCTATTATGATGTTCTGGATTTGCCCAGGCGTGGAAGAAAATTTGGCTTTCTGGCCTAACCCAGGCTTTTGACCATTTCTGATTACACAGTAATGACATTTAGCTCAGTTTGCTCTGCAATCACTCAGTGCTGCTGCTGCAAGGGTTCATGAAAGCTGCAGTTTCAAAACAGATGTGATAGTGGTTTATGTGGGATGGTGTAATTGCCGTGGCTCTGCTGCCAAGCTATGCAGGAAGCAGGGCTCGTGACAGGCTTTGTGCTGTTTGTAGGCAGCACACAGCGAGATTCAGAAGGTCACTTTAAGAAGTACTAATTGGAAGCATAGTTCTGGAAATGCTTAAACCTAATACGGCTACAACTGCCTCCTTGCTGTACTACAACTTCAGCAATTCAAGGAAACACACTTCTTGTTTGTTTATTAAAGTTCTCAGCAACAATTTAGGTAGAGGGAGGTTCACTGCTTATCTCCTTTCTCTCATCATTCACTTGTTTTCATACTCCACAAAAAGGGTGCGAAAGTAATGCAATAAAATGGAATTGTGAAACCACTGACGGTGGTAAAGTGGTATGTGGAGCAGAATTGAGGAGAAATGGTAACAAAGGTCTTCAACAGGCAGAGAAGTTTGTTGTATAGCAGGTGATAATCACTAGACTTTGCTAGCTTTTGGAGGAATACAGAACAAAATATGCATAATTTTCAGCACAGATCATGTAGGTTACATATAGGGAAAAACATGGACTTACTGCCATTGTTTTATTTATTTTTTTAATAAATGAGATGAATTTGTGTCAGAGCAGATTTAATAGGGGCTTAGCTCTGCCTAAAAATTCGGATTTCTTGGGGTCACATTTTGTCCTGCTGTTCTCCAACTCATTGCTGGAGCCCTGGGAATTAAGAACTGGGATTCTGCTCACACTTCCACTAGTAGCTTGTCTGACACCAAAGAGACCCTAGGGCCCTTGACTGCTCTATCTTCTCTGTGACCTGACTCATGAAAGCCAGTGTTGTGAACCTGATGGTGAGGTACGGGACAAGAACAAGACATCTTTGCTCTTATTTTACATTGCAGAGCCTTAATCTCAGAATCATAGAATCATAGAATGGTTTGGTTTGCAAGGGACCCATAAAATCATCCAGTTCCAACCTCCCTGCTATAGGCAGGGACACCTCCCACTAGACCAGGTTGCTCAAAGCCCTATCCAGACTGATCTTGAATGCCTCCAGGGTGGGAACATCCACAGCTTCTCTAAACAACCTGTTCCTGTGTCTCATTAACCTCATATTAAAGAATTTCTTCCTAATGTCTGATCTAAATCTACTCTCTTCCAGTTTAAAGCCATTTCCCCTCGTCCTGTTGCCACATGCCCTCATAAAAAGTCCCCCCCCAGCTTTCTGTAGGCCCCTTTCAAATACTGGAAGGCTGCTATAAAGTCCATCTGGAGCCTTCTTTTCACCAGGCTGAAGACTCGCAGCTCTCTCAGCCTGTCCCTGGAGGGGAAGTGCTTCCGCCCTCCGATCATCTTTGTGGCCCTTCTCTGGACTTGATCCAACAGCTCAATGTCCTCCTAGTATCGCGGTCCCCAGAACTGGACGCATTACTCCAAGTTGGGTCTCATGAGAGCAGAGTAGAGGGGCAGAATCACCTCCCTTGACCTGCTGGTCATGCTTCTCTCAATGCAACCTAGGAAATGGTTGGCCTTCTGGGCTGCAAGCACGTGTTGCCAGCTCATGCTGAGTCTTTCATCAACTGACATCCCCAAGTCCTTCTCCTCAGGGCTGCTCTCAAGCCATTCTCTGCCTAACCTGTATCTGTGCTTGGGATTTCCCCAACCCATGTGTAGGACCTAGCACTTGGTCTTGTTGAACTCCATGAGATTGGCATAGGCCCATCTTGAGCCTGTCCAGGTCCCTCTGGATGACATCCCTTCCCTCTAGCATGTCAGCTGCACCACTCAGCTTGGTGTCATCTGCAAACTTGCTGAAGGCGCACTCAATCCCACTGTCCATGTTGCCTACAAAGATGTTATATAGCACCAGTCTCAGAAATGATTCCTGAGGAATGCCATTCATCACAGGTCTCCACTTGGACACTGAGCCATTGACTGCAACCCTTTGAGTGTGACCATCCAGCCAATAATGCAACCGTCCAGCCAATCCTTATGAAAAGGGCAGTGTTTCAAATATCACAAAATCCTGTTTTCTTAGGATTTAAGCAAAGAAGAGAGACAACTCCTACACTACATGTGCTTTTGTATCACCTGTTCCTTCCATACCATTGCTGTCTGCTCATCAATGTGCACGGGAGGTCTTCACAGAAGTCAGCTTTAACCTGGGTCACCAGCAGAACTGCCAGAAAGTGAGCATTAGGTTACTGAATCACTGCCTGTTCTTCAGTCTCACAGGCAGGATACACACTGCTAACACAGAGCAGGATTCTGTCATTGTGACCACCAGGCCTCCCAGTCATGGGCAGTGTAACTGTAGGATGAAAGGCTAGGTTTTCTGAGACTCTCAAGCTGAAGGAAAAATAAGGAAAAAAAAACAGCACAGGCAGCAAAGTAGGAAGACAGATGGAGAAAATAACACTGTTCTTGCAACACAGCTAGGCCCATAGAGAAAACATACATAATTCCTTGGGCATGTCAGCAGTAAATTCGCAAAAGCAGCAGTAGGAAGGAACTTGTTTGTGGTGCTCACCATGGCGATGCCACAGGCATTTCCTGCTCTAATTACAGATGCTGTGGTATCCTGGCACGAGCTGGGGCATCACACAGGCTTTGCTGCTCTGCTCCCACACGGTGAGCTGCAGTGTATGGCCCTTAAATGGCGTGGTAACCGGTGATAAGTGCTGGGGCTTTCCAGCGGGGACCACTGTAGGGGTTTTGTGGTGGGAGGTTGGCAACCATAGTGAAGAGCTTTAAAATGAAGTCATTTAAAGTGAAAGGTGAAACAGCAGGAGCCTGTGGGCATTTGCAAAGACATCCAGGCTGTTGTATGGGAAACAAAAGAGTCACTGTGGCTGCAAATGCATCCGCTTTTTTAGACGGTATCCTCAGTTAACAGCACTATTTTTACATTTTAAAATACTTGTGATTATTCCCTTTTTTTTTCCATGCAATTTTCTTAAACACCAACCAGCATTCTTCACGAATTCCTGACCTCGACTTTTTTTGCTGGTACAAACTGACCCCTACGGGCCCAAAGCTGCAGCTCAGCTCCTTCTCCCTGGTGCACGGCATTGGGCAAGGTGTGTACAGGCTCCTTCCATGCAGGTCAGAGATTTTAACTTTTCGCGGGGAAACAGTGCTATCTTTCTGCTGTACTCTTCATTTGAAGCTCTTAAAGAACCTGAGAAATGTTAATGCCTCATGCTTCTTGGGTGTTGGCATGGAGGAAATGGTTGGGCATCCCTAGGCATGGCTGGGTGAGGCCAGGCATGGATCCGACTCCTCAGTCTTGCTGCAAGAAGCAGTTGCACTGCACTGAGTTGGCCTGCCCTGAATTTAGGAAAAACAGAATCACGTAATCATTGAGGTTGGAAAAGACCTCTAAGATTATCTAGTCCAGCCATCAACCCATCTCCACCATGCCCACTAGCCGTGTCCCTCAGTGCCAGATTCACACAGTTCTGGAACACCTCCAGGGATGGTGACCCCACCACTTTCCTGGGCAACCTGTGCCACTGCAGCACCACACTTACAGAGGAGAAATTTTTCCTCATATCCAACCTGACTAATGTGTGGAGCTCTGCTGCTTGCCCAGTGTTCCGTTTATGATTGGGATAGGTTTGGAATGGCTCATATTTTGAATGATTTAAAAGTGTTGGTTTGACTATCTTTACCAGAATGCCTTTTTCTGGAAGGGGTAAGCAGGTGTGAGGTTCTGCCTGGCATCACCCAGTGCTGCTAGTTGCTCTGCCCAGGGGAAAGGAGAGATTCACCACATGCCACTGGGGTAGAGAGAAGTAACTGGAAAAAGCCACGGCTCTGATCTTGCACCTCTGCCAGTGTGACTGCAGGAGCCCCAGGGCAGTGTCAGAGCTCTAAGAGGCTCCCAGAGGAGCATCCTGTTCAAATCACTGATATTTTGTGGGGTTGGGGCCTGGTCTGTGTGGCCTGGAGCTGACAGCCTGTAAAAGTAAAGGCTGAAATGTTTCATTCCCCACACAAGTGGAGCATAGCCCATAAAAACCCCTGTGCTCATTCAATCCATCGTCCAAGATGAATAAAAGCAGTAAGGGTAGCGATTACCATCTCACCACGTGCACAGGAAAGCAGTGAGGAATAGGAATGGCTGACCCGGTGGTCTCACAGGCCGCACGATAGCCGTGCCCATGTTCAGGGCTGGGAAAGCAGTGAGGGCGTAGATAAATGCCAGGGGAGGCCATTCCCACAGCAGGGGCACCTCCTTCTGACAAAGCACTGCCACTTTATTTATTTTGCTTCCTGAACAGTTTAATACCTGGAATTTTGTCCTCCTGGCAGCTCAGTGGTTTCTTGTTTATATTCATTTAATTTCAAAGGAAGATGTTCTGCTGACATTTATAAAATACGCACTGTTTCTCGTGCTGTATCCTTAGAAAAGTTTTAAAGTTGCTTCTTGGGTGTAATAAGCACTGTCCTTCCTCGCTTCATGCAGGACTGAAATCCATAAACCAGATGCTACTCCCGGTTTAGAAATCAGAAGCCTAGGGAATTGCTTTTCCAGATTGAGTGCCTAAATAAAGAACCGTGTCAAAGCTCCATAACTCAAGCAAGGTAACATGCACTGAGTGCTGGGAGCCAAATGGCACCGAAAAATGTTGAGGAGTCAAGTACAAATTCACCCTTTCCACCTATCTCACTATCTATATATCATCTCTGAGAGGAAATAATTCATTCCAGAGGGCTGTACTGACACTGCTGCTACAGGAGTTACTGAACTACTTTGGATAGGCGGTTGCTGTTTGGGAGGATGTAAATATATCTGTGGATTAAATAATCTCTGGCTGTGATGTGCTGGAAATGAAAGACAAGGTTTCTCTAGGTCAATGGTTGCTGCCCTTCAGGATGCTTGCTCTGCCTGGGTGCTTGAGGTTTTTTTTGTATATGCTGCACACAGAGTCCTTGGCCTCTTGCTTGGTCACCTACAGAAGAGCCAGGGCACTGTCCTAAAAGAAACAAGTGGTGATGTGATCTGGCATTACTTTGGGCAGAGGCTTTCTGGCTTCTTTACGAAGTAAGCCCAGTATCAGAGAAAGAACTGTGTTTTTCTGGGGAAGTTCTGAGCCAGATCTTCTTGCCAAAATGTCACTTGGGCCATCACTTACTTACGGTCACGCGTATGGACAATTTTCTTCTTTTTGATGTGTTTATATACACAAGGGCATTTAGCCATGGCTGCTTACCTGTGAGAAACAGCTGGCTGCACCACATGGTGCTCCCACTGTTCTTTAGTGAGAGGGCTCAGAAAAGCTGGGAGAGGCTGCAAGGCCTTATTCCTGATGGGAATACTTCAATGCCAAGAAGAGAAAGACATGAGATGACAGGAGTGCCATCACCGCAAAGCTCCATGTGTTCTGGCACACGGCAGTGCAGACTGTGAAGGCTTAGGTGATGGCAAAAGCATGGTGTTCAGTCTTTTCCCTACCACTTATGGTTCAGAATGCATTTGAAGTAAGGAATTGCTCTTTATTTTTAAAGTATTTGCACAGTGAACGGACATCAGGCATCTGCAGATCAATTCCTTCCCCTAGTGCTAAAATGGTGAAAAACTTTGAACGCTGCCCTTCTCCCTCACATTCCCACACCTGCCCCAGTGTTTGGACATGGCAGGAGCATTAGGGAGAGGACTTGCATGGAGCACAGGCAGACAAGGCAAACCCAGCTTCTGCCATTTCTTTGTTCAGCAGTTTTCAAGACAAGAGTTTTCAGTAATGTTAAGGCAAGAGTTTTCAGTAACAGAGCTTGCAAAACTTTGGACCTAAGCAAACCTACGGTTTAACATTCTGCCATAAGAGGGCAGTCTGAGATAACCACACAAATAAGTGCTCTTGCTCAGGAAATTTTTTTCCTTATTAAAAAAAAAAAAAAAAAAAAAAAAGATAGAAACAAATGATTTGCCTCAAAATAAAACCTCACATTTAATTTGAGAAGGATTTTGTTTTCAGTTCGTTTACATAAAATGAGTGCATCAGAAGAGCATTTACAGTAAGTACACTAAGCTTCTGCTTTCTGAGAAGAGCCATAGCCCAAGTCCGTAACTCAGGAGTCAGAGGGGTTGACATTCAGCTTCGAACAGCTGTGTTCACATACTGGGAACACGGGGCTGGTATTTTCAGAGGAAAAACTCTGTGGTCTACTGTGGCATCTTCAGAGGACCATTTGTGAGGCTCTCTCAGGCCTTGCTCCCTGAGCAGGAGGCTGGGTACAGAGAAAAGTGGGCTGGCAACCACCAGCCTGCTAATTCCTGCTGAGTTTTTCCCAGTGCATGTAATCTCCAATGTCGGAAATGAAAAATCCAGCCTGGTGCAGGGCTTTGAAGGGCTGTCTGCTGCTAGGCTGGTTGCTGGGCTCTGGAAGAGAAAATCTCATCCTCTCTAAATCCAAACGTGTCTTCCTGTGGTGCTGGGCAAGGCACTTGGCTCCCCTAAACATAAGCCCCTGATAAATGGATGCAGGATACTTCCCACAGCGGTGTTCACTGGCTACCTCTTGCAGTCTGATACTTAATGTGCTTCAGCCCCCAGCTGTTGTGCTTGCCCCATTCCCTGGCACAAAAGGAAGGCCCAAGGGCAGGGAGGATGAACACTGCGGAGGCCGCTGCCTCTCAGGGTGCTGCTGAGGGACTGGTGGGACAGTGAAGACAGCCCCAAAGCTGGCTGTGAGCTGCAGCTCCAAAGCTGGAAGAACTGCTGTGACACCACATCTTCCTTTTTGCTTTGCTTGGGCATCACTGTGGCTCAACCAGAGCCTGAAACTTTCAGAGGCGAAAACATCCTTTCTCTACGCTCTTATCAAACACAGGGTACATTTCATGCTTTTGCTAGCTCAAGTGAATACATCTGCTTCATGACACAGCTTAAGGACAGCTGTTCATTCAATAAACACTGAAGAGAGAGCAAATGCTGTTTGTGTCCCAGTATCACCCTACAGGGTGAAAATAATAAATCTCAGCCCCTCCTGCAGGAAGATCTACAAAGGGAGTCTTTTTTTCTGTGTCTTCTTCAGTGTTAATTTTCAAGAACAGAAAGAAACAAATGAAGAAACAAAAAATGAACAAACAAACAGATGTACTCCCTCCTTCAGTGCACTTTTACATATAATGCATATATAGCATAAATTGTTAAAAATAAATCACCAGACACTCAGAAACAACAGTCTGTAGGAGGAAGAAATAAAAAATATCACCACCTCTTCTGCCACCCAAACTCTGACAAACATCCCACATGCATTTCAAGATTTTTGGGAGGGAAGGAGATAGAAGGCATGGAGTATCTGACCCCATGCTATCAGCATTGGTTTGTTGTCTATTATGGTGAAAAAAGCTCATTTATTTTGAGCTCAAAGACACAGTGTGTAATAATAAAATTGTTTTGGGAAAATCTGAGGCCAGTCAAATATGTACTAAGTCTTGTTGTAATTACTGCTCATGTTGAAGAAAGATTATTTCTGTCAGCAGCTAGAAAGAGAGTTGATTTTGCTTTTGCTGAGGAAGAAGGAATCGTTAATGACAGCAGCTCTTCATCATCTCTGCCATTTTACCCTTAAAATTTAGATTCAAAGTCCAATGGGAAGCTACAGTTTGCTATAAATGCACACAGAGGCTTCCTAAGAGCAAGCAGCATTCCTCAGCTGTATATGGGCAGATTCCTTAAATCAGTGCAGTCATGCTCACAGAAGTAAAAAATGGATCTGTCAACTCTGACGAGCAGCTATTTCACTGGTACGCTCCCATGGGAAAGGGAAAAGCAATTTTCCCAACTGAAGGAATTGTTCCTTAATGTGAGATCATTGAAACGCAAGTAACAAACCAAAACAGATGAAATATGCGCAGAGTAAATAGATCAAAGACATTGAGATAATTAATTACCAGCGGTCCAGTGCTCAGAGAAAGCACATCCATTCACAAAGAAGCCACTGTACCCGACACTTCTTAATATTGATGGCCACATCACAGATTTGCTGAAGTCTGTTAATGAGGAAAGGCAGAATTATGATTCCAGATAACTGCTTGTTCAAAAATCCATGTTTGTCATGATAGTGCTTTTGCCTATGAATAAACTTCATTGCATTCATATTTTATTTTAAGAAAAAGCGCCAAGTCCGCTTTTGTATTTACTACTGTGAAAGTTTCCATCTCTATCTGCTGATGGTTTGCGTGTTTGTACAGTCATTTCAAAAGAAGACCCAGCTGCATGGAATCTCAAAACCATATTTTCTTAATTCTTAGTGCGTGGGTACTGATATTTTTAATCCCATTACCTCAGCAGGAAAATTTCTACTGTAAGGACAGTGAGTATACAAAAGATGAAACACTGCACTTGTGCTGGGTCTTTGCCTGCCCACTGAGACGGTCTCATCCCCTGAGGAATTAATGGAATGATATAAAAGAGCAGATTGAAATTACACTGTGCTCCTCTGACAGGGAGTGGAGCTCCTTGAAGGCATGCAAAGGCTTGTGGCCGGAGGGCTATTTTGTGTGTGCTACCAGCCAGGTGTCAGCGGGAACTTCTGATTCCTTTGAATCTGCAAAAGGAGAGGTTTGTGGGGCAGATGGATGGATATGCTGGGAGCAGGCACTAAGCTGAGAAACACCTGGAGAAGTTAGGAGGGAAAAGATGCTGATGGTAACACCAGACACTCACCTTGTGTCAGAGCCACAGCGAGTGAGATTTAGACATTATGTGTATAAACATCTCTCGCATTAAGTATCTAAAGTGTCTCTGAATGGCATTTCGTCCTTTGGGTGTTCTGACTGCACCACACAGCTTGGTGCTGTCTGCAAATTTGCTGAAGGTGCACTCAATCCCACTGTTGACATAATTGATGAAGATGTTAAAGAGCACATGAAAATCTTAATCCAATCCAACCATCAGCCCATCCCCACCATGCCCATTGACCACGTCCCTCAGTGCCACATCCACACAGTTCTGGAACACCTCCAGGGACAGTGACTCCACCACCTCCCTGGGCAGCCTGTGCCACTGCAGCATCACTCTTTCTGAGAAGGAATTTTTCCTAATATCCAACCTGAATCTCCTCTGGCACAACTTGAGGCCATTACCTTTCATCTTTTTACTGTCACCTGGGAGAACAGGCTGACCCCCACCTCACTACAACCTTCTTTCATGTCTTTGCAGAGAGTGATAAGGACTTCCCTGAGCATCCTCTTCCTCAGACTGAAGAACCCCAGTTCCCTCAGCACTCCCTGCCAGACTTGTGCTCCTGACCCCTCACAGCTCCGCTGTCTTCTCTGGACGTGCTGCAGGGTCTTCTTCTCCTTTCCTGTAGTGAGGAGCTCAAAACTGAACACTGAATTCAATGTGCATCCTCACCAGTACAGAGGGATGATCACCTGCCTAAACTGAGCTTCAGCCTTTGCTGTGACATCCAGAACTATCACTCTTGAAGGTGCAATCTCTGTAGATATATAATGCAGATCTGCAGTTAAACGCTGAACCCAACTCCCACAAGCCAGCCCAAAGACTGGACTTTTTGGAAAGTTGCAGGGAAGGTAGGGGAGTGCATGTTGGCAGCAAGAACAGCCTCTGTTTAGTACCTGAGCATCTGGGCACTTTTAAAGGAGTTTCACCCATCCACATAGTTGTGACCGTGATTTATTAATGGCTGGAAACTGGTCATGAAATGTACAGTGATGACCATGTTCTCCTTTGAGAGCACATTAATGTACTCAAGCTTGCTGAATGCAGGCTTTTTTCTGTATTTCAGCCGTTGCTCCTGGTAACATTCAAAGGAGGCCATGTGCTTCCTCAGCACAGGGCCAGTCCACATGGCCTTCTTGAACATGGCTCCTGCCGTATCCATCTGAACATGTCTGTCATGGTTTCAGGCAATGCTCAAGCTTTGAATTCCCTGCTGGGGTCAAGGCAAGGGAGGGAGGGAACAACAGCCGTGCTTCCCAGGGAAGGGGAAGAAGGGCAAATGGTGCTGGTGCTGTAGGAGGAGAGGTGGGGAGCTTTGGGATGTGTGGAAGAGATGGAGGGCTGACTTCCATGGGGCAGGAGAGGGGAGGTTCGGGGTTTTTTTCCCTGCGTCTGGCAAAGATCCTGCTGCTCCCCCCAAAACAGTCTCCTCCCTCCAGGTTACCAAGCCTCAGCAGAGGGGTTCAAGGAGCAGAAAGAGACAGAGGACAGGCCTGAAGGCTTAGTTTATTTGGCTCAGCACGTACTTCTAATTTTAGCCACCACAAGCATAATGGGACTTTTTCTTTATTCCTCTATGCAGCCATGGGGCAGAAAGGGCAGGGGAGCTTAAAAGACTTATTCATGCAAGCAGAGCAGGAGCGCTAAGTCCACTATTTGCACTCTGCAAATGTATTTCATTCACATTACTGCAACACGGAGTAAAAGGCGTGCAGGCCAGGTGTCTCCTCCACAGCACTATGGTGCAAGCAGAGGCCAGCAACCTCTTTATTTTCTATTCTGCAAAATAGAAATCTCACCTATGCAAAAAAGGGCTAAATGGGTATGGTAAGCCACTGAAGCAGAACAAAATTTATGCACGTCCTCTTTTCAGAGTCTGCTAAAAAAAAAAATCTCCATCATCTCTCTGCATGTACTATTTCAAGCAGAATGATTTCCCAGCTAGTAGAGCAAAAATAGTTCAAGTTTGAGACATTGTTGGCCTTTTGAATAATTCCTGCCTCCTTTCTCCTGCTTGTGCCAGGCAAATTTGTTTTGCTGACCTTCAGCACAGTTTATGCTGACTATTTAGAGGTGTTATGGTCAGGCATCCAGGCTGTAGCTTGGCAAAACATTAGGACAAACACAGAAGAAAAGGCAAACATCTTTGTAAGTTGCATGCCTGAGTTGCAACTGTTTTACTGCAACTGGTTTAACTGTACTAATACATCTTTCTCCTACTGAGAGAATGTGCCAACCTGAAATGAACCGTTATTTTAAGTTTGTATGAATTAAAAATCGGGGCCAAAATAGGAATATTGTGTTTCATAAAGCCTGTAGCAGGGCTGGGGTGGGACAGGAGAACTACATGATAGGATGCTGCCTTTTCTCAGGGGCCTCCAGCAGCCAGAAGAGAGATAGAGAGCAGCTCTTGGGACCTGCCTGGCAGACCCTGTCGTCTCCTCCACACTCCGTGCCTGGGGTCACCCAGAAAATGCTGCGGAAGCTGTGACAGCCATTCATCCTCTTGGGCAGGTGCATTCTGGCCAGGGCTCTGCTCAGCAGGCTCGACCTCTACTTTCTGTGCTCCTGTCCAACTGCAGCACCATTTTTCCTCCAGCTCCATCTCACCCACAGTGCATTATTAACACCTTGCTAGCCCTACAGGATGGAGATCCCCAAATAGTTTTCCTTTTCTCACCCTTCCCTGCCTGAAACAGGTTTATTTGCCAGCTCTGCTCGACACAAGGACTAACTTGTACCATGGGAAGACCTATTTAAGTACTTTTTTAACTACTTCTTTTCCTAGCCAAAGATGTTTTCACAAAGTGCCAAAATGCCTGAAAAAAAGTCAGAGGAGACTCTCAAGGCCGGTGCCAGCATCTCTGAGCAGTGGGGTGATTCAGCAGAGCAGCAGGACAGGGTGGGGGGCAGAGTTGCAGAGGACTGGTTTCATCTGGTTCATAGTTTTGCAACCACTCTTCCCAAGAATCTGTTCAGAACTGGTCTGGTTTGAAAGGTACATTTCTTTTCTTGATCAGCCTCATTTTTCAGCTGATTCTCTGCTTTCTTTCCTGATTCTAACCTTTCAAAAGGGGATGTACAGTAAGAAGACACTGGTTGAAAGCTGCAATCTTCCTTCTTGTCTCTTACAAGTTATCAAGGGTGCTGAGACCAGAACACATGTTTCTCCTGCTGCATTAAGTGCTTTGAATGTATGCTAAAAATGTTAATACGTTATTCAAGAGACTGGAATTTCTCCTTCAGGTGCGATGCCTTTAGGCCATTTGTTTCACGCACAGTCACAGGTAAGGGCTTGTTGCTTTGGCAGAAACATGCAGTTAATGAAACGTTCTTCTTATTATTACAGTAAATAAGAGAGCTCAGCAGTCATTCAGCTTCAGCATCTCCTTATTTTTCCTGAAAAGCTTTGCCCTGGAGTCAGCACTAGAGTAACTCTGGGACAAGAGGGACCTCTGTCCTCCAAGGATGGGAGTCCACCTTTGGGCACCACAGGGCCTGTTTGGATGCTCAGCTTTCCTCTCTGGATCACCAGTTGTGGTGCAGCTATTTCAACCCTGCTGCAAATTCTAGGTTAAAATATTCCTGTGTTGGCTCATCTTCAGCTTGCAGCCTTGGAAAGCTAGAGTGCTAAGCTCCTCTGCTGAAGAATGCCCACAGATGGGAGCTGGAGTTCGGCAGTATAACTTGAACCAACATCAGGTTTCATTTGGGTTTCTCGTTGTACATGATCCTTAGACAACTTTCTTGTTGGCTCTTGGCAGGGTCTTTATTGCATGTCACAGCATCTCACAGGGCAAGTTCTCTTTCAGGGTGTCAGAGCAGAGGGAGATGAGTCAGCTTTGCTCAGGGGAGAGATCTGGAGGGATCCCTGAGCAGCACCGTGCATGCTGAGCATCTCCAAACCACACAATGTGCCAGAGGGCTCAGGAATGTGACTGGGAGGTGGGCCCCACTCCCTGCAGCACCTTTTGGGAATACATCCATATTTTGACCCCTAAACGTGTGGCCTCAGCTGCTGGTCCGAGCCTTCCCAGCAAGCAGAGCGTGTTGTTCCGCCTGTCTGCTTGCAGCGCTCGCCCTCCTGCTCCTCTGTCGTCACTGCAAACTGCAGTTCTGACCTTTTTGTCCTCAGCGAGCTATTCATTTAAAATACAAATGCTGTCCTCAAACAGCAGTCATTAATATGAGGCAGCAAATTCTTTTCTTTGTTCTTTATTGTTGATTTTCCCTACTGGGAAACCGGTGGCAGGAGAACTGCATAGCTGCAGGAGCAGCTTGCTAATTGCATACTTTCGAATACTAATTTGTATGGGTTTGTTTGGTTACAAAGGGAATCAGAAACAAGCCAGGGGGTGATAAAAAAATGTCAAGGTTATAAACCCCGCAGAAGCTGGAATTTTTATGAATTCTTTAAATGCAAATTGCGGGCCAGTAGTTGCACATCCCCTACCCCCCACGGAGCGCCATGTAGAACTGTGCTGCTCACCCTGCGGGCACCCAGCACTCTGACCACGGCAGGGCAGGCCACTGCCAGCCAAACTATGGCCCTACTGTGCTGTGTTTGGCTCCATGAGCATTCAGGACCTGGGGTACCAGTTCTACTGGAGAGTGACAGTGCTTTTGAAGCAGTTGTCTTTTTAGCCCACTTTCATGTTTTCTCTCCATACTTGATGTCTTTCTGTAGGTTCTTCCTTATCATTGACTGATGGTTGCTGTTTTTCCTTTCTTTTTAAAAGCAAGGTACAAAGGAGATATTTTTGTGCAAGCAATCAGCTTGGTCCATTAAGACGTTATCATTATAGAGGGGAAATTTAGGTTAGATGTGAGGAGGAAATTCTGTACTCACAGGGTGATAAGGCACAGAGCTGTGGATACCCCATCCCTGGAAATGCTCAGGGCCAGGTTGGAGGGGGCCCTGGGCAGCCTGAGCTGGTGGGTGGCAGCCCTGCCCACAGCAGAGGGTAGAAACGAGATGATCTTTAAGGTACTTCTAAACCAAGCAATTCTCTGATTCTCTGATTCTGTGGTCACCACCTCCTGCCTTGCTGCTGCTGCGGTGGTGCCAATGTGGAGAGCAGCCCCAGCAGCAGGAATTCAGGCCATCGCTGTGTCCCTCTAGAGCAGTCTGAAAATCAGTGAGCACATCCCCTCTCCCTGGGCAGGATGATGATGATGATGGCCCAGGATCCAGTAGGGCTGCTCAGCACCACCACTGCTGTGTGTGTTCTGGAATGGTGGGTTGGAGGACCTGCTCTTGTGGCTCCGGTGAAGGACATGCCTGTATCAATGGGTGCAGAGATACCAGAGGGCTCCAAGGCTGGGAATGTGAGGAAGGTAAAGTCAAGGGAAAATCACACAACTGGGCTATTTTGTGGCTGTTTGCACTGCAAAGGCAGCTCTCTGTGTTTGTTCACTCCTTTGTTATCACATAACATGATACGGAGTCAAAATGGATTTCACTGCGTACCCCACACATTATATTTCCCAGTACTTACCACAGTAGACCACTACTGGTACTTCCACCTCTGCTTAACACGTCTGCATGACAGCACCAAAGGAAAAAAAGCATGCAGTCACCAGCCCTCAAAAACAGCATGTATTGTCTTTCATTGATGAGAAAAGGTCACAGTTGCTGGCAGAGCTGCACGGTTTGAGCAGGTTTGCAGTGGAAAGCACTGCAGGAATGTGCAGCAACACAAACAATGCCTACGTATACTGCCCATGGATGTTGCATTTTCTGAGAACCAATACCTGAGCTTTGCTCCTCAGCCTGTGATGGGCAGCTCGCTGGATCCCTTGATAGGAAGCTTTGTTGTTTGGTTATGTGATGCTTAAGATAATCGACCAGTTCATTTCCTTAACTGGAAGTAAAGAATGGCTTGTTATTATTAAAATTGTGTTTATTCAGGTAGCAAGAATGGGACAGGAGCTCAGTGCTTGGCAGCACACCAATCACCAGGACAAAATGGCACAGTCACAGCAAGGCCCCACAGCACCACTAGGCTTCCATGGGAGGCCCGTGGCTGGCAAGGCCTGTGCCGAGGAGTGACTGCCACTGCAAGGAAATAACAGTTCAGAAACTGCAGAACAGAGCAAGAAGTTATCTGGGCTGTGGATTTGAGCCTGATTCAGACCATCCAGCTGGCAGAGGCAGGGTGGCTCTGAAGTACGTCAACAGCCTCAGATAAATGCCAGGATAGCCTTGTGAACAGGAACTCCAACGGTATTTTCTCCTGTACTGCAGCTATTTTAGTTCTGTTTATTTCCTCTCTGTTTGGATGTTTTATAGAGAAAAAAAGAATCCCCGTGGCTATAGAGAACTGCATGCTGGAAGCAGGAAGATGAGTGCCAGCTGGTTGCTCCTCTGCTGCTGGGCAGGATGGCAGGTGTGTGCTGGACTTCTCCCAATCCACAGCAGGTCTATAACAGGTGTGCCATGTCCTTGGTGCATGTCCTCATGCACTGGCTGTTCAGGGGTTTCTAAGGATTTAAGCTTGCTTACTGTTTGAACGCAGAATGCGCAGTGATTCCTGATCTGTGGCACGTGTACGGCTTGCTTGGGGGTGGAAAGGCAGACTGCAGCTCAGGGCAATTCTCAGTTATTTAGTCCTTCCCTGTACAAGAACTGGGAGTTTTCCAGCACGCCACAGACAGCCTGGGATGCAGCCATTTGTGGAGAGCGACGCCCGGCTGCTGCTGGGGCCGTACCGACATGTAACAATACCTGTCTGGCTCGCAAATGTCAGACAAAGCTGCCATAAATCTCTAAGCCCAGCGGTAAAATTAATGGGAATTGCAGGGAGCAGGACCTTGTCAGCTTTATAATAGGGCTGTGGGTGGAAAAACATCTCATGCTTCCCTCCAGGCATTAGGCAACCAAGCAACTGATGCTCCGTGGCCATTATCCAATTATAAAGGTTTTTTGCACAGCATTTGGTAGTTATTGCTTTTAATGTGTCAAAGTTAAAGAGTCACCAGCACAGAACGAGGCCAAAGGAACAGACCCGGCCAACAGAACGTGGTGTGTTGATGGCAGGTCAAGCCTTGTCTTGTCCAGTGATGTCCATCTCATCTCTATCGGCCAGGCAGGGCATCCTGTTTTTGGCCAAGTGGGACTGGCAGTGCCGCCTTGCTGCTGGCAGGGAGCAGCCCTGTGCGCCAGTGGGATGGCTCCCCAAAAAGGGGGAGAGCAGCACTGAGCTGTGGGCAGCTGCCTCCATGTCACAGCGTGTGGTGGTATTTATGCTGTGTTTCTGGGTTTCTGCCAGTCACTCTTTGTGACCAGGAAAATTTTGTTGTCCTCTCTGCTGCCTAACTTGGCTTCTGTCTTCTTGTTGTGTCCTTCCTCCTGCCCCTAGAGCCAAAGGCTGTGGTGCTGGGTAGACCCTGCTCTACCTTCTGAGCACCGTCAGTGGCACTTTTGAATGACTGAAGTACCTGTCTGCCTTCTGGCATGCAGAGCTGTCCCTGTGGGAGAGTTGGGCAGCTGTAACACCCCTGGGTGCTCCTGGAGCTCTCTGCATCTGGAGAACAGGGGATCCTTGGACAACTGGCACCTGCCACCTACATCTCAGTGACACAAAGCTCCACTCCCTGTGTATCTGTAATGGCTTTCTTGACTTCTGCAGGTGTTACTCAGAAAGGCCCAGTTAAAGGTTATGGGTCTGACCACATGGAGGCCGTACAAGCACCCAGGGTCCAAACACAAGTTGCACCTGATGTGAATGAAGGAGACCCTCCTAGAGTAGCAAAGGCAGAGGGCAGTTGTGTTTCTGCAGTTGTATATTATAAGGTTTTAATGTTAAACATCACTTCTAGTGAACCAGGCAGGGAAGATGTATAAATTGGGCATAAGAAATACAGCGATGAAAAATCCTGTCCTCAGAGGTCACTGTCAGCCTTATAGATATTTGATTCTAATTTCTCTCTCCTTTGTTCCAGCACCTCAGCATGTGTCTCAAGCCTGGGGCTGGACTGAATTTTACACCTGCTGAAAGGAGTGCGCATCCATGCCCACAGTACATCAGTTCAGGGAAACATTGCTCATGTTTTAGGAAGCAATTTCTTTCTTCTCACCAATTTTCATGCAAAACCACGGGCCTTTTCCCAGCTGTTTTTCAGGTAAGTTAACATATAGCTCTTGTGCTCAGTGAGTGCACATGAAGTCTGTGCACAGCACTGAAAGAACTGAGCAAAGAACCAAAGGAAGAAATGCTGGCATTGCAAGCAGCCTGCTCAGGCTGGGAAGCTCAGAGACATGAGCAGAGAAAACATCTGGGAAATGCAGCAGTGAGGTGTTCTGGGGGTATGCACAGCATGCACTGCACCCACACCTTTACCTCCAGACAGACCTCTGCAGCCTGGGGAGCTTCTTTTATGTCTGTATACTTCTCAGAATGTGTCCAGGCAGAGCCTGGGGATGCTCTGAACTGCAGGTCATGTCACAGGGAACAGGACTTGGGCATGGCAAAGTGCATCAATGGGGCTTCAGCTTCTCAACCATGCTAACACTTTCAAAAAGCCAAGAAGTTTTCCACATATAGTATATTTCCCAGCCTGTGAGCTTGCTGAGGCCTCACTGCCCTCCCTTTGCAGCAAAAAGCAGAGGCACTCACAATGTTTCCATGATGAATTTGTGGGAAAAGAGTAGTGACCCCTGGGCAGGAGCATACTTTGGAAACACTGTCATCAAAAAATCAACACATGAGCCCAGAAGGATCAGGGACAGCTGATCTCCACCTGCTCAGGGGACAGTATCAGAGACAGTGCTCCTCTGGATGCTGGGGCAGCAGCCACCAGACGTTTTTGAGATATTTATTCTCTATGCTGTGGATACTGAAGTCGATACAATAGCTAAAAATAAAGGTTTAAGAAAACAACAACAACAGCACTGCAGCTGTTTGTTCCAGAACTGTTGTGTTTACCCATACCAGCCTGACTTTCCATTCCTGCAGCCTTGTAGTACCAGATGTCCAGGCACATTCAGCAGCATGGTCACTTCCCAAAAGACTCAGCCTGTCGGCACATCTATATTAAACACGCCTGGAACTTTCCACCAAGGTCAGAGGAGCACATTGCAGTGAGTGATAGCTGCTGGGGACGGGCCCTGCATACGTGTTACCAACCCAGCCTGGAGCCTGTGTGGCTCTGCCAGTGGCAGGAGAGGACAGTGGTTCTAAAGCCTGCCAGGACTTGGGCTGGGAGGTGATCTTGCCTCCTCCAGGCACCAAGCTTCAGGCTAGTGAAAACCAATGGGCAAATCTGAGTGACCCATCCTGCTTTGTTCCACAGGCATCAGTGATGGCAGATTGTTTACTTTATGCCTGGCCCTAATAACCCTCAATATGGGATTTGAGTTCAGAGGAAGAAGAGGCTGAAAACCTGTAAATGTGTTGGTAAGGCTGGATGCTCCCCTTCTCAGCTCTCCTTGCTCTGCTCTCCCTGCTCTGCTTTGGGAAGCTACCAGCTCTGCCTGCATCAGCAGCTCTTCTCTTTATCAGTGCTGCTTACACTCAAGGTGGGAGCAAGGAAAGTGTGATGTCTGCATGCTGGACTTCACACTGTGGGGCTGTGACTACAGCCTGGCTCAGCCAGCTTCAGAGTCCACATCCACAAGTCGAGGTCACCAGCAGCCCCATTTCTGAAGAAGCCTTTGCCTTCTCGCTCATCTATTCTGATACCTGATTTCACTTTGTGGTGCTCTTGTACATCTTTTGCCACATTGTTCACTTTCCACACCTTTATTTTCCTTTATAGTTTTCATGTAGGCAGTGAGCCTGATTTCAGCTGTCCCTGACTTGCTGTTTATCTGTTACTGCTCTGCAGCTCAGCCAGGTTTGCATGGAGGCAAAGATCTGGTCAGCTTTGAGAAGAGCAACGACCCCCCCAGACAAATGAAGCTGGATTTCTGTGAGCCATCTCCATGGTTTGACTTTTTCTCATATGGAGAATGTTACCTCCCCACAGCAGCTTCTCCTCACCCTTAGCACGCTCTTCAGAGCAGGCATGAAGACCATATTGCTGGAATGTTGAAATCATTATATATTTATTACATACATGAGATATAAAAACAAATTACCAAAATAGTATCTTTTTTTTTTTTTTTTTTTTTTTTAGTCCACAGGACTTTGAAAGAAAAATACATATGTAAAGCATATTGGTAGGCTTGTGGTTCTTATGATGTTGCATGTCTGCCTTTTCTTTCCTCTCATACTCATGAGCAAAATATACTATGCAGTGTGCTTCAAAGACGCTTTACAGAAAAGATATACTTTAGTGCTGAAAACTGCAGTCAACTGTGCTATATTCCATATGGGTGTTAATGTGGAAGTGTAGTGGCCATACATATTGCAAACAATATCACAGAAGAAAACGAATCGAGTGTTCGGTCTTAAATACTAACATAAAAATAAAATAAACTCCAGGCCCATCGTGAATCACTGGGTGGGGATATGTGAACGGCAGTCCTTTCCATTCTTCAGATCCACTCCTCCTGTGGGCAGTTTCCTACGCTGGCAATTGCATTTTCATTCCAAAGTCTCTTCTTTTTGTACTGACTGCCAAGTCCTGCCCACGGAGCCCAAGCGCTGGTCTGAAGCTGGGACTTCAGTGCAAATGCTTTCTATCCCTCAGACTGCACCCCGGGACGCTCCGAGTGGCCATGCCAGGCTGGTCCTTCCCTTTATGCCATGCGTCTTCAGGAGTGCTTCTGTTTCAGGAAGGTTTTCAACCTCTTCTTTCCCAAACACAGTCTGGCCTTCCACGCCATGAAGTGGCAGGTAGTAAAGTGCTTTATACAATGAAATATTTACAGGAGGCTGGGTTCATATTTTAACACTTCAAGGACAAAAGCTCAGAGACACTGCGTCCCACAGAGCCAGCTCTTCTCTGCCGAGGTGGCAGAGAACCGGCAGCCACCACACGTGCATGAGGGCAGAGGAATTCACATCACCCAGCAGGTCCACCCTCGAAAGCACAGGCAGGGAGCTGAGCCCCAAAACCTCTGACAGCATGGTGAGGTGAAGGGCAGCAGCACCCCACTCTCAGCCACGTGTTCCTGCTGCTCTGCAGCATCTTTTTGGAGCCCCTGGAAGTGACCCCAGATCCATCCTGGTGGCACTCGGCAGTGGCTCATCACCTCTCATCTGGGGCCAAACCAAGGGTCGCCCTTCCTTCTCTTCCCCTCAACGCAACAAAACCTGGGCTCAGGGAGTGCCTTGCAAGGAAGCTACAGGCGAGTGAATGGGCATTGGCCAGGAAAGGTTAAATCAGTCAGCGCCTACAAATCACAATGCCTCGCTACACGCTCTGGCGCTATTTTCTTATGTTCCAGTTTTCATCCTTGAGGCCTTCCCTCTGTGAAGGCTCTTGCATTCTGTGCATGAAGAAATGCCCTAGTTGGCCACATGTATCTAGTTGCAGTCTCTTTTTAAAATCTCCAGGACCTTTCTCCCAAGAGCCGACTTCCACTGGTGGACAAAGCTTTTCATGTTGACGATGAGCCTGCCTGTCCGGACATCCTCGTGTCCTGCCACCAGGTACTCCAAGCCTACAAACCAGCAAAGTGGTCAGGGTCTGCACAGCACTGTGTTTGGGGGAAGGGCTATTAATGCTACCTGGGTGCAATTAATGTACTAGTGTTTTGGAACATGCATATAAAGGAGAAGAATATGAGGGTAGCCAGGCGCAATATTATCAGGATTATCACAGAAGCGGTTGAGATTTGGCTCAGGGTGCCTGAACTGACTTCTGCCTTTCTGACATGCAGAAGCCAAGGCTCAGGCAGAGATCAGCACAGTGGGAGGGCAGCTGCTCTGGAACATTGTGCTGTGCTCACACTGGCTTGTGCTCATCCCTGGGGACACAAAGCCCCTACAGTTCTGTGCGCTCCAGCCTCTCTCTTGCTGTGCCAGAAGGATGAGCACCTGTGCTCAGAGCCCTCCTCACCTGCAGCACTGGAGTGGAAAGCTGCTCCTGACTCTAGGGCATAACTCACAGGGATCCCAGAGCCACACAGGGACTCCCAGCCCCTCCACCGGGCGCAGCAGGCACTCTGCTCATGTTTTCTTGGGCTTTTGTTTTGCTGCTCAGAATAAAGGGAGGCAGTGACGAGGGGACAGTGTCCCCTAGTTAAAGGTTAAGTATGTTTTTCTTTAATTCAATACAATTTGTTATCTGCTTCATCTGAGCTTCTGGGCACACACATCCTCTCTTCTGCCAAGTAAACACAGGAAATTTGCATGGCAGGAGCAGCCTATGCAAGACCTTCATTTTGGCTGTGTCAATCCTGCTGCTGTAAACATCACTTCTTAAGGGCTCCTAAATCTCTTAAGAAAAAAATGTGACCCACATTTTCAGAGGGAAAGCTAATTATTGCTTTGGCTGCTGATTCTCTTTCAAGAGGAACATTCATCCTTCCAGATTTTCAGTCTGACTTTACAGCACCGAAAAGATAAAATACACAACAGAGATGCCACAGCCAGACTGGAGGCTGTTTTGTCCGCACTGCTAGCAAGGAGAGCTCCTCTTGTGCATGTGTGAGGGACTAGGAAGTTAGCAAGGGCTACTGCTTCCTGCAGATGGCCAAGACATCACAACCTCCCTCTGCACTCCCCAAAGGCCAGCCTGTTTCCTCATAGGACCCTTGGCACATTTGTCATCTGGAAGCAGCCTGTGGAGATCTGTTAGATGTTCAGAGGTTCTGTTTTTTGCCAGAACTTTTAAGAGCTTACCCTCCATTTGGTGTCACTTCAGCACTGTGAAACAGTAAAAATATGTTTTGCTTTCTTCTACTTTTATCTTTCATCTCTATGTTTTTAGGAGATGTGATTTCCATTACAGCTAATGTCAAGAAATTATTTCATGTCAGCTTGGCTTTCTATCCTGCTGTTGATGGTTTATTCATCTGGAGGTCATAAGCTCTTACTCTGAGAGAGGGCTAACTTTGCTGTTATGGTATTGCCAACTATCCAGAAATGAATGTGTTAGCTAAAAATGAGATTTAAAAAAGTATTTGGGATTGTTTTTTTTTTTTCTCCTTTGACGTGATTCATTCTTTAAGGTGCACTCAGGTATGTTTTCAAGTTTTCTCCCAGAACCAAGAGATTCCCCAAGCTTCACAGATGCTTTTGAATATGAAAGCTGAAATGAATTTGTACTGATGGGATTCCAACAACTGCACCTCCACTGCTCTGCTGACACCCAAGTAGCTGTGACCTTAATGGGCTATGTGTTCGCTGCTCTATTCTCTGCTGGGGAAACCACGGAAGCTCCTCTGAAGCTTATGGTGTCACAGGGCTGGGTGTTAGGAGCGGGGCTGCTGTGTGCAGCAGACAGTTTCTGTAGCTTTCCTCCAGGTTTGTGTTAAGGCAGCCATGTTGTGTGCATTTGCTTTGCGTATGGAAAATTAAAATAGCAGATTTATGGTGTTTTACCACTATCCAAAGTCTTGCTGTGCTCCAGCAGTGAAGTCCTGCTCAGTGCTGCTGATCTCTCTGACCCTTGCACCTGAGGAGACCTCCTGACTGCAGCTGTACTATCAGAGCCTTCAAAGCCAAAAGCAGTCGCTTCGGTGGACATGAAAGAAGACAGCAAATACCTCATAAATGAATAACCTTCCTGCATGCCCAGCCTAGCAAGGAGCCCCTTCCCCCTGAAGGAAGCTCTCAAAGATGCACATGTAGAATAAGTCTCAGCACTGAAGTCAGTGCTTCAACCAGTGATTTCCAGGTGAAGTATGCACCTTATAGAAAGAAAATCTTTTATCCAAATTAGTTGGTAACTCTTGGCTTATCTCAGAGTTGTAAAGAAAGGTGTGTCAACTGGATCTTAGTTTTGCTCTGTTAAAGAAAACCTGGAGTATGCATTTCCCTGTTCCTACTGCATACTGCGTGCACTGTTTACCCACCACTGATTACACTTCATTTCAATGAAAGATGAGGAAAAGCTGTGAAGCCAAAGCCTCACACAGCATCAGAGAGCCTCTTCTGAAAGTTGAAGACGTGAATTAATGTTACTTTGCAAGTTGCATCTTCCCCTGTGATTAGATTCAATGTTCAGTAAAATATCATGCCTAAGATTAGATTTAAATGCGCTTTTATGGATTCAAATTAGCATTAGTTTTAAAAAGATATGTCACATATTCATGGCACAGTATGCATCTAACTCTTGTGGGAATACACCTATTCTAATAAAGCTGCAGTGCTGTTACTATGCTTCATGAAGAGCGATTGTACGTTTAAAAATCTACAGAATGAAGCGTGTTTTTTGCTTCAAAATTCAAATTGGATAGAGTTTGATGCTGGAACCCAAATGATGTAGATGCCAGGAATTTAATCAACATTAGGCTGTAGCTTAAACTCATCAGCATAAGAGGATGAAATCTGTGGGAGTGTGGAGGAGATGTACTTCCCAGGGAGTCAAACCTACCAGGATTGAGGATTGGACAGGTGCAGCCTCTGTTAGTCCAGGACTCAGGGTAGAGCGTTCTCTTACCCCGCAGGATCTTCAGCTTTGTAGACTTCAAGACTTTCTTGATCTTCACATTGACCTCTGCATGGGAGCCCTTGTCATGAGCTGACAAGATTTTTGTCTTTATCACTGGGAAGACATGAATTAAAAAACCAGGAATATATAAACTATTTAAAGTCTGGGTGAAACAGTGAGAGCAATGATTTCATTACACCGGAGTTAGCCCAATGCTTTCTGCATCAAAACTTGCAAAGGCCAAATTTTCCCCCTCGGCAAAGACTTCTGCTTCTTAAGCACTTTTGGAAATCAAGAGGAAAGCCCTGGTTTTAGGGATGAGCATTGAGGCTTTGCAGGGCTTGGCAGCTGGTAGTGCTGTCCCCATCCTGCCCTGGTCCTCCCTCTTTGCAGAACTGCCACAGCAACACAGAGTGGCAAAGACCAAGATGTTGGTGGGGACTGAGGCAATCTTGAGCTCACAGATACCTACATGCACACCCCAACCAATTTCCTGTGTAGGATGGAGTTAGAACTGGGGCACCGTGTATCTGCTGGCAGCCCAGGCACAGCAAAGTGTCAGGGCCCAGGTCCCACACACCAGTCACCTCCAGACCATGCTGATATCCACAGTGGTGCTTTACTCAGCACTGCATGTTATGAAGGTCCACAAAGACGATCACAAGGCTGGAGCACCTCCCCTGTGAAAACAGGCTGAGGGAGCTGGGCTTGTTCAGCCTGCAGAAAAGAAGGTGACCTCACTGCAGCCTTTCAGTACCCAAAGGGAGCCTACAAACAGGAGGCAACTCTTCAGAACAGTAGATAATGGCAGGACAAGGGAAAATGGTTTTAAGTTGAAGGAGAGAAGATTTAGTTTGGATGTCAGGGGGGAAGTTCTTTACTATGACAGTGGTGAGGTGCTGGAACAAGTTACCCAGAGAGGTTGTGGAAGCCCTGTCCCTGGAGGTGTTCAAGGCGAGGTTGGATGGGGCCCTGGGCAGCCTGGTCTAGTATTAAATGGGGAGGTTGGTGGCCCTGCATGTGACAGGGGGTCCTTGAGGTCCCTTCCAACCTGGGCCATTCTGTGATTCTTTGATTTGGTGATTATGAAGCACAGGGAAACCTTTCCTTCTACAGCACTTGCAGTGGGCCCCATAATTCATCTTTCTCCAGCTGAGCTGACACTCTGCATGTTGAGTGATGAAAGGGCAGCAAGCCTGAGTGCACTTTAGATAAGATTTATGAACTTGGCTTTTTTGTGCTTTTTAAAAAATTATTTCTTATCTTCTGCAAGATTAAAACTCAGTGACTGTCACAGCCAGAAAGCAAAGCAAAGCAAAATCAGATTTTTTCTGACATCACCTAAGCCAGGGCTATATTTCAACAACTGGCGGCCCCTTGAACTTCCCTTTGTGGGCTGCTCCGCAGAGCAACGCAGCACGGATTATCTCCCTGCTCATTTTCAGCTTTAGTGCAAGATGAAACAGGTGCAAGAAGCCTCTGGAAAGCTATGATGGGAGGGAGTGCTGCACAAAGCAGTCCTTACTCTGCAGCAGTACAAAGGAGGTGCTGTGCCAGAACAAACCGGAGAGGTCTAGGGAAACAAGGTATCTCCTCTCATTCCCTGAAATCTAACGTGCTACACCCACATAGGTGATTTCCATCACCCTACTGCAACAGCTCAGCTTTGCTGACAGGACAAAGCTCCCGGTGGCTGTCAGTGACATTTTTTTCCATATAATGTCTTTGGTGTTTATCACTGTCCCTCTTTCCACTCAGTGTAATTCATATTTGGCAATTTCTACACTGTTTGGGAGGCAGCTGGTCTGTGAGAGCGACTCTTCAGTGACTATTTGGTGACTTGTTTTCAGTATCAGTGCCTTCTACTCTGCCTTGGATCCAGAGAGCAGGCACTCTCAAGGCACTTACAGCTCTTGCATTCCCATGATTTCAGCACAAGTGCACTTTGGAAGCAAGAGGAACGAGATGGTTCACTCAGTGTGACAAGGCACCACAATATCTGCATGCTTTTGGAGAGGCAAAGTTCTGTCCCTAGAGTAAATAGCCCAAGAATTTGCAGGGCTGGCATGCTCCATTGCTGAGAACATGCTGGGATGTATGGGGATACATAGGCTTTGGGCCTTCATTATCCCCCATACAGTAACAACATCATCAGTGTCTGAATGCTAAAGTTTGCTTCCAGACTGCTGCTCCCCTCTGGCAAGTTGCAGAGAAAGAGTTGCTCAGCACTATACTCCTGTAGAATCTCCTGCACACCTCCATCACCTACCACAACTCACCATAGGTATACTTCATCCCACAGAAGACCTTGGAGTTGCCCAAAACTTGCTCTTTACACTCACATTTACCTGTGGGAAGAAAACAAAGCAAACAGATGTGAATTGTACTTCCCAGTGGGCATCTTTGCAGAGATCCTGGGGTTTGGGGGAGCAGAAGTGTCTGCTACCATCCAGGAGAGTTACGTGGCCCTGGCTGGGGAGAAAAGGGCATGCTGGAGGTGGCTGCTGCCTCATGGCCCAGCCTCAATGCTACAGGAGGGATTTGGCTGCATCACTGGGATCTGCTAGGGGTTTTTACGTGGTCCACAACCCCCTCAACATGCCCTGTTCTCAGATCTGGGCTGAACATAGCCTTAGTCTGAGGGCAATTATTCCTTGTTTACAATTTGAAGAGAAGGGAAACAAAGGCTTCATTATGTGGTCTCAGGATGCAAATAACATGCATGTCTTTTCCTGTGGTATTTTCCACACTGTAATGTCCCAGACACAATTTTAGAAGGAAACACTGCCGAGGTTAAGGCAGATTAATGATTTCCGTGATCTCAGAACAAAGAATAACATGTTATACTTATTTACGTTTCAGATTAAGTTGCCCAGACAAATGGTGGAGTTTTCCCCTCAATTAACTCAATTATCCTATCCTCAAGATTTTTATTGTGCTGCTTTCTGCAAATGCAGGAAATTATACCTGCCCTGCTTGTGTGCAGTGGTTTTGAAGGAGGACGTGGCTGTCACCAGCCCGTGCAGTGCTGTGGGGCCAGGCTGCTTCACCGCAGCACTGCAGCTCCAGCACTGCCTTGGCCAACCTAGCAGGGCTGGGGAGAAGGAATTCCACAGTCAGACCTGCAGCTGGAGTACAGGCAAGTTCTCACTGCACCCTCAGTGCAGCTGATGCCAAAGTAGGATGCTGCATGCTGGTGTGGGACATCTCAGTGGGAGGGATGTGGGAGCACGTGGGAGCACGTGGGGCTGTGGTCCTACCGGAGTGCCTCAGAGCCGAGAAGCCCTGCTCATCCTCCCATCCCCAGGCGGGCTTGCTCTCGTTGAGTGCTGGCTGGAAGGGCAGCACTTCTTGCTGCCAGCTTGCATCTGCACTGCTGGGGGAAAGGAAGAGGGTCAGCCATCCTCCTGCCACTGGCAGAAAGCACTCATAACTCATGGCCCATCCTTGCAGCTCTGCCACACATCTCATTGTTAAACATACACAGCTGAAAGAGACGACTTTGGAAAATGAGCAGGTTGAGGGTTGCCAGAGTGGGTCGTGAATCCATTTTTGGTTTAAAATGTGCAACAGGGATTTCTCTGCTAAAAATATTATCCCTATGGCAAAAAGGCATCCTATGAGATCCAGACACTGGGGTGTCATTCACATGTTCTGCCTCTAGAAATCAGAGCTTGACTGTCCAGTGCAGTCAATGCAAACTGAGTTGTAACAGCAGCAACATTTAGCTCTGGTCTCTGGGTGCTCAGGTCTCCCTGCGGATCTTATTTTGCTCATGGAGAGGAAAAAACTGTGGAGGGCATGGAAAACACCTGCTCTGTTCACACCAGCACCAAGTGTCAGACCACGCCAGTGTCCAGCACCCAAAGGAGTCACAGCATCAATGTCCCCTCCTCCCCCAATCCCTGGCAGTGCCGGTTACTTGGCTGAACAGGTGCTGTCAGATGGCACATAAACCAGGCAGGAGCAGTACCTGCCTGGGGTCTGGGGGGCAGCTGGAGCCCCCACTCACCTGCTGCTGCTGCTGCTGCTGTGGCAATCGCCAGTGAGAGGGTGGCAGCTCCGGGCACAGTTGCAGGGGTGGCAGCCGCCAGCACCAAAGCCCCAGTATCCGGGCAGGCAGCGGTCACAGCGTGGCCCTGCCACACCAGGCTTGCAGGGGCAGTCACCGGTGCTGGGGTCACAGAAGGTGCGGGGGCCCAGGGGGAGCGCGGCCGATCCCAGCGGGTGGCAGGAGCAGGCTGTGAGGACACCATGGTGTTAGTCATACGGCAACAACGACTTGCTGGCCAACTGGAGGTTGAACACCCTGCTCCTGATGGCCGTTTAATCAAAGGAGTGCAAAAAGCACATCTCTTAAAGCCATTGTTTCAAAATGTGAAAGCGGATAACATTGCCAGGCATCACTGGGCTATGTGAATCATTCCACTTTGGTGATCTGAATGATGAAAAAAATAAAAATCCCCCCTGAAATACTGCTGCCTAAATCTTAATTTACATAAAAACTGAATTTCCTGAGAAAATTTTCATTTGGAGGGAAATTTTTCACCAAATGCTAATGCAAATATTTTTGCTTTGCAACTACGAAGACAATAGAAGAGAAGAGCCATTACGTGTTACAGAACCTCACTTTCTCTTAAAATACTTACTGCTGTGCAATTACATTTCATTTTGTTCTGGTGACGTGCTTGTGGTTTCAGGGCTTTGACATATCTGGAGCACAGTTTCAAAATATGAAAGGATGAGTTAATATTGGCAGTCAATTTAGAGAAGACTGCAAATCCAAAATCTTTGCTAAAGTAATCCCCAAATTTTCCCCGCCCTTTCCATTCCCAAACAAATATAATTATATAAAATTAAAAGATTAGAAAGCCTCTCCACAAACTGCATAACTAGCTGCAGGCAGTGAACACTGGTACCTTTAATAGCATAGTTTTCAGTGGCGCTCAGTGAGAGCTGCATACCTTTCTCCTGAAGCCTGTGAAATGTTTTACACCTGACACATGTATCCAAATGCTCTATTTTCCTCCTAGATGCAGAGAGTATTTATGGCATTCCTCAGCCCCCCCAGGGGAAATAGCAAGCACTTGACACTCTCCGTGCTCAGAGAGAGACTCAGTCCTATCTTGGCTGAGTTTCAGCTGAGTTTCACTTCTGGTCCTATTAGGGCTGATGCTTTATACACATCAGTCGATGCTTTCTTACCTTTTTTTTTTTCTTTAATGGCAAATTTAATGGTGATAGCAACACTAATGGTGAGAAGAAAACATTAAATTTACAAAAGTTGATATAGAAAACACAGCAGTGAGCTTGCAGGGGACTGCAGGCAATGAAAAATGAGAACATAGTTGGCTGTATGCTTTAACTGGAGCCACAGAGAGGTGTTGTAAGAATGGGCCATTTCCACATGGCTGTGCAGCCCCCATCCTTCCTGACTGCTCCTGTCCCACTGCCAGACAGCCACCCACTGTCCACTGACTGACAGAGAGTTTCAGATTTTGGATCCTGAGTCCTGGGGCAGAGGGCCTTATGCTGACTGGAGGTGCAAGCATAAGGCACAAGTTTCAGTGTGAGGTTTGGGGACAGCGCAGAGCTAACACACCATGGCCATCCCACTAGTAAGGGCTAGGACTAGGAGAAACCTGCCACAATTCCATCTGTTTATTCTCCCTTCCACTCATAAGCAGTATCATTAACATGGCAGTCAACCCAGCTCATTCAGTACTGAGAGCCCAGGAAGACCAATTGGCCAACCTGCATACATCAACCCCATGTTGCTTCAAATGCACTCACTGAGCAGTTTCCTGAACTGTCTTGTCTGTTCAGCTTAGAAAATAAAGCCCTTGGCATACACTGACACAGCACTTTGGACTATTAAAGAAGTGTAGAAGCTTATCTGTAGTAGTACCTATTTGGAATGGTAGCAGCATCACACAAAATTGCTTTGGGCACATCCTAAGTACACTGAAGTCACTTCATCCCTGGGCTCTAATTTTGCATTTTCCTTCTTCATCAAAAATGGCACTTCTCCTCACTGCACCACATGGTTACATCTGGTATGAGATTTCTGTGCCTGTGTGAAGAAACAACTGCCTGTCCCCACACCCCAATAGGGACTGAAAGGCAGTGAGACCAGTGGGCTGCGTTTTGCCCCCTAGCCGTTGGCACTGGTGTGGTTTCTGGAGCTGCCATCTAACCTTTGGATATGACAAATATTTACCCTCAAAAGCCTACAGTTTCAAAGCAAAAATTAAACTTGCCAATTATAAAAGCTGATTTATTATCTGCAATCGTAGTGTTGCTGAAGCTTCATGGGGAAGTAAAGAAAAGGACAGATAGGTATGACAGGGGGCAAGTCATCAGATTGCTCTTGTAAAGGGCAGAATGTCTTCTATCTGGTGCACACTCACTCCTAGGCAAATATAATATACACTCTTCACCTACACGAATCTTTAAAGAATCCTTAAAGATTATGGCTTAACAACTCTCTTATTTACTTTGACTTTGGCATTTTCAAATTTTCATTGCTGCTCCACAGTTGAGCAATAACAGTGCTGTGAGCCAGAAGCAAGCAGGCAATGCTGTGGCCTTTCTGAAAGAATAACTGGGCATCCCCCTTGTCCCTCGTTATTGCAAACCACGGCACGGTCCTTGGAAATGTTCCAGCCGAGGGCTGTAATCAGTCTTATATAATTTAATTTAACAGTCATTAACCATTCACTGTTCAGCTGGAGCTACAACAAATAGCCCTAACCTGCTGCAGGGTCTGGAAAATGCTGTGGTGGGGGAAAAAACCACCCCTGCTCTACAGTCTGGCCAGGGCAGCTCTGAGGGAGTTCATAGGCAGCACACTGGGTGTGTTGGGTTGGCTGCAGTGTCACCCTCATGGGCAGCCCCAAATCAGCCAGAGGGAACCCAATAAGGAAACCATGGAGAGTCCTAGGGAGATGAAGAGTTTCAGTGCCCAGAGAGAAATGGTTTCTGTGTTCACAGTATCACAGTCTCTGCAGGGACAGCATTAGATACTCCCTGCATTTTCATGGAAGCAGTCTTTGCCAGGGAAAGTTGTCTCCCTAGAATGATTGAGTACTTTTTACTCTGAAGTTTGTAAATACTGAAAAAAGTGCAAGAGGTTTAAGTGCAGGATTTAAATGTGTTTTTTACTAACAAGATTCTAAAACAAAAATTCTTTGCTTAAGTTCTGGCAATAATTGCCAAGGGAAAGGATCTGTACACAAGTATGTAGAGACCTTAAAAAGCAACTATATCTACTGTCTAAAAACCAAACTTGTGTACATACTACAGCAGTGAAATAATTATTTACACAAGTAATGAAGATCTGTGGTCAGTTCTGCTTTTGTAGAGAGACCAGGTCTGTAAAAAAGCCAATTTAGCTGTGGCTGCTTCTCTTTGCAGAGTAAGTGATAGAAAGGGGAAAGCCCCCTGTGAGAAGCTGGGAGGGCTTGAAGTGCCACAGGGATGAGCCTCAGTCCAGGAGAGGATGGAAGTGGCAATGTCTGGCCCCTGCAAGGAGATGCAAAACTGAACATTTGGCTTAGCCAGGTGCTGTGCAATGTCCCCAGTGTGCTGTAGGGATTCTGTGTGTCCCATGGTGCATCACCACTGCCTACAGCATTCCCTGGAGCTATTCTGGAGTGCTGCTTTGGCTTGGGAAAGATTTAATTTTCACATGTGGGCTGCCTTTGGTCTCGACCCCTGGTGTTATACCTTCTGCAATATCACTTCACTTGTGTTCCAGCTTCTCCTTCCATACCCACCTGCTGCTGCGTAGGCAATGCACCCTGCTTCTGGGGTCATGGCAACAACTAAACAAGGAAGCATGCAAGCATGATGCAGCTCTTGCTTTCCAAAAATAGTGGGAGAGCCAATGAATCATCTTTCTTTCCCTGTCCCCAGCCTACAGGGATTCTTGGGACAGATTTGTCAACAGCATCTGCAGGCTTTTGTCCTGCAAATCTCATCATCGGTTTTTGGAAACAGCATCAATGAGGGAATTAAAATTGAATACTGCTGAGAGCTTCCCATCCCTCGCTGAAGCAAGAAGATCGCTCCAAGTTGGAGCAGGAAGATCTCACCTTTGACAGCCTCCTACTTAGCAGAAGCCTTACATCAGTAAGAGGTTGCTGACTTACGTTTGCAAGCATCTGGGGCAGAGAAGGGCTTTCGCAGGTCTCGGTAGAAGCCTGGCTTGCAGCGCTGGCAGTGCTGTCCCTCTGTGTTGTGCTGACAGTTGTCGCAGACACCACCACTGCGGTTGCCCGACGCCAGCCACGCATCCATGTCAAAGTGACAGGTGTCGGCATGCCCATTACACTTGCACGCTGGGATGAAGCCAAAGAGAACAGAAAGATTTGGTAAAGCAGTGAAAATTGTTTATAGCAAAGAGGCAAAAAGCTGAACCACATTTTGGAATGGTACATCTGCCATTCAAGTGCATGAGGATACTTCGCGTTTTCATCCACCCACAGAAATGACATGTAAGCTGGCCACGTACACTGACACTCTCGGGGGGCTCCAGTTTTGCCATCAGCAGCCTGCCAAGGGCGGTCGTTGTAGAGCGGGGCACAGTGCTGGCAGTGAGGTCCTGCAGTGTTGTGCTTGCACATGCACTTCCCATGAACCTGGTGGGAAAAAGAGAGTGGAGGTCATTCACAGCAGTGCCTGGGCACAAGGGCTGCGACGTCAACCCAGTGCAAGGACATAGGCTGGGAGGAAGGCTAGCACTGGGCCTGCTGACTGGTGCAGCCAAAGGTGGGTATTCTGCATTTATACCTTCAGTTAGATTAACATTTCTATGTCATATATGTCATTATATCATGTAATCACATCTCTTTTTTCTTTTTTTTTAATTTTCTTTGAGGTTTATAGGGATCTTTAGCAGGGGGTTTCCAATCCCCACATGGACTTCCAGGAGACATTAAAAGAAGCCGAGGTCCAAAGCATCCTTGGGAACACGGAAAAACCTTTCTTTTTTCTCCCTCCCAAACAGTACAACACCAACGTACCACTGCAGCAGCAGCGGTCACAACCTCAGGGTCAATCGCCAATGTCAACAAGCAGAAGAAAAAAGAAATTAGAACCTCGGGACACAGATACCTAATGTCCTAGGCAGAGGTTTTGCAGCACAAGGGAAGATCCAGAGATAGCACAAAGACCATGAGGGACGGTCAGACATCTTTGTGACAGATAGGTAATTGAACAGCTAGAAAACACAGTCCAAGGGGGTAATTAGAGATGAAAAGACAGCATGGTAAGCTTGGTGCCAGCTGCCCTGTCAGCTGCTGGCATTAATCACGCTGCTGGCAAACGCAAAGAAAACAGGACGCAGCCAGAGGGCAAGAGCAGCCCGGCCGCCCCCAGACATGACGAAATGGAGCTCTGGAGCAGCTGAACACCTCCCAACCCACTGGGCTCAGAGTGGAGGGAGAGGCTGGAGGGAGAGGCTGGAGCGCGGCCTGGCTGCAGCTTGGCACACTCAGCCCCAGCCCACAGCTCGTAGCGAAGACACCGTCGTCATGGCTCCTTGGAGAGGCTGGTGGCCTGCCTCATCCAGGGGAGTGTGGTGGATGGCTGTGTCCCACAACGACTGCGCCGGCTGCCTTTGCTGCTGGCTCTTCGGCAGTGCGGTTCCACTGACAGCTTGGGCTGGACTGAGGAGCACAGGTGCTGTGTGCAGCCGTCAAACCCAGAGGGCCGTCATGCTGTGGTCACGGGTAAAATGGTTCCTGCTTCTGTTCACTCCAGAAGCATTTTGCTCTGTTTGGTTTCACTCAGGGAACTTCAGCTGCAAGCCTCCCCATCAGCAGGTCTCTTCAGCTGCATTCTGCCTTGCTGTTCTGCTGCCACTTCTCTTGCCAGCTGAGAAAGCCACAATATAGGGGAGGCAATAACTGGGATCATGTCCTCCTGCCACAATGTCTGATGCAGATTTCACAACAGTGCTCTTTATAAATGCATAGGCTGCTGCTGAGACTCACCGTGAACTGCTCCTGTCAGAAACACGGACAGTAAATGGAAGAGGAGAGGACCTTAAGTATGCAGTAAACAACTCCTGTGTGTTGCGTAGGTGCACACGCATGCAGATTGCAAACGCCCCTCACTGATGACAACTTTCTGGCTGTTTCCTTTTAATAAATACATTTCAGGTAATGTCTCACAGGGGTCAGAAATAACCAGAACAGACAACACTTCAAAACTGACCTTGAAAGTCCTTGAAAGAGTTTTCATCAGTAATGCAAATAGTGAAATCTTTCAAAAGCCTTTCAAGTGGTCCTTTCCTGCTTTATTAGAATGTCTGGATCACAGAGCAGGGGCAAGTGTAAGAGTATAGCAACCAGACGTATGAGCAACATTTAGATGCAGACAGAATCCGACAGAATGCAAAAGTATCTGAGCTAAAGTGGCAAATGCTGAGATAACATTGCTTTCTGTGCTATTTCTGCCTCACCGCAGATACTCCTTGCTCTGTCTGCCTTATCAAGTTGAGGTCGCCTATATGCTCACATGTGTGATAAAGTGTGGAAAGAATGAGAAGCAAACACAGAGAGAAACAAAACAAATTTGCAGATGGAATATTTCATTCTCAAAGCGTCTCGTGTTTTCACATTTTCATTTTTGCTACCACTTCTAAACATTCCTCTTCAAACTCTCAGACTCCTCACTCCTAAATTTACATTTCTCTACAAAACTTCCCATATACCCTCTTTAGGGAAATGCCTACACAAACTGATGTTACAACCTGCTTTACACTCACTTCAAAAGTCTCCAGCTGCATGGAAATGGAAATCAGTTAAATCTGGGAGAGCCACTGAGGCAGAGCAGGAGAGGATGCTCTGTACTGATTGCTTGCAAATTGCGTTGCACCCAGGGGAAGGAAACAAGTGCTATGGACAAGCTTGAGGTAGTATAGAAAAGCTTGAAAAGTAGCAGGAGAGCCACTCAGCTGGGTGCAGGGTGGGCTGGGGGCTCAGGGTGATGACCCAAGGAGGTGTGGAGGGGAGGGAAAAAGGCTCTCTGGTTTTTCTCTGCAACTGTTTAGTTAATATATTTTTCCCTATTCTTTTTTTTCCCCCACAAATTTAACAAAAGTCAGACTAAGCACTTCAAAAACCTCGCCTTGGGCAAGATGTATTTCTTCTCTTTCAATAGCATTATAATGATTATTCCCCAAAACAGCTCTGCTTTAAAACCCCTTCCATCCTAGCTTTATTCCATTGAAGAAAATCTCTTTTTTTCTTCTACATAATTCCAGCTTGACATAAAAGGTTTTTATGTGTTGGAAACAACAAAGGAGCTGAATACTAACAAGCCATTTCTTGTAACCCATGTGCAGACAAGAATTTTTTGAGTTTTCCAGAGATATTGTGACAGCTAAAGACAGGAGAAAGGAGAAGAGAAAACAGAAGGAAAAGAAATGTGGCAGCAGGTGAGGGGCATACAAGAGCTGGATGCCAGGCCAGGTGCCCTCTGTAGGCCCAATTTGATGGGGAGCACTGGGGAACCAGGACTGAGGTAGCAGCCTGGCAAAGTGGTACCAGCCCAGGGCATCTCTCCGGCATCTCAGCATCTTTCTAAAGGCACAATGGGACCTACACGGGCTGACAGTGGAAAGAGCACGTTTTTCCTCCCTTTTCATTCACCTCGATTTACATTTAACTATAAGGCATATCCATTTGGGGTCACTATGGAGCATTGCTAAGTACACAAACACAATTCCCTGTGTGTCTCACTGCTTTAAGCATTCACATGGCTCTTGACTCAGTTAAGCAGAAAATCCTTTTCATACCATTTTTCATTTTGTCACGGGGTCTTTACATCCCTGTTCATTTTCACACTGTTTCCCTTCTTAGTTTGACAGCCCAGTCGCAACGTCACTCATTAGAGGGCACAATGCAAACAGTGTTACAAAAGTTGACTTCTGCAAGATAAACGAGTGGCTGATTTCTATATACAAAGACAGTTGCTAGGACATGCTTCCTTCCATAGCCTTTTGTTGCTGAATTATTACCTTCCAGCACTTCCTTTCAGACTGCAAATACGCGGGCTTTTTGGTTGAGTCTTACAAAGTGCTTTCCACCCTATTTATCCAAAATGTTGCAGAGTGAAAGAAATGCTGTGCTGAGGAAAAAAGGCACTCAGTCACCTGATATTAATTAATTTCTATTACAAGAACTCTCCCACTGCACAGAGTCCAACACAAACGCACACTAAAACACAATCAATGTCCCAAAGACCTGAGAGACTACACAGATGAGCTAAATAGCTGGGAGCAGCAAACTCCTTTTAATAGACTTGCTTGCTTGGAACTGCTAAAATTGCATTTTTTCTATCTTTTTTTTTTTTTACTTCCTTGGAAAACAGGCGTGATATCAGTCTAAAGGAAAAGCACGTCATTCATACTGGTCTTTAACAATGGCTTTTAGACTGTGTTGCACTCAAGCCACTGTGTCAATTTTAGAAACCATGCCTACTGGCTGTTGTCTGCCCACAGGCCGGTACTACTTCCCAAAGTACCAGACAACCAAATTTATGCATGAGAAAATTCCCATATCCTATTTCACTCTTGTGAAAGAATACAAAGTTTGTTGTTCAGGGTGTGGGGGCTGTCTTTGTTTTTTTATTCCTTGTACAATAGGCTTCTGTCAGTGGCTCTGGGGAAGACCTTCAACGTCTTTTGATGTCAGCAGCACAATAACAATTTACAACAGCCACTGGGTTAGCCACGTGGGAAGGGGGAGGGATATTCCTGCTGCCCAGCTACGAAGAAGGGCTCTTGTACTCAGTATGCCAGCCTTAGCACATCCCCCCAACCCAGCCCATTCAATACTGATGTAAGGAGCCCAGGGAGACCAACTGACCAACCTGCATATATCAACCACATGTTGATTCAAATGCACTCATTGAGCAGTTTCCTGAACTGGCTTGTCTGTTCTGCTTACAAGATAAAGCCCAACTCCTGGAAAAATCCTTGACTTACACTGACACAACATTTTGGACTATTAAAGAAGGGTAGAAGCATATCTGCAGCAGTACCTATTTGATAAGGTAGCAGTACCACACCAAATTGCTTTGGGAACATCTTAAATATGTTCAAATCACTTAATCATAGAATCATAGAATCACCAAGGTTGGAAAAGACCTCTATGATCATCCAGTCCAAATTTCCCAATAAACCATGTCCTTTGGTTATATATAAGTATATATAAACAAACCTCAATCCCCAGGTTCTAGTCTTCATCAAAGACAGTTGTTGAAACTGCCATTGTGGGAAAAAGAAAACAGGAGGAAGAACGAATTGAGACAGGTGAATTTGTTCTGGCTTTTTGTTCAATGAAGATGACAGGTGTGCACAACAGGACTGCAGTAGTGGGAATGCAGTGTATGTTAAAGAGTTAATAATAGTGTATTATCAATGAGACAATGAAAGCATCAGTTGATGATGGTAACTCAACTCACAGAGGTAAAAGCAGGAAGCCCCAAGGATACAGCCTTCCAAGATTGCTGACTCAGGCCAACTACACAACAACTTGGATTTTAGAAGGCCAGGGATTGTCTGAAGCAGGTGAACACTTGTCCTTACCTTGAGGCAGAACTGCAAAGCCTGGTGTTGTACCTCTGGGCTTCTTTTCCTCACTCTGGATTCCTGACTTGCAAGTTACTGCCTATGTCCAGGCTGACCTACACCATGACCATTGCTGCTGCGGCAAGCAGGCCAACAGGGTGCTTCAGCTGGTCAGCATGACCCTGCGATAGCTCAATGCATGGATGTAGCAGCTCCTGCACTATAGATCAGCCCCAAAAGCCAGGCTTTACACAGCCACTGAAGATCAGGGGGCATCTCCTGTGCCTGTAAATCCATTTGTTTGCTCTCAGATTCTTTTTACATTTCTTTACTGCAGTGTTTCACCCCGTAATCCATCTCACACACCAATCCAACTATTATGCATGGTATGGTGTTAGGCGTGCTTGTCCACGCATGCTTTTTTCTTGACAGGCATTGGGTTCGGTGTTGGTATGATATGGATAGGGACCCTTTGAATAAATGATATGGGAGGAGTGGGGATGAGAGGGAGAGTAGATGTACCACCCTGACATCTGTTTGGGGCACACCAGTGGACAACACGAGACAGCCAGCACTACTGCACCCTGAGGAGTAGTGCTCATCACTACTGGAGGGTAGCTAGGTCCTCTCTGCAACTCGTGAAGACAGAAACTCACCTGGAGCAGCAACCTCACTTCCACACTCACAATGCACCCAGAGGTTGTCATGGCATTTCTGATGTTTAAACAAACCTAGAGCTTTCCTGTACAAATTCCTTTCTCATTTATGTAAATCCAGCAGACATATAAGCACCTCTACCTAAACCTTTCTGCCTGATCCACTCCTAAATTCCAACTGGTAGAACTGGGTATCTCATGGAGATGCGTAGGCTTCCACTGGTGCCACCACCCATGTAAAGAATGTAGGACAAGGCCTGCCACAATCCCCTTAGTTGTCAGAGGAATTGGATTGAAGAATGATGGACAGGAAAATTGCTTTCCTCTGCGGTGTCCATGAAGCAACCTCTGCAGGGAGGAGGATCACAGACGGGTTTGCAGCTGGACAGTGGTAAAGGCACAGAAACTTTTGTCAGGTCCTGGCTGTTGCTTTATGCCATTAGGACTAAGTGAAATACTTTTTTCCTACGCTGAATGTTCAGAGTCTGTAATGTCCACCTTTGCACTGATATGACTCACAGAGGAGGTTATTCCACCCCAGAGATAGAGCTGCAGTTGCTCTTGCTGGGATAAAACATGCTATTCTCCATTCATAGAGCCATCCTCTTTGCATCCCACCCTTGCAGCTGAGGATATCCTGGTTTAGTATTATCAGTAAAGAAATGTTTAGATGTTGTGCTGAGATACATGGATTAGTGGGAAATATTGGTAATAGGTGGACAGTTGGACCGGATGATCTTAGAGGTCTTTTCCAATCTTGGTGATTCTATGATTCTATTCTATGATTTTATGATCACATGGCCAACCCAAACTTAGCCTCCATTCAGCCATTCAGAACATTTTTCTCCAGAGCACAATGGCCCAGCCACTGAGAAAAAATTCATATGATGGGAGGAATCCTGTGGCAGCGGGCCAGGATGAGATCCTGAACTGAGTGGGATGCACTGGCCCCAAACTCAGGCAGGCAGCAGGAAGCATCCCTGCATCCCCAGGTGGCCTTGACAGATCCTCTCATTCTGGCTGCTGGGGAGGTGGATGAGATGCTTCAGGTGGCTTTGCAGATCTGCCCAAGACCTGGCAGCTGTTCCAAGTGCTACCAGGATGACCTCCATCAGCAGAAACATCAATATATCACGTATGGTTCTTCTGCTGGGCGAGCAGGCTCTGAAAACAAGCCTGCAGCTAGGATTTTGCCTCTGGGCTGAAACTAAGTAGGGGTTTGAGAAAAACCGGATATATTTTTTTGGACATGGGTGGGTTTCTTTTAAGACAAGGAATCTTAAACTTGCTCAAAATCTGGTGCTAACTCTCTAACTTACGAGATGCTCATCAGGAGTGCTTTAGTCAAAATAAGCACAAGAACTGAGCCAGATTTTGTAATCACATTCAGAGTTGGTAATGCATTCCCCATCTTTTGCTGTCCCTAGTCCTATAGTGAAGGGTCTGCGAAAGCCCCCACATAAATGTTACACAGAGCCACCACTGAAGTCCTCATCTCACGCATGAATAACTGACAGCATATCTTCAGAGTTACCTGTAATGTGACTGACTTTTTTTTCCAGGTGAAACACACAGAAACACTTCTCTTAAAAATCTCTGTTTTCAGAAATTTGAATTGCAGCTAAGCAGCCACAGATTCTGCAGTCTTTCTGCCCTGATCTGACAGTGTAAAAAGTGGCAGTGGGTGAGGAAATATTAGTGGTGGAAATGTCTCATCACACCCTGAACCTCCAGCAGGATCCTGCTGCAAAGCATGCTAGGTTGCCCTTAGGCAGGCCCATCCTTCATAGGCCATGCGGAGTCAGCTCTGAGGGACAGCAAAATGAGTCAGCCTCATTACACAGACGTCACCTTTGGGACTCATGCCATGTTTATAAGTGATATTTACTTTCCCACTCCCCCAGGGGGTGGTGCAGAGGCTTGCTGCTATTTCTTGTTTTGTTTTTCAGTGCAATTCTGGCATTGGCTCCTTCCCACATCACCACCTGCTACCTGTGCATTGTGATTTCTATAGGCTGTAGCTCTACCAGAAGCATAATTGGCTTCAAGCTCTGCTGTAACTCTCAGCAATGCTCTTGGTCACACTCCCATGCTACCGTATCACACAGAAACAATCCCAAGCAAACAGCTTCTTTCAAAGGCTTTCACTCAGAGAACATTTGTGAAAACCAGAGCAGCACTACACAAAACAGGCTTATTAATCATAGTGCTGCATGCTTTCAAATTTGTGTGCTTTCAAGATGTTGCAAGACTAGCTCTATTAGAAGGGAAACACGATGTCTGTTTCATGTTTTAGACTATAATTTAACTGAAATGAGAGCTCTCTGAAGAGCTGGATAGATGCCAGACCTCCTTATCTCAAGTAGTTGGCTTACATTTTTATGATCTTTCCCTTCTTCACATTGTACAGGGCACTATACTTGCCGGCTTCAGCTTTCGCCATGGCTCTTCTGCCAGCACAGACAGTGTCTTCAGGGCAAGCCAGGAGGGGCAGAAAGGGCACAGTGCACTATGGGCAGTGAAGTCACAGCATTCTCAGGCTGGCCGGGTGCAAACATGAGAGTGCTGGACACTGAAACAGCCTCCTCAGGGCAGTGGTCATGGCACTAAGCTTGCCAGAGTTCAATAAGTGTCTGGACAAAGCTCTCAGACATATGCTCTGATTTTCAGGTGGTCCTATGCGGAGCCAGGACTTGGACTCAAGGATCTTTATGGACTCAAGGATCTCATCCAACTTGGGAGATTCTTTGACTCTGTGAGCCTGCCACCTTTGGGCTTTGGTTCTTGTTCACACACAAGGGATTTCAGCTTAGAACCCTTCAGATGTGAGTCCCCTCACAACCAGAAAACAGGGGTTTTGTCTAGGGAAAGTATTGAGAGGCAGAATGGAAAGTCTTGGTGTGAGAATTGGAGCCCTCCTGCCCTTTGCCTCACGATCCAAACCAGTATCAGAGAATGCTCCAGGAGCAGTGGGAAGTGCATGCCCCCTGCTCCTCTCTGTCATCAAAATGCCCTGCATTTAGTACTTCTTAGATAGTGCTAGTTAGGACCTGTGGGTAGAAGAGAGTCAGAAATGTTAACATCACCAAATTTGTGTACGTACCACATGGAAAGCACCAGCTGCCCTGACAGGCCGAAACCCTCTGACGGGAACACAGTGGTCGGCGTGGCCATTGCAGAAGCAGCTGCCCTTCACAATGAAGTCGTAGACAGCGTAGTGTGGGGCTGGTGGGGCAGGCGGTTCCAGCGGGTAGCAGGGGCAGCTCTGCCGCTCCAGCAGCCGCACGCGTAGGTTGGTCACCTTCAGCTGCGCCTGGGCCTCCGCGCTGTATGGGTCCTCGGCAGCATGTGGTGGCGAGAGGGCTCGGTATATCACCTGCAGAGGTGTGGGGCACAACGGGCGGTGTTAGCAGTGTGGGGCCATCCCCAGGTGCATGCAACACCCTCACACCATTTGATGCAACAAATTTGGTCCCTACAACTTTGCTGGCCATTACTCTACATTTGGCCATTAACCACGGCTGACCAGCTCACGGTAAACATCAGGTGGAAGACTCCTCGCCAACTTCTCCCGCCATTGCCCCTTATTTTTTTAACAAACGAAGCTCAAATTTCCAAATGTTTGGCTCCCATCAGTCCCAGGCCACTTCCTAGTGGAAAAGTGATGTGGCGTGGCAGCAAGCTGATAGTCGAGAAAACCGAGATAAGAAAGAAAGAAAAAGTAGAGCTCCCAAGGGTTAAGAAAACACTTCTCATCAATCTTTATTTTCACTTCTGTCTGATTGAATAAGTAAATATTGTCTCAAATGAAGCATCAAGAGCACTGGACAAAAATAACTAATTTTCTTCGAGAGCTTTATTTTATCTTGCTGGGCCAGCTGCCTGCTGTGTGTCACTAGAAACAGCACGTCATTCATACAACTGTCATTGGTGTGGAATGACAAATCTTCAATATGTATTAGTTACCAAAATATCTAGGTTATGGTTTACATTTATTAAATAGCTATATACCCCTTCAATGACTGACTGGCTTCGGAAGACCTATGTGTTATGTTTGCAAGCACCGGTTCAGTGAGTTGCTTGACTCTTTGAGTGCAACACGGCCTAGTGGGTAGGTGCACTGCTTCCAGCAGTGGTATAAAACCACCTAAAGTTGTCAGACAAGCAGTCCTTCCCTGAGGTACTCAAGCATTTAGCTGATTCCACAAAAATGCTGTCAAAAGGGAGCAAGTTGGCTTGGAGAGGTTGCCAAAGGAGTAAGGTGGGTAGTGGTACATCCCTTGTGGAAGTAATGAGACACACAAGGGATGTTAGTAAATACTGACACTTTTCAAAAGGTGTTTCTTCAGGTGTTTTAGGGATATAGAACTATTTTTCCACTTTCCTAAAATAAAATGAACCCAACAAGCAGCCCTGCACCTCTCCTCTGAAACAGAAACTGCTGTTCACCCAAACACACATCAGTGTCATTCTGCTCACATTTACTTGTTTGTGGCTCTGTGAATACAAGATGCTTTCAGATATGGAAAAAAAATTCCCTGGAAAACTTCCATTTTGGAGACATGGATTCCCTTTTAGTGGAGATGATGGAAAATGCCTGGCTGAGAATTTTTAGTAAAAACTAGAATTTTGGTTTCCTAGCTATTGCATCAGTCTTGTCTCAGAGAATTCTTTGCTCATCCTCATTCAGATGGGAGTGGTGAATAATCTATGCTAGATACAGCAACAGATTTTTTTCTGATTATTTTCACTTCTTCTCATTTATCTATCCCTTTTTAAGGCAGGCAACTGATGCCTGTAACCCTCATAAAGGCAGTGCAGTGAGGAAATCAGTAGTCCCAAGTGCCTTCACGCTGTGGGAGTTAAACCACAGCTGTGTGGAATTCAGGGGGAGTTATGCCACTGATTTCAATGGAGCCAGTATTCCAGCTCAGGCCCTAAATCGTTACAAACATTTCTTTTTATGGTTGCTTGAAAACAGTGATGCTAAACACAAGCCCTATCTGCAGTTCCCAAGGGCTGCAGAGAGAAGGCTCACCCTGTTGCCCCGGCTGCCCCGCACTGCTCACACAACAGCAGGGGAGCTGGGTCTCAGCACTGCCACTGCAGTAAACACCCTCATCCCCCAGTGCTAGTGGGTCTGTTTTAATAAAATACAGAACACTAGTCATAACATGTGAGATGCCATACAAGTAGCGATTCTTTGCTCCATCCCAGCTGACTGAGCCGTAGCCCCCATAGGCTGCACAATAAGATCAAGGATGTGTTTCCCAGCAGGATTTCCCTGTTCAGTCATTAACCTTGCCAATTCATCCCAGCCTGTTTCCGGAGTAATCCCAGCACATCACTGAGGTCACACGTCCCCGTGCAGCTGTGGTGGGTCTGCTGCTGCCCGGCACCCCAGCCCCAAGTGCACCCTCACATGGGCCGTGTCCTGCTTTCACCTCTCCTAGCCTTTTCCATCCAGCTTTCCACTGCAGGATTTGAGATGAGTGAGCTGCCTCTGTGCATGTGCACCTGGCCATGGGGTGCTGCAAGCCTGGTGTCTCCAAGTGCCCTCTCTGACATTCTGCATGCAACGAGCCTCTCCAGGAAGCTCCCCATGGCCACCAGAGCTGTCTGTCTCTATGTGTCCTATGAACAGTATGTCAATAATCAACACTACGGTGTTAGGTAGATGGTGCGACTTCTCCCATGTGATAGTCAGCACCATGCATGACAATCAGAAGTGGGAGGACAGGATCTCTACAGCAGCAGCTGCTCTGTGCATGCCTTACTACACATTTGGATTCTGTAGAACAAGTAGGAAGTGATAAATTGAAAACCCACAGCACTTTTATGCTGGATGTGCCATAATATACCCTATCAGAAAGGCATTTTCATTCCCAGTGTTGTGAGCTCATTGTAAATCTTCAGATGTTTGGGATTCTTCTTTAGCACAGTCCCAGGAACCGAATCTCTCTCAGCTCCCATTTAAAAATAACTATCTAGCAACATCTCATATGTGAGGAGCAAATGTCACAAAGTAGGAGGCAAATAAAATGAACATCGGTTTTCAAATCAAAATACCAAGCGATTTCTGGGGTAATGTTCCTTCTAAACCTTCTAATTGTGCTGTTGGATCCCATGTCCATAAGTATGATGCTTTCATGAAACAACAGAGCTGTAATACAAAACTTGCTTGAGGACATCTGGGTAGGAGGAGAAGTCTCTCAGGATTTTTGTCCCCATGAAAAACGTCCAAGGAAAAAGCAATGTTTTCAGTAAGAAATGGAAAAGCAGGCTGAAATCCTCGTGTTAGGCAACAGCACAGCAATGCCCCTCGGTGCCAGTGAGCCTGGTGCAGTGCCCACTGCCAGGTGCTAGCTCCAATGCCAGCCCTGTGCATGCTGTGGAATGCAAACAGGCTGCTCTTCAGCCAAGTTCTCCGTGGTTTGGGCACATGGCAAAGCTGACACCCCCTAATAAATTTTCACAGCATTCCCATTTCCTCACAGGCTGTCATGAGGAGCTCTTGATCTGTTGATTATTTCACTTTTTTTTTTTTTTTTTTGGCTTAAGTGGCACAAGAAGCTTTAGCTACTTACCATTGCTCAGATGCAAAAAAGTAGCCCTGAATATAAATAAAACAGCGGCTCTGAGCAGGGTGCACTCAAGTAACCGCCTGCACCACAATGACCTTGATTTATAAATAAATAAAAGTCCCTTTGCAAGAAGTACCCTAGTATGTTTACACTCGAAAGGCAATGAAAGGGCATCTTTATATATATATCCACAGTGGGAAGGAAAATGCTAATGAATGATGCTGAGAACAACACAGTAGACTCTGAAGTCAAAGTGGCCTGAGGAAGTCAACAAAACCGATACAGATTTGCTGCCAGTAAAGCTGCCTAGATGAGTCACAGTGTGCCATGGACCACCAGAGCCTCTACCCACTAAGAGTCTTTGTCAAGATGCAAGTGACTGTGGTGATAAAGTCAGCCCTTTAGGTCACTTATACTTGTGATACTTAAGAGACACTTACAGAAGAAACAGGCACCCATGGGGCAGGGTGTAGGAACCTGCTACCCTGTGTCCTACTTGAGGTGCTGGGCTTGAGCTTCCCAACAGCCCTGACTCAAACTTGTCATGTTGAGCCTGCAAGGCACTGGGAGATGGTCTGCAAAGCAGCAACAGCAGAAATGGCACAGAAGGAGTAAATGGATGGGGGAGTCAATGAGCACGTACACATGGAAAGAAGAAAACAAGAAAGGAAACAGCCAACAAACAAGGAAAACAGCAAAATCTAAGCTGGTGTACAGGTCTCCCTATACAGGTGGCTGCTGGAGCCCCAGAGCTGGTCCCTCTGTTATGTGACGTATTACCCTGACACCAAGCAGAAGAACTATTAAGAGGGAAAGCCTCGTGTATCTATGACGTGCTACGCCCACTGCAACAACCCTATGCTGAAAAAAGGCTCTTCGGTGGCTACTGTAAATAATGGCCACAGAAACCTGCTGTATACCACTGACAGTAGCTACTGAGGTGCTGGAGAAGTGGCTTTCCTGCAGCTTTTCCTGCAGCTACTTCTCATACTCTGACAAAGGACAGCATTTGGCCCGTGCCTGCAGCCCTTCTGCAATCTTTTGTAGCACATAAAACAAAGCAAATGACTCCCTGCTTCATCATCCAGGAATCATACAATCTTGCAAAGACTTCAGAAGGAAAATCCAGCTGTTTCAAATAACTGGCCCTCGTGGGAGCCTTGGCAGGTTAATCTATATTCAAGACAGCTTTCGGTTTGGGGAAACTCAAGGCGCTGCTTTGCCATTCTCAACACTGAGAAGTTGTCTGGGAAAGCTCCTGGTCATACACGGCAGCCAGCACTGAGGGGCTGGAAGAGGTACAGGGAGAACAAGGTAAGGACCAGGGTTCCTCCAGGATCCTGGATGTCTCTGGCAATAATCAGCCAAATGAGAGCCATCTTCTCAGCTCCTCTTCGAAGTCCCACTGCACAATTTCTTCAGATGAAAAGGAAACACTGCAGAGTCATTGCTGTCTTTAGTCAAGTGATGATCACAGAAGTAACGTTCTTATCACAAAAATCTCTCTTCAGTGCAAACAGCTCGAAACATTAGGATTCCTTCACCTCAGCTAACAGCGCTTCTCCATGAACTGAGTTTATTCTCCGATGGCTTTATTTTTCCTAATCACCACTCTCACTCTTCTAACAGGCAGAAAACCTGGAAGACCAAGAGAACATGGAGCTGTGTCCAGCAAGGCAGGGAGAGCACTGGGCCTGCTTGTGCAGCTGGCTGTCTCCCTGCGGCCACAGAACAGCCCCTCTCACTGTATCCTACAAAGGCCTGCAAGGGTCAGAGTGTCAGCATGGATGCCTGCAGTAGGGCTAGGCATTGATGGCATTTCTTTCAGCTGAAGCGTAACTCGACTTCATGAATATTTTTCCACTCCTTTTGTCTATAAAGAAAAGGCTTTGTGTCTGTAGAGCTGGTTGCTTGGTATTGCAGTGGAAACCATCCAGCGTCCATGAGCTGAACTTCAATTTGGGAAAAAGAACACCTGTCTGAATTGTATGCAAACAGGTACAGTCCAAAAGGCCGTGAGAAACAGCATTCCCTTTTCACCCTGAGGCTGTAGACTTCAAACATGGTGATGGGGCATGGGGACGCAGCACAGTGAATGGCTTGTGTAAGCCTGTTTTGGACACTGATTTCTTCCTGGAAAAGTTGCCCAGGCAGAATCTGAGGATTCTGCCTTTTGAGTAGGATTTTGGATGCTTCTAGAACGGAAATTTCATGCTATTACTCACTGTGCATGCCAATTAATCTTAGATTAAGTCCACGAGCTTTTGGTCCAAGGCTCCTGAGATGCAGCCATTCACTGCTTTCGGTTACACTCTTTCCATGTAACCATTAGTACCAAGGAAGCCCAAAGAGAAGTACAGCAACCCTTGCTTCACAGCCAGCAAGCTGGGAGCTGAACAAGTAAGCCAGTCTTCCCTGCACGCCAGTAAGGAGCAGTGAAATGGCGCAGCAGGGAGCAGTGCTGCAAGAGGAGCCTGTGGCCTTTTCTCAAGGGAAGCAATAGCCTTGCTAGTGAGGCCAGATGCCAGTTCAGGGAATTAAATTTTCCCTATCCAAATCCCTTCTGCTTCACATGAGTACAGTGTTCTTCAATGCCTACATAAAAACATAAGTTTGGAAAACTGAGCCCTGGAGCCCATTCCTTCTCTTGCTGGCAGCCTACAATATAGAATTTATTCTCTTTCACAGCCTCCTCCCAGGAATAATTTGGTTTAGGCAATCTAGTCATAATTTAGCCATAATTGGAGGCCAATCTAGAAGCCTTGATCTGCAGTAGTTAGAAACTTGCTTTTCTAAATAGAGTGCCGGCATGCACTATTAAGCACTGACTATGCTCCATCCTGGAGGTGGCTGCATTTCAATAGCTAGCCAAGCGGAGGGTCAAATTCTGTGTGCCAAAAAGCCTCGGACAGCCAGAGAGAAAAGGAAACGATGAGACCTTGCTGTGGGCTGGCTGCAAAGAAGGAATCAAGGGGAGGATAGCTGGGCAGGTTGAGAAGCTTCTTGCCCTCACCCCTGGCGGAGCCCAGGCTCTGAGGAAAGGTATCTTTCATGGTACAACTCCCTGAGTACCAAAGCTTCACATCTGCACAGGTGCCTTTGTCCTGAGTCCACTCAGGCACAAGTGAAAACTAAATTTAGGTTTCCTGCTTCCACCTGAATATGTCCTGCACTAAACTACCAGCTAGCAAGCCTGGGATTTTCAGGTCCCTACAACACATCATTGACATAAGCTTAAAATAAGCTCAGGATGGGCAGATTCTTCCTATAACCCAAAATTAGGGGCTCAAAATAAAAGTCACCAAGCACCTTTAACTCCTGTTTGTGTCATTGAGTGTTGCAACTGCTCAGCGTCTATTAGGGTCAAATTAATCAAGAGTAGGACCGAACCTAGTTTTGCTCTATACAGTTAATTTCAGGTAGAACCAGTAGAGCTGCTGCGCAGATCCTTCAGGACAGAGGCAGGCTGCATGTAGTAAGTGTGAGGCAAGGTCCTGGAAGGTTTTTCTGCTACAGAAGGCACACGAGATCAATATGATGCTCAGCAAGACACACACACACCCCACAGTAAAACAGCAGCATGTGATGTTTCCAACATCAGCAAGCAGCGTGTTAGAATCTGCTGCTGGAAAACAGTCAAGCTGCAAGTACGCCTCTCCTATTAATAACACATAGCAACAATGGCTGAAGTCTCAAAGTGATTTATTAGCGGTGTTCTGAATAGATAAACACTCAAATAAGTTGCTAATTTACTAAAATCTTGTCAAGGAGACTCTGCTTCAGTAAGTCCTTTTATGCCAGAGACTGTCTAAATGGGGACACTCAGGCGAGCTAATCTGAATTGACCACAGATGGGAATTTAAAGTAAATGAGATAATTGCATTGCAGAGTGGACAGTCATTCTCACTCACGGTTAAAGAATTAACATCTGCTAAGGGCCTCCTCTAGACAAGCCCTTAGCAGTGATCTCTAGTCAGGGATAAATTTAGGATTAGTTTGTAAGGCAAGAAACATTAATCTGATCCAAAGTGTGGGAGGGAAGATAGCCTTTTCTGTATACTAATAAAACAGAGCACAGGGCTGAAGGAGTTTATTTCTGCATCTTATTTACTTAGGTTACATTTGGCTGGTGAATCCAGTTTGGACTTCCCTTGCAGGAATATGGTTGAAGGGTTACATCCTGGAAAAATGCAAAAAATACCCTGGATTTGTAGCACATTTGTACAACCCATGCTAAAATATGGCCCTAGCCTTCCTGCTATAACACTGATAACAACAGGCCAGCACCTAGAGGTTTCTGCATCTAGGTGATGAGGATCACTGTTGTGAAACAATCCACTGAATTAAGCATGGGGAAAGTCTTCAGTCAGATGTTTTGTTTGGCTCCTGCATCCTTACAGCAAAGTTATTGCTTCCCTGTCTGCAGGTCTTCTTTGCCTGAGAACAGAATGTGGCCTGGCAGCCCCTGATGGGGCTCAGCTCAGCAAGGAACACGTTCACCTGAAAGCACCTGCTTAATTCTGGTGACAGTGCCTTTAAAACCCCAAACCATGGCATCGTGTTGCTGAAAGGATGAGAATCTCTCTTCTGGTAACTATGTGAAAATAAAACAGCACTGGATAATTCTTTCCGATGAGCATGTTTCATGCTTATGACATCTGTCTTGTGTCATATGCTCCAATACATATTTTGGTCACTCTTTCCATGTAACCATGGATGGCTTGGGTATATGCTGTGCTCCATCACTAAATAAAAGACATTACTTGCATGGTAGTATTCTGTGCAGTGTTAAGCACCATTCTCTCCTCACACTTTTAGGACTCATGAGTCTTAAAAGGAGTGCCTGGGGGAACTGGGATTGTTCCGTCTGGAGAAGAGGAACTCATGGGAGACGTTATTGCTCTCTACAATGACCTGAAAGGAGGTTGTGGTGAGGTGGGGGTCGGCCTCTTCACCCAGGTAACAGTGGCAGGATGTGACGGAATGACCTGAAGTTGCACCCCAGGAAGTTCAGGTTGGATGTCAGAAAAAATTTCTTCTCCAGAAGAGTGGTTGGGCGCTGGCACAAGCTGCCCAGGGAGGTAGTGGATCACCATTCCTGGAAGGGTTCAAAAACCATGTCACTGAGGGATATGGCCAGTGGGCATGGTGGGGATGGGCCGATGGTTGGTCTGGATGATCTTAGTGGCCTTTTCCAGCCTTAATGATTCTATGATTCTGTCATCTTTCTTGTGCCATATACTGGTTGGGGATGAAAAAAGCCTGATTTTTCCATATTCATAGAAGCACAGTGTAGCAGATTGGTACCTTTGTGGTGTTTTAGGGTGAGTAGCCATGTCCTGCAGCTCTGCAAATTGCTCATCCCGGGGGACGGGCAGCAGCAAGCAGAAACCCCTCTGTTCTGCGGAGTGCTGCCAGAACCTGCAAGCCCTGACCCTGCACCTGAAGATGCACATGGGGTGTTGAAATATTTGAAGGAGGAGAAAGCGGTACGTAGATGGTGTGACACACAGCCTGGTCACGGGCTGTGGTTGTTACACTGTGCTAAAAAATACCATCAAAAGCTTAAAAAGAAATCCAGTAGCACTTAGGGAACTTATGTTTGTGCTTTGAAGAAAACTGCGGTAACTGAGCTGCAGTTAAATAATACCGTTGGACATCCCAGATGACTGCATATTTAAAACCACTGTTTCAGTGAAATTACTGCTTCCATATGTCAGGAATGAGGTGCTGCCAGAAGTGGGAGTAAAGTGCTGCATAACTCCAAACAGAACACAAAACTCTGATGTTTCTTTAGGTGAGATCCATGTTGCTATTGGCAGTTAGGAGTAATTGCTGGAATGTAGCAGTGTAATAAATTAAATGTGATATTTGCTAGGCATGCATGCTTGCCATCTGGTCACCAGAAAGCTGCCATTACTACTTTGCAGGTAAATACAAGGAAACTGAAACGTGCCATATAAATAAAACCCTACAAGCTCCAGCCTCTTGGACCCAACATTTGTTTAAGCCCTGGAATAATTAAACAATCTTGACTTTTATAGCTTCTTTGCAATAACACAAACTAAGGCACTGCCAGAAGAAGAGGTCCTGCAGGAGCAAGATGAGCAAATAGCCTGCTTTGCAGCTGGCTACCGCAGACGCATCAAACAATACCAAATTTCTTTCCTTTTTGAAAATAGGCACTGATTTTGACATATAAGAGGCCCGCCGTGCCCACACACTGCACCAACCTGCTGAGGGATTTGCAAGGCAAGGACTTGCACAGGTGCTTGCCAGACATAGCCCTGGTGCAGACACATTATGGGGTGACTGTGGTGACCTAAGACCAACAGGGCAAGTACCGCCCCAAATGACACTCTTGAGCTTCTCATCACCGAGAACAGCCATTGAGAAAGCTGACAAAGGAGTGTACTTGTGCACTCAGTACCTCAGACACATCCTGCTTGCTGACCTAAGAGCTACAAACATCAGTGCCATCCCGTTGCAGGATGGTACTGCCTGGTGGTTGGGGTGCTGAGGTCATGGGCTTCAGGAGTGCTGAGGACCATGACAATTCCCACAGGGTGTGTCCTTGCTTCTCCTGCAAGTCCACCTTCTTAGTAAGCCCCAGTGTTCCTTTCTAGGGAAGTTCAGTCTGCTTTCTGGGGCACGAGAGAAGAGATGGAGAAGAAGAAGAAGATACTACTTTCTCTGGCCAGCCAAGAAGCCGCAAATAACTCTGAACAGGGGATTATTAGACATGACTCCTGGTCTCCAAAGACAGGACCTTCACCTCAGATCACGTTATCAGCAGAAAACACAATCTGTCGGTAATAACTAGTGGAGAATTGACACCTTAATTCATGATCCACATTTGCCCCTCTCTGCACTGTGGCACCCGTGGGGTTTGATTTCCCACTCAGACAGGTTCACGGAATGATGCCACAAGAGGGAGCTGCCTCAAGGCTGGGCTGGGCCCTGGGGGACCCTTCCCAGCAGGGACTCCGTGAGCAGCCACTAAGCAGGATGCCCAGCCCCACATCATGGCTTTGGCACGCTGGCAGCAGGCTGCCTGTAGCACCTCCAGATGTGCAATTTATGACCTGCCATTTCTGATACCAAAAATAACCTGTTCTTTCACATACATTCTTCCTCTTAGCAAACGGGATCTTTCTCCTTGCTTTTTTTCCCCACTCACCTCTCCTCCAGTGCAGGGGAAGGGGCTGGAGTATCTGGATGTGCATGGGGCTCCCCTTCTCACCATGTCGTCCTCCAGCCCGAAGGCCGTCGAGCAGTTGGTGGCAAAGTACTTGTAGGCCTGCCAGGTCTTGCCAAAGTCCCGTGAGCGCTCCAGCACCATGGCCGCCGGCCGGGGTGATTTGAAGACCAGGATCAGATGCGTGAAGTAGAAGGTGGCTTCCAGGTCCAGCTGGATGGTCTCCTGAGGGGCGTCCCCGGCTGCCTGCCACCAGGTGCGGGGCTGGCGGAAAGGGGAGTCGGCCATGGCAGCGGGGGGGTGTGCCAGCCCTGCGTGGGCCCCACTGCAATGGCTGCAGGTGGGGGGCTTGCAGCGGAGCGTGGCATCCTCGGTGTAGGCGCAGAAAGGCTCGGCAGCATGGCTCCCACAGGCCGTCTCCGTTCTCAGCGTCCGCCCGTGCGCCAGGTTGCCAAGCCGGGGATTGCAGGCCTTCTCGCATGGGCTGCTTGCACTGGTTGCGCTGCCCAGGCCTGGAAAGAAAGCGATGAGACCATGGCATGCATTTCAGGGTTGCTCACCAACCCACATGGCCTGCGTGCCAGACAGGCACACAGCTGTGTACCCAGTGCCCATCAACCCCACAAGAGCTGCACCTCTGTGTAGTGCGCTCCTTCGTGGAGCATAGCGTGCCTAAAATAGCAAAACAAAGTAAAATTAAAGCCCTCAGGGCTTCTCTGCGCATGGGAAAATCCCCAGCGAGAACTGCAAAGAGATGAGGAAAGCGAGGGCAGGAGGAGGGAGGCCTGCACCTCACCTTCCCACTCTGGAGCCAGGTGGGGATGCAAAAAGGCTCAGGGGCAGCAGCAGCCCCATCCCATGGCCATGAGAGGACCCAGGTGGTCTTAGGCGCAGGGAAAGGCAGGAGGAAAGCAAAGAGTTTCTGTGGCACGTGCCATCTGCATCTCTCCATGCAGGAGCACAATAACTGGGTCCTGGTCCGAGCACTTCCTCCAAGTGCTGACCCCAAACCTTCACAGCCCTTTCCAACCCCTCTGTTCTTACCCCAAAACTCCCCACAGTCCCGAACTGCCATAGAAGTTGAATCAAAACACTGCTGAGGTTTGGAAGCCTGACACCAAAGTGTGTAAAGCAGGGGGAAATAAATCCTTGGTTGAAATGGTGCTGGCAGGCTGCCTTACAGCTGAGCCGCTGTGGTTTGTGTGCAAGTCACTCTGGCAGCCTCATCAATTTAAAAATCACAGCAAAAGTGGCAAAGGAAAACAAAATCACTGCGGGGTTTGGTGTGAAACTTTCCGCAGAGCAACCTGCCTGGCTCAAGAGCGTTTGGTGAGGGGTCTCCACCTCCTTATTAACAAGTGTAGCAGCAGGTCAAGGCTGTATTTTATTAACCACAACTGCTTAATATGTTAAAAAATAATTTTAAAAAAGGAAGCTCTGATGACTCGCATGCAGGCAGCCAAAACATCCAAGGTGCATAATGTCTTCTGTCTCGCTGTGCCAATCATACACAATCAGCTTTGTGCACCAATTACTGTGGCATCTTGGCGTTTTTTTGTTATGTCCAAAGGTCATTTCAGTTTAGCATCCAATAAATCCTTTATTTGGGGTTTATTCAGCATTCACTTACAGTGTCATAGCTGCAATTAAGATACATTACCCACTAGCAGAGACAAAGCCTTCAGAGCCTGATGGATTTCCCTATTCCTGCCCCTTACAAAGTGCTCTGGAAACAGCACAGTTTTATCACCACTGATCTGTGTGGGTTCCTGTGCTGTTATTTAGAACAGATGCAGACTGCTGCTTGTAACACACCTGCTGCAGAGCACTCCTGAATTCAGTCCCTGCACCACTCTAGGCAAGAAGCCTTGGGCACTTCTAGCAAGCAGTGAGTTTAGCTTCCTAACAAACACAAAACCATCAATATTAACTGCGCAGCACCCATCTACTCTAGAAAAGCAAACAAACATAGCTGTAAAACACACATACATCTCCTGAAGACACTTTCCAAAGCACTGTGCAAACATTAACTAACCCACACGGCTCTCCCGAGGGGTCGCTCAGTGTTTGCAATTACCATATTATCAGGTAGGCTTGCTACAAGCTGGCCTAATTGACGTGTCTAGCTGCTTTCCTGGATCCTTTGGCTACATGCAGCACAGCGCAGCTCACTGTCAACAAACAAGTGATCGCTGACTGAGCGCTGGATCAGAACAGGGGTTTGGGATAGGGAAAATGCAACAGGGCTCAGCTAGCACCTGGAGCCAGATCAGGATCCTTGCTTGTGTTCATAGCATCCTTTTAGTTTCCCTGTACCTTGACAGTGATTGTTCTCAGAGAGGTGTGGGGACGCTCTGATCAGTGGGAGACTTCTCAGGGGCTGTCCTCGTGCTGGGGCACAGCATTGCCAGGAGGGCTGGCTCCCAAATTCCCATTTTGAGGTTTTGGGATCTGAAGGGATTTGGCTCCCAGCACCCTCCAGCCCCAGTCCCAGCCATCTGCGGGCCAGGAATATGGGGTCCCTTCCTCACCTGCAGGTTAGGGACCAAGGACTTGGGTTCAGCAGGGCTGGGGAAGGAAAGCTGCTGCATACAGACCCCAGTAGGGAGGAGAAGAAACCCCTGTGAAGGGCATTTGTTTTCCCTCGGGTTAGCAGTTGCATGATGGCCACGGAGCACCGCGTGTTATGAAAAGTGACAGCTTTCCTGTGTGCTGCCGCCTGGCCCAGGAATATGGTGAAAGAATAGATGAGGGCAGAAGGATTTTCCACACCGCAGCCCTGGGAAAGGGGCTTCTCCCGACCGCCCAGATGGATCTGGCCGTCTGAACAGCCCCGTTCTGCGCTGCACATGGTACCGGGCTGGGTTCTTTAACACTGACTAAGAGCATGCAGCGAACACCATGACTCACCTGTAAAACATCCATGGAAAATCATATGCTTCCTGCTTAAGCATTTTAGCGACACTTGCCTTGTAAAGTTTCACTCGTAACTCGCACTCCGTGAGACGTTTGTTTCCCATCTGGGTTCTTTTTCCTTTATAGAGCGGCACATTGGCGCCCGGCTCGCAAACCTCCAGGGCAGCGTTACGCAAACCCGACCGGCTCCGGGACCGCACCGCGGACCGATCCGGTGGGAGGTGGGTGAAGCCGCGTAACGCTCCCCTCGCTCCGGCAGTTCAGCGCACGGAGCCCCGCCGTCCGCCGCCACACAGCCGCACAGCCATCCACGCCCGCGTATCCACGGACGCGTACGTAGGTGCGCACACGCCCGCGCCCAGCTCGCTCGCCCGCAGAAAACGGAGAGCGCCCGCCGCTCGCGGCTCACCTGCAGCGCCCAGCAGCACCACCGGCAGCACGACCAGCAGCAGCGGCAGCCTCGTCCCGCGCCCCATGGCCGAACCCCGGCCGCGGCGCCGCCGCCCGCCCCGCGCGCCCCGCGGCGCGCCCGGCCCTG